>NW_005354718.1:2756271-2764042 GCF_000412655.1 Myotis brandtii
GGGCGGGGAGGAAGGCTTTCAGAGCAAGCCCCAAGGCAGCTCAGCTTCACTTGTCCATGTCAGGATTTCAAGCACCAGCACCTTTCATTGTCCTGCAGCAGTTCCCTGGGGTGAGGGTGTGGTGTCCCTGGTGCGCTGTGACCAGGCCAAGTGTCTCAGGGCTGGGCTGTTGGTTTGTTCTTGGTGCTGTGGACTTGGGGTCCTTGTTGGGGCTGTTTTCAGAGTAGGGGACTTCTAGAGACCCCTAGCTTTGAGGTGTCCACAATACCAGGTGAAGACTGAGACCAGAAGGTCCTCTAAGACAGGACATAGAGCAGGGGTCCTCAAACTACGGCCCGCGGGCCACATGCAAATACAAATATTGTATTTGTTCCCGTTTTGTTTTTTTACTTCAAAATAAGATGTGTGCAGTGTGCATAGGAATTTGTTCATAGTTTTTTTTTAAACTATAGTCCAGCCCTCCAACGGTCTGAGGGACAGTGAACTGGCCCCCTGTTTAAAAAGTTTGAGGACCCCTGACATAGAGTGAAGCTAAGAGTATGAACTCTGGAGACAGATACCTGAGTTATAACCTATAGGCAGGCCACTTACTGTCTGTGGGAATTGGGCAAGTTACTTAAGCCTGTGTGCTTCAGTTTTCCCATCTGTAAATATGGGGAGAATATTAGTACCTACTAATACCTATTCATTAGATGGTTGTGAGGTTTGAATGAGCTAATACAAGAAAAGTGGCTGGCACACAGTATGTGATACATGAATGTTTGCTAAAACTCTTGTGTGATTGGCTTGTTACCATTACACCTCTCACACTCTTGCCCCACACCAGGCACAAGAGACAGTGGAGTTCCTGGGTCCAGTTCCTGCAGCCAACCAAGGACCCAGAAGAAGGGGGCGCTGGGCTCAGTCAGGCGTGGAGCTGAGTGTTCGCTCCATGCTGGACCTGCGGCAGCTGGAGACACTGGCTCCAAGCTCTAGGGGTCCTAGCAGGGACTCTCTGGCCATGACCTCATCTGGTTCTGGGAAGCATGGTCAGCAGCCCCCTGAGACCTTACAGGTGAGCCAGTTTCTCCTAGTTCCCTGGAGATCTCCAAGCAGCCTTAGCCAACAGCTGGAGTCGAGCACTAGTCCAGTTATGCTCGCTTTGCCCCTGTGGCGCATGGGTAACCCAAACTGCAAATTCAGGGTGGGGCTGGCCAGGCTGTGTGATGGACTTGGGCAAGGTTCCTTGGGAGGCTGATGATACTAAGTGGTGGCTGGAGGTCTGCAGTCAGAGTGCCAATATAGTTCTAGAAGCTCAGGAACACGAGGTGGAGCCCAGCCTGGCTTCCTGGTGTCTGTCCTGAGTTGGAGTACCCAGCTTTTCCCAGAGTTGGCGCCCACCAAAACCTTGCCCACCCCTCCTCCTTCCCAGAGCATCTGTCATATCAGCAACCCCAGTCATACCCCTTTGTGTGTTTCCAGAATGAAAAGTCCCCTCAGCCTCACGCTTCCCAGCCCTGTTCCTGCCCCCACATTATCCGGTTGTTGTCCCAAGAGGAAGGGGTCTTTCCCCAAGATCTGGAGCCTACACCCATCGAAGATGGTATTGTCTACCCGGAGCCAAGTGACAGCCCCACCTTGGATACCAGGCAAGGGTTCTGCCACCACCAGACCCCTGGGGACCTGCAGCCCACTGTCTTTCCTTCCCTTTGAGTGTTCTTTAATGAGCAGAGGGCTGGCCCCAGGGTCCTTGGGGCTTGCCTACCATGTCACCACTTCCTCAGCCTCAGTCCTGTCACAGGTGGGGGAGAAGGAAGGCAGAAGTTTAGGGGGGCTGCTGCTTACCCCTGCTCACTGCCTCCCCCACTGCTGGCCTTCCTGGCAGTGAGTTCCAGGTGCAGGCCCCAGCTCGAGGGACCCTGGGACGAGTGTACCCAGGCAACAGGGGCTCAGAGAAGCACAGCCCTGACAGCGCCTGCTCTGTGGACTATAGCAGCAGCCGCCTTTCCAGCCCTGAGCACCCCAATGAAGGTGAGGCTGCAGCCTTGAGGGAGGCCCAGACCAGGCCGGTCAGTGGGCTGAGGTGGGCGTGGAGGCTCTGGTGGCAGACGGGTACAGCGTGGTGCTTTTCTCCCCTCCTCCCCTTCTAGACTCTGAAAGCACGGAGCCCCTGAGTGTGGATGGCATTTCCTCAGACCTTGAAGAGCCAGCTGAGGGTGATGAGGAAGAGGAGGAAGAGGAGGGAGGCACTGGTCCCTATGAGCTGCAGGAAGGCAGCCCCCGTACCCCGGACCAGGAGCAGTTTCTAAAACAGCACTTTGAGACTCTGGCCAATGGGGCTGCTCCAGGTGTGGTCACAGGGCCAGTGTAGGGCCTCTGCAGTCAGCCCTGCTCCCCTCTGCCTGGCTGAGAGGGAAGGTCCAAGGGCAGGCCATGCCCTGGGGTTGCCTTCTCCAGGGGGTAGAATCTGGGGCAAGGGTTTGCTTCAGTTCATGATTTCTGTCACCCTGGCAGGGGGCCCAGTCCGGGTACCAGAGAGGACAGAGTCTCAGAGCATCTCTTCACGATTCCTTTTGCAAGTGCTGACGCCCCCACTCAGGTACTCCCACAGCAGCTCTCACTCTGCCACAGGAGCTCGCTCTCCGGCCCTCCCAGTGCTTCCAGTAGGGCCAGTCCTGCCCCTGGGGCAGCATGGAGCCCTCCTCTCTCTAAGGCTTCCCCTACCCACCAGTTTTAGGACAACTGCCTTGGCTGGCTTTGTGCCCGCCTGCCCTCTCCTCGAGCTCCCTAGTGCTGTGAGAGCGTCTCCCCATCTTCCTCCTCCGGTCCTTCTTCCATGTTTCCTCCCTGCAGGGAACCGTCCCCATCTTCCTCAAGCCTGCCACTGACGTTGAAGCCAGTCCAGGTGCCGCAGGCTTCTGGTGAGCAGCTGAGAGGCAATGGTGCTAATCCTCCAGGAGCACCCCCAGAGGTGGAGCCCTCCCCTAGAAACCCTGGTCCCCAGCAGGCAGCCCCTGTGCTGTTGCCACGACGCCGTGTCAATGCAGACAGCAGCTGGATCTCCAAGAGCATGGCCACAACCAGCCCCTGTGGTGGACTCCAGAAAGCCCCGTCCATGCAGAGCCTGGCGCCACAGGGTGAGGGGCCTGGTGGGCTCAGCGCCAGGGTGTGGAGAGTGGAGCATGAGCTGCTAGAGGAAGGAGGGCCTGATGCCGCCCTCTGTGCCACTCTGCTTACCACTGGGTGTTCTTGAGTGCAGCGGTCGCCAACCTTTCAGACCTTGCGGACCACCGGTTGGTGACCACTGCTTTAGTGGGTGTGTGCACGGCTCAGCAGGTATTTGAGCCTTGGCATCTGAGACACCTTCCTTACCACCTGACCTGCATATGTTTCTGTCTCCTCTGTAGGTGGGGCTCTTCTGCCAGGCCCATTACTCCTACGGGAGATGGAAGCCCAGGAGGGCCTACGTTCCCTGTCGCAGGCTGATGACCGGCTGTCTCTGTCTCGGCCCCACTCCTACCAGAACCCCACCACCAGTTCCATGGCCAAGATTTCCCGCAGCATCTCTGTCGGGGAGAACCTGGGCCTGGCGGCTGAACCTCAAGCTCCTGCCCCCATCCGGGTCCCACCACTCAGGCAGCTGGCCCTGCCCAGCCGGGCTCACCTGGTCCTGGACATTCCAAAGCCACTTCCTGATCGTCCTACCCTGGCCACCTTCTCACCTGTTACCAAGGGCCGGACCCCTAGTGAGGCAGAACAGCCTGGCTCCCCAGTGGGCCTAGGAAAGGCTCACAGTCCATCTGAGAGACAGCCCTGTTTAGGGGAGGGTACCCCTCCCCGGCCTAGGACAGAGTGCCAGGTTCAGCCTGGGTCCAACAGCCCTTGTGCCCAGCACCTGCCGGTCGGCAGCCTCCTCCAAGACCCCGAGATCTTGCAGCCCCCACCCCCTGAGAAGACTCCCAACCCCATGGAGTGCACCAGGCCAGGGGCAGCCCTAAGCCAGGCCGCAGGTGTGCACAGCTCCCCAGCTTTCATCTCCTGCCCCATCCTCTCTCCCCCGTCTCTGTTGGCCGCTCTCTGGCTCCATTCCATTTCTGTGCGTCCAGCCTCTGGCGTTTTTCGTCCTGTCTGCTCCTGTCTCGGTCCATAAGTCACACCCCTGATGGTGAGACACTCCTGCCAACCTTCATGACCTCTCTGACCCACTTGACCTCAGTGCCTTCTGGCCTCTGGGACTGGCCCTTTCCTTTGGACCTTGTTTTCTGTGTGTCGGGAGGGTGTTGGGAAGGAAGAGGCAAGAGGAAGAGACTGAGGGCAAGCGGAGGGGGTATGATGCTGGGGGTAGCCTGTCTTGCTCTGAGCAGCCATGGGTGGGGAGGCCAGAAAGGGCAGGTTTGCTGGGCCTGAGCTGTATCTGTCTCTTCCAGAACCAGTGGTAAGCCTGGAGCAGTGCGAGCAGCTTGTGGCAGAGCTCCAGGGCAGTGTGCGCCAGGCCGTCCAGCTCTACCACTTGGTACGTGTTGGGCACCCACCCACGTCAGGAGTGCTAGCTCAGTGTCCAGAATCTAATGCTAAGGCTCTTCCACTGGTGGGGGTGGAGCAATTAAGAACATCCTGGGCGGAGGAGGCAAGGGGGTTAGAGGCCAGGTCAGGCCACTTGAACCAAACACCTACTGATTATTTCTGACTAAGAGCTAGTGACTTCCTCAGATCAGAAGGTGGGGTAGAGAGCCCTCGTGTCTTAGTTTGCTTCGGACCATCCCAGTTTATGCCTCGTGTCCCAATGTAATTATTAATAATATCCCTTCTCATATTTAAAAACTATTTGGCTGCCCTGGACTGTTCGCCTTAAAAGAGGAGTTACAGAATTTAGATGGTGCCATAATGTGGTGTGCTCCTCTTCTGGGGCCACTCCAGTCTGCCTCCATCCCATAGCCTGTGGTCATACCGGCTGATCTTGGAGTGTGGGATTCCCAGTCACACAGCTGGGCAGGGAGTCCCTTCCTTGGGGTGGGCTACCCAGGTGGAGCCCCTCCTTTTCATACATCCATTGACAGATCCCTCCACTGTTCCTCCAACACACTTCTGGGGTCCTGTTGCAGGTGGCCAGCTGCAAGACACCCTCGGTGGAGCAAAGTCGCATCACACAGCTCCTCAGACGCACCTTCTCTTCAGTGCGGCAGGAACTAGAGGCCCTGGCGGGGACAGTGCTGCCCAGCCCCAGTGGAAGCCCTGGGGCTGTGGGAGCTGAGCAAACACAGGCCCTGCTAGAGCAATACTCAGAGCTGCTGCTTCGAGCTGTGGAGCGTCGCATGGAACGCAGACTCTGAACTCCAGAAGCCTGTCCCAAGTGAATGCTCCCCCTGTTGCAAACTAGCCCCTCTCCACTCACTAAAACCTGTGGGGATGCTTGGAGTGGATAGCAATGATCAATGCTCAGAGGGGAAGCAGCTTTCCCAGCTGCTCCTCATGGGGCCCCTGTATTTATTAATTTATTTCCCTGACTGTTGCCTCACTTCCTTGGAACTCCTGCCTCCACAACTCCTCCGGTAGCTCACGCAGGGGTTAGGTCTTGGGTCTTTGTCATCTTGGTGCTGTGAGGAGTAGGAGGGTGGCCTGCCCCATCTAGGAAGGGCTGGCCCTCTCTCTTCTTAGAAGCCATTTGAAATTACTGCAGGGATCAGCTCCCTGGGGTGGAGCACACACACAGGGTATTTTGTAGGTAGAGGTGAGAGGTAATGTGGTATTCAATACCCTTCAGCCAATAGCAGAGCCTCTCCTCTACCTCCACTTCCCCTCCCACACCAGCTGCACTCCCCTGGCTGCCAGAGCAGGGTTTATCCATTTTTCTCCAATTCCTGGCAGTTCAGAAAGGCAGAGCCCTCTGGCCCTTCAGGGCATTCCCAGCCATCAAGAATGTATCAAGGCCTAAGCCCCCACATTCCACTCCTATTCCCCCTCCAAGAGGGCCCTAGCATTGTCTTTTTCCCTATGCCCCCTTTCTGTCTTGGCCAGAACTTGTGGAGCCAGCGGTGGGACATTGCTGCAGGACAGTAAAGCCCTCTGCTAGGCAGAAATGAAGCTCTGGCTCCTTTCCTCGGCCCCTTGTCCTTCCCTATCCTCCAACTCTGGTCCCCAGCAGGCTGCTGGAGCCCAGAGGCCATCTCCCTGCATCCTGAGTGATGCTCATTTAGAAGCCTGTGTTGGAGTTTCCCTCGTGGTTTACAGGGCACTGGCCCACCCTCTAAAGACCTTGGCCACAGATGAAATACACACACACACACACACACACACACACACCTGTTGCATGTTCATTGCTAGAGTACTTGACTGACTCATGTGTGCCTGGTTTCCTCTCATGTCCTACCCGACTTCACCACCCTGGCTCATGGGGAATGCCTATCAGAAGCACGAAAAGGGGTGGAACACACTAAACCCAAATTCTGGGTTCTTGGTGTCCACAGCCTAGATGATATGAGATGGCCCAAAGGATACTCGGTTTGGGTAGAGGGAGCCTCCTCAAAGGTAGTGCTGGGCACCCACGGTGCTCTGGATGTTGGAGGTTGAGAGGAGGGAGGCACATGGGGCTGCAGCAGGGGCAAGAGACACACTGGAAAGGTGGTAGGAGGGGCAGGTAAGTGGTAGAGGTGAGGGGATGGATGAGAATTGGAAGGGCAGTTCAGGGTGAGGGGAAGGAGACAGGGCACAGTGGGCAGGGAGAGTAGGACCAAGTAGTGGAGCAGTTACTGACGTGTTGGGGTGAAGAATGTGTCTCGGCCCTACTGCTTCCCCTGCCTCAGGTAAGGCAGGGCAGCTTTACTGTATGTAGTTCCAGGCCACAAAAGCCCATTCTCCCTCCTATGGACAGGCCTTTGGGCCCTGCTGACTCTATAGGCAGAGGCTGAGAAAGAATTGGATTCTGAAGGGGGCCCAGCTCTATTTGGGTCAGCCTGAGTGCACCTGAACAGATGAAGCCTATTTCACCCCTACTGTTCTCTACTACCACCACCGCTATGGCCAATCTACAGAGAAACCCTGGGCCCAAGAACTCTCACAGCTGAGGGTGGACCCCCTGGTGGGGCTGCAGCTATGCTAGTCAGGTTAGAAACACTTCCACCTGTACCCCAGCCCCCGCTGGCATACCGGCCACAGCCCATCCCGAATAGGGCTCAGGCTGGGCCGTGGGCTGGCTGGGTTCTTAGTAATCCTTAGCCAGCCTGTCCCTCACAAGGAGGAAGCAATACTCCAGCTAATGTTGGTGAGAAGGTGGCCGCCCTTACCTACTCCTAGCCCAGCTTTTTGGGGGGCGGGAAGGTGGGGAATCTGTGGCCGGGCCGGCGCCCGTCCCCTTCTGCATGTCTGAGGCCACCGGCAGTTGCCGTTCTTGTTCAGATTTGCCCTGCCCCAGTTTTGAAAGCCCCTTATTTATAACTTTTATACTTTGTCCAGGCCCTGGCGCTTTCCCCCTCCCCAGGTCTTATGGGCAGGGGCTGTTTTTAACGTCAGTTTGTATTGATGTATGAACTGGTCAATAAACAATCATTTGCTAACTTTCCGACGCCAGCAAGTGGGGCAGGCAACAGAAGGCGCTTCTTGCTCGCTGCATGGATAGTGGAATCGGGCGGTGCGCTGGGGCGGGGAGAAGGGGAGCTCGATCCAGGCAGCGGCTTCATCTGTGGGGACCCTACGAAGTCGTGGGAGTGCGGGGAGCCAGAGCCCTGGCGTGGGCCTCGGGGAGGTGGAGTCTTCAGGAGGGGAGGGCGGGGCCTCGGGGGCGGGGCCTTCAGGAGGG
>NW_005354718.1:2764361-2786983 GCF_000412655.1 Myotis brandtii
GTCCCCGAGTCGCGTGCCCCCGGTGCTTCCTGGGCCGCCGACCCCGGGGCGCGCCCTAGTTCTTATCCTCGAGGAGCGCAAAACCTCGCGCACGGAGCTGGTTGATGCCTCCTCTCCGATCACTCTTCTGCCGAACCCCCTCCTCCCGTGTTTGCGCACCTTCGTGGGTTCCTGAAGGGACTGGCCGTGCGGGTGCCGTCCTGTTCCCCACAGCCGGCCCGCGCTGATAGCCAGGGGCCCGTGGCTGCCTTTCCCCCCGTTCCCGTCGCGAAGTCCTCGGGGTGGTCGGACTCTCCCTCCCTGAACCCCTGCTGGACTCTAGTCAAGAACGACTCCTCCCAGCGGGGCGGGCAGAGCTCGGGGAGAATCGGCGCGGCGGTGCAAGTGACCCCTGGTCCCCCGCCGCTTGGTTTTTATTTTTCTCCCTTCTTTTTCCCTCCCTTCCGCTCTCCCCTTTCTATTTTAAGCGATTTCTCACCAATGAATAGAACATGGGCACATGACTTACAAAAGAACGGATTTATAACGTAAAGTAAGCTTTCCTCCCACTCTAAGCCCCAGCTTGCATCTTTCCAAAAATACTGTTTAGCCCTGGCCGGTGTGGCTCAGTGTTGCTCACTGGTTAGAGCGTCGGCCTGTGCACTGACGGGTCGTGAGTTCGATTCCGGTCAAGGGCTTGTGCAGGAGGCAACCAATCTATGTGTGTCCCTCCTCCCCCTCCACTCTCTAAAAATCTGTGGAAAAAATATACTTGGGTAAAGAGTAACCAAAAAAAAAAAAATGCTGTTTGTATCCACACACAAAACTGTATACCTCCCTTTTTATACAAATGATAGCCTGTTAAACGTACTCTTCTGGGTATGTATCTTGGAGATCCTTCCATATCCCTGTACCGCAGTCTTTTTCACACCTGGGTACTAGTGCTGTAATTTACTTAATCAGCCCACTCTTACTGGACATTTAGGTCATTTCCAGTCTATTGTTTCCAATAGTGCTGCAGCGAATACTTTGAGCATTCAGTTAGCAGATACAGTCATGTGCTGCATGTGAGGCTAGGTGATTTCATTGTTGTGCAAGCATCATAGAGTGCATTTACACACACCTACATATTATAGCCTGCTACTATAATTGCATGTGCTGTACGTACTTTTATGTCACTGCCAGCATCACCACAAACCTTATGGGACCACCGTTGCATCTGCAGTTCATTGTTGATCAAAACATTGTTAAGTGGCTCATGACTGTACATAAAGCACTTCAGTGCGCCCGGGTCTGTTCAGAGTGTTTAGGATACATCACTGACCTCTGTCCTCATAGAGCTTACAATCCCAAGTGAGGAGACAGACGGTGAGTCATAGGCACACTGAGTGAGTAGATTATATGGTAAAGAAAGGTGTTACACGGTAAGTGCTATGGGGGAGCGGGGGACAAAGCAGAATGATAGACCTCAGTGTATAGGGCCGAAGGGCAGGTTGCAGGTTTATGTAAGATGGTCAGGATGGGCCGCCTTAATAAGGCCACATTTGAGCACAGCCTTGAAGGAAGAGAGCAGAGCATAGGGTAGAGGGCAGGGGCAGGCAGATGCCCTGAAGTGGGAGTGTGCCTGGTGTGTCCAAGGAGCAGTGATGCGGCACTGGGCCTGGAGTGTTTGTGCACACGTGTGAGTGTTATTGGCTAAATTTCCAGCAAAAGAATTTGGCCAAAGGAGTTGTTCGGATCCCTTTTGAAATCCCCTCACTTCGAAAGCCCAGGAGAAAACAGTGGCCATTCACTAAAGCAGGGGCGGCGAACCTTTGTTCTGCCAAGGGCCACTTGGGTATTTATAACGTCATTCTCGGGCCATACAAATTATCAACTGAAAAATTAGCCTGCTGTACTGGGTCAGACATTTAATTAACTCACCCCAATGCCTTGGCAGGGCCGGACCACATGATTTTTGTGGCCTTGTGCGCCCCGCCTTATACGGCAGGCCGATGTTCCTTACCCCTGCTCTACAGGAAGAACTATTAAATGCTGAGGAAGTAAAACTGAAGTAACTACAGAAACTACAAAGGGTTTAAAAAAAAAGGGAAAAAGTCCGTTTTCCTGTACTTAAAAAATCCTAGCGAGGACAAGAGGGAGATTTACTGAGCCCCATATTACCCCCACCCCCACCCCCACCCCAGGGTGACTGCTTTGATGGGCTGACGTGACTGGGAAGGCCCTTCGCCAGTTCCTTCCCTCTGCTCCCTTGTCTGCTTGGCAAGTTTCATCTTACCCTCTGTCCATGAAGCAGGCACACATGCCAGCTCTTTCATTTCAGTTTTCCTGGGCCCACCAGGGTCTGTTTTCCACTCAGTTCCAAGTTTTGATCTAATGACATTCACTTTCCAACTGATTGCAAAGCAAGGCAAAGATGACCCGTGAGATGCGGTTGTGAGAGACAGAGCGTGACCCCAGAGGGAAAATGAATGCAGTGGCCGATTGGAGCAGGAGGCGGTAACCACCCATGGGGGGTTAAGACATTCAGGCTAGACCTCAAGGATGAAAATAACACAGTAAAGCCCTCTACCCTTTACAAAAGCCAGGAGCAAGGCATTCTAGACTGTGAGCAGTAGGAACAAAGTTTGGCACTGCCTGAGGAGTGTGGGTAAGGGGCAGGCACCAGGCACAGACGGGAAAAGGAGGCTGGGCCTGAATGCGTGACAAGGCAGGCAGTGTTCTGTGAGGAGTAAGAGGTAAGTCATCAAAGGATGTTCTTACTGGGGGTGTGACAAGATGAGATTGTATTTTAGGAAATGACTGGGGCCAGGGTGAGTGATGCTTTGCGAGGAAGTAGAATTAAGCCAAGGAAACAAGTTGGTTCACTGTAGCAACCATCCTGCCAGGAGATGGAGACTTTCATTCAACCACTAAGCAAATATTTGCTGAACACTCACTGTGTGCTCAGTACCACTCTAGTTCCGGGGGGTGCACCAGTGAACAAGACAAGCATCCCTGCCCTCATGGAGCTCACATTCTACCAAGAGAGAGACTAATAAACAATTGGATAAGTGAAATACGTAGTGTGTTAGATGGTGATAAATGATAGAAAAATAAAGGGGCCAGGCTGGTGTGGCTCATTTTGCTGGAGTGTAAGTCCTGTGCACTGGAAGGTCTCAGGTTTGATTCCTGGTCCAGGGCACATACCTAGGTTGCAAGTTTGATCCCTGGTTGAGTTCAATCCTTGGTTGGGGTACATATGGGAGGCAAACCATTTATGAACCTCTCTCACATCGATGTTTCTCTCCCTCTCTAAAATCAAGTTTTTTAAAAAAGGAAAATAAAGGAAGGGGTATAAGGGTTATTGGGAGAAGGTTACAGTTTTTTAAAGGGTGGCCTGGTTCATTGCAGCATTATTTACAGTAGCCAAGATCTGGAAACAGCCCAAGTGCCCATCAGTAGATGAGTGGATAAAAAAGTTGTGGTACAGCCCTAACCGGTTTGGCTCAGTGGATAGAGCGTCAGCCTGCGGACTCAAAGGTCCCAGGTTCGATTCTGGTCAAGGGCATGTACCTTGGTTGTGGGCACATCCCCAGTAGGGAGTGTGCAGGAGGCAGCTGATCGATGTTTCTCTCTCATCGATGTTTCTAACTCTCTATCCCTCTCCCTTTCTCTCTGTAAAAAATCAATAAAATATATTTTTTAAAAAAGTTGTACATTTACACAATGGAATACTACTTAGCCGCAAAAAAGGAAATCTTACCTTTTGCAACAGCATGGATGGACCAGGAGATTATTATGCTAAGTGAAATAATCCAGTCAGAGAAAGACAAATAACATATGATCTCGAATGTGGAATCTAATGAACAAAATAAATTGATGAATAAAATAGAAACAGAGGCATAGGTACATGGAACAGACTGATAGCTATTAGAGGGGAGGGGGGTTGGAAGACTGGATGAAAGAAGGTGAAGGGATTAAGAAAAAAAAAACCCACAAAAAACCACACAGGCACAAGAAAACAAAACAAAAAACCCCACATAGTCACAGACAACAGTGTGGTCATAGCCAGTGGGAAAGTGGGGTCGGAGGAGGTAGAGGTGGTCAAAGGGGGAAAGGGGATGGAAAGAGATGTTGCTGGGGGCGATGGGCATACGATGCCGTGTGCAGATGATGCTTTGTTGAGTTATACGCTTGAAACCTGTATGGTTTTGTGAACCAATGTCACGGGAAAGGGGATGGAAAGAGACGTTGCTGGGGGCGATGGGCACACGATGCAGTGTGCAGATGATGCTTTGTTGAGTTATATGTTTGAAACCTGTATGGTTTTGTGAACCAATGTCACCCCAATAAGTAAAAAAGAGGGGCCATGGAGGGAAGCCTCATTGAGGTGACATTTGAGGACCCAAAGGAGGTTGGTGAATGTGAACACCAGCAGGGCAAAGGAGGAGGGGGTGGTTTGAGAGACATAGGAGGTAGGATCAATAGGACTCGGAGACAGTCAATAGGATGACAGGAGTGAGGGAGAAGGAGATTTTTATTCAGGTGACCCAGGACCACTGCAGACACCTGCCCCGGTGGCTCACTGCACAACCTGCCCAGTGCACACGGCAGCCTGGGTGTCCGAGGATGGTGATGCTGTTCACTTTTCCTCCTGTGGTTTTGTGAGGCGGTCATTCTCCCCATTTAGGTTGTAAGCTCCCTGAGATGATGACTGGCCCATCTCTTGAAACCTCCACATTGGCCAAGCCAAGTACTGAGCACATTCGAGGTGCTCAGTAAGTATCGCTGTTAGAAGGTGCTTTACACATCCTCAGCCCAGCCCTTAACCTTGGGCCTCAGCTCTACTCATTCTGGAGCTCCCAGTACCACCTCCGTGCTGCCTTTCCTACTGGATGCCAGGAGGTTGGCCACTCCAGAGTGGAAAGCCGACGGTCCATGAACAGGCCAGGCATGGTCCATGGTACAGGCCAGGCATGGTCCATGGAGGGTTGGGATTATGGGCTGAACAGTAGCCCTGGCCCTGTCAACTCTTGTGGCCCAGAGTGGTGTGTTTGTGAGTACGTCACACTTTCTCCCTTAAGTGTCCCTCATTCTTCAGTTTCTGATTGTCCAGGATCCCTTGGTCACCAGTGGGCATTGTCTAGGGACCCAGGGTGGCCTACCCGGGGGCATCTCTGATGCAGACGGTGGGGCAGCGGCAGGATGTTACTGGCTTCAGCCCCCGCTCCCCTCTTTCTCTCAGAGCTCAACGTGCCTCTTGCTGTGCCTTACCTGGACCAGCCCCCAACTCCACTCCACTTCTACCGGGACTGGGTCTGCCCCAACAGGCCCTGCATCATCCGCCACGCCCTGCAGCACTGGCCAGCCCTGCAGAAGTGGTCGCTCCCCTACCTCAGGTGGGGCCGCCCCGGGGGTGTGGGTGGTGCTCTGTGGCGTCTGAGCGAGGGCCGAATGTCCGAATGTCCGTTCTTCCAGAGCCGCGGCGGGCTCCACGGAGGTGAGCGTGGCGGTGACCCCGGATGGCTACGCGGATGCCGTGCGAGGGGACCGCTTTGTGATGCCCGCCGAGCGCCGCCTGCCCCTGAGCTGCGTGCTAGACGTACTGGAGGGCCGAGCCCAGCACCCAGGGGTCCTCTACGTACAGAAGCAGTGCTCCAACCTCCCCACCGAGCTGCCCCAGCTGCTGTCTGATCTGGAGCCCCACGTGCCCTGGGCCTCCGAGGCGCTGGGTGAGTGGAGATGGGGGACCTGCTTCTTTTCGTCACTGGTGACTTGGCCCACACTCTTGGCCCTACAGGGTCAGGTGCTGTGCACTGAACGCTCAAGTCCCCAGGCCTCAACTTCAGCTCAATGAATGGAAGATGGCTGCCCCTCACCAGTGGCCCGCCTCTGCCCTTTCCCTCTGCTCTCTCCCTGTTTCTTCTGGGTCCCTAGAAAGCTTGGCCAAGGCCCACCCACGTCCTGGCCCAGCATCGCTGTAAGGTGGTTACTTCAAGCCTCACCTTCAGGCCACCCTCCTAACTCTCCCTCTTCCCTCCCACCTGCAGGAAAGATGCCTGATGCTGTGAACTTCTGGCTGGGGGAGGCGGCTGCAGTGACATCATGTAGGTATCAGGTGGGGAGGAGACCAAGAGTGGAAGGTTGGGCCTTACGGAAGTTAGACTGACTTTCCTCTAAGATTTCTTCTGGGATTCTAGGCTCAGACGCAAGAGGGGGCCCCCTGGCAGCTCAGGAGGGGAAGGTACCCATAGCATTGGGGGTGAGGGCATTGTTTCTTCTACGTCCCTAGAAAGCTTTGCAAAGGCCATCTAGGTCAGGGGTGAACTCGGGGGAGCCCTGTTTGCTAGAATTCTCCTCAGTGGAGATGAGCCCAGGGCCTGGCAGGTGTCAGTCCCTGGAGGACAGAGATCAGAAATGCCTGCAACCCACCAGGCACCTTGGCACCCCCTCTCTGCTCTGGCGTGGCGTGCTCTTCTCTTACCCCACAAGCTGTCTTGGGGTGCCAGGTGTCCAGCATGGTTGTTTGCCCCTCCTGTGCCTGGCCCCTCACATCCCTCCCGGGGCCTCCTCTGTGTTGGCAGTGCATAAGGACCACTATGAGAACCTCTACTGTGTGGTCTCGGGAGAGAAACACTTCCTGCTGCATCCGCCCAGTGACCGGCCCTTCATCCCCTATGGTAAGGGGCTCGGCCTGCGGGGCTCTGGGGAGCAAGCAGCCCAAGGTGGAAGGGCCCTGGGCTGGCTGGTGCCCCAGCCTGAGGTGTGGACAGTGTCTCTACTGCACTGGGACTCCTGACCTTGCCCCTGTACCAGGGAACAAGCAAGTGGCTGTGGCCGGCAAATTGTAGGCCACCTGAGGGTCCCCACACCTTCCTCCCTCTGGTTTCAGAGATGTACACTCCAGCAACCTACCAGCTAACTGAAGCGGGCTCCTTTAAAATGGTGGATGAGGAGGCCATGGAGAAGGTGTGTGTCTTGTTCCTGGGCCCCAGGGAGAGGGAAGGGTGGGAACCTGGGCTCTGAGGAGCAGGCACAAAAGAGCTGGGGTGGTGGCACCTTGCTCTGAAAAACCCCTAAGTCTGGGGCCTCCCAGTGCTGAGCAGGACAGGGCCCATGGTGTTTACCTTTGGAAAAGATGGAATTAGAGGGCCTGGGGCTTCGAGCCTGTTCCCTGGCATCCGCTGTGTCCCCAGGTGCCCTGGATCCCACTGGACCCGTTGGCTCCAGATCTGGCTCGGTACCCCAGTTACAGCCAGGCCCAGGCCCTTCGCTGCACGGTGCGGGCTGGTGAGATGCTCTACCTGCCGGCCCTGTGGTTCCACCATGTCCGGCAGTCCCATGGCTGCATTGCTGGTGAGGACCTGCTCGGTCACCTGTGGCAGGGCATCTGGGAGGTGGGTCAGGGAGGCTGGAGGTCAGAAGGGGGACCCTCGTGCTCAGGTCTCGTTCTCCCTGCAGTGAATTTCTGGTATGACATGGAGTATGACCTCAAGTACAGTTACTTCCAGCTGCTCGACTCCCTCACGAAGGCCTCGGGCCTTGCCTGATGGAGGCCTGGTGAATGAATATTGCCCATGACAACTTGTGGAAAAGGTTGCGCCCCTCCCGGGCCAGGTCAATTCTAGAGGCAACGTGGAGTCAGAGTGTGCTGGCTCCCGGCCCAGCTCGGCTTGCGACCAGCTTTGCAGGATCTCTGGAGGCGGACCGGAGCAGGGGGTACCTGCAGTCCGGGCGTGGCTCACCGGTGAGGCAGCAGCCTGCACTGGAGGAGGGGTGAGGCGCCAGGTGCGGCACAGCCTCACCTCCGTGACCCTGGGTGAGTGAGTGCCTCGGAGCATTGGGGACCTGTCTGTAAGACAGATAATGACGGTTCCTACCTCCGGGTGTTGTGAGCACCGGAGATGGTATCTGTGAGGGCAGCAAGGCTGGCGCAGAGGAAAAGCTCAATAAAAGATGGCTGTGATTTGTGTGTGCCCAGTCTTCCTGGCTTTGTCTCATTCCCCAGCTCCAGGGCAGCTGCTGGGCTGTGGTGCCGAGAGGGGACAGAAGCCCCGCCCCTCCTGAGACTTCCTCTGTGGAAGGAGTGGGTCTCCGAGCTCAGACTCCCTCCCCACCAACCAGGCCCTGGGGATGGGAGCCCCCTTTCCCGACTGCCAGCCCAGAGGCCTCATCCCCCAGCACCAGCACAGGGCTGGGGCGGCCGCTTTGAAGGGCTGTTTCAAAGAACAAACCCCGCCCCTGCCAGGTCATGATGGGGCCTGGGGCATTCCTCGGGTTGGCCAACCACTTCAGCCGGACTGGGTATTCCTGTCACACTGGCATTGGGAGATTGCAAAAGGCCCTGTCATGGGGGGCACGGCTCTTCCGTTTGCTGCTGCTCTGGGCCCATCCCCTGCTTTCCAGACCTAAGTGGCTCCCGCAGACCCCACCTTCCAGTCTCTTTCTGCTCAGCCTCGGACAGCGAGCTCTCCTGGGGGCCCCCTTTCCAGGTGAGAGCTGGGAGAGCAGGGCGGGTGGGGTGGGCACAGATGCCGATGGCTGGAGAGGATGGGTCTTTGGGGTGTTGAGCCCCCACCACAGGGAGGCCAGTGGTTTCGTATGGGTTTAAGATGCTTCATTTCCTGTGCAGGTGGCTGGTCCAGGAAAGTGGGACTTGGGTGGAGCAGAGGCAGTGGGGAGGGACAAGGGAGGAGCTTGGAGCCAGCTGGGACATCCCTGGCTCTGGATTAAAGAGCTGACAGTCCTCAGTCCTCCGGCCACTGCCTGACATACCTGGTTCCGAGGACTCTCGGCCTCATGGCTCTGGCAAGACAGGTAGGGAACTGGGCTCCACTCTAACCCCTGGTCCCCCTGAGGCCTGGTTTTTGCTGTCTCAGCAGAGCTGTGGGCTTCTTGGACCAGGGTGGTGAGCAGACGCCAGGGAAGGGGCAGGGCGTTGGGATGAGGGACTGTCCTGAGTTCCTCCTGCCCGAGGGAGAGGCTCCAGGCAGAGCTCCCTGGCACCGTGGACGTGGGCCCTGGCAACGCAGTCCCAGTGCTGTCCCGGGGCCCCAGACGGAAGTGGCTGCTCTACTGCTCCTCTGACTCAGTTGCTTGGGGTGGGAGCCCAGGGCTGACACTGCTATTAGGTGAGCTTCCCCGGCCCTTCTCTGGACTCCGCCATCCATCAGGGCCCTCTCTGAGGCAGGACGCTCTCTGAGGCAGGGCTGGAGGCCAAAAGGAAGGGTTGGCTGGCACAGGTTTTCCCTGCTTGGCAACCTGCCAGGGTCACAGCCCAGACCCAGGGATCTGGGTTTAGATGGAGCTGCCTGAGGACCATTGTTAGCCGGACCTTGTAGGACCTGAAGGACTTGACCACCTGTGGGCAGTCTGATCTGGTAATTGCTGTCCCCACTTTAGTAGCCCATTTCCAGAACGGTGCCCTGGCCAGTGGTGGAGAGTGTGTGTGTGCGGGGGGTGGAAAAAAGGGGGGCGCAACTCAACCAGGGGGCGCAAGGCCTGACGGTCTCTTTCCTGCCCAAGACCAGCCTGGGCTGTTCGTCCAGGGTGAGCTGGGGAAGCGGGTGAAAGGAGACTTAGTAACAGGGCCCGGAAGCGGGTTCGTGTGGGATCGAGAGCACAGATCTGGAGCGCACCTGGTCCGATCCTGGCCCTGAACCTCGGGCAAGTGCCTACTTACCCTTCCTGTTTCGATTTCCTTGTGGGGTTGGTCATCTGGTGGTTGTGTGATTAGATGAGTTCATGTACAAAATGGGTCCAGAGCCGGCCAGAGCGCGTGGAAGCGTTGGCAGGGGTCGCCAGCAGCTACCAGCCTCTTTCCTTCTGGGCAGGGCTGGGCCTTTGGGTTCAGGACTGGGCCCCAGCCTCTCCTGAGGCCCTTGTCTCCTTTGGGTCTCGGCCTGCAGCAAACCTGTCCCTTTCTCTCTCCTCTGCAGGCAAAGGTGCCCGAGACTTGCCTGCTCACCATTCGTGTCCTACAGGCCCATGGCCTGCCCTCCAAGGACCTAGGTGAGTGCTGCCCAGGGCGGGGAACAGGCTGCAGTGGCGTTCGGAGTGGGCAGGGGCAGTGTGAAGAGAGGGGAGTAGGGCTGGGTGTGCAGGGGGGGCCTGGAGAGGGTGCCCAGGGGAGGACTGGAGGAAAGTCACAGTCGGGGCTCTGCCTCTGCTCTTCTGCCTCCGACCCAGCCCGTTCCTTGGTCTCCGGGTCTTCCGGGGCTGCCTGCGGTGGAGGGACAGGGCCTGTGGGGCCGGGCTGGACAGGGCTCCTGGCCGTCACCGGGTGCTTGTGCCTTCTTCCCACAGTGACCCCCCCTGACTGCTACGTGACTCTGTGGCTGCCCACTGCCTCCAGCCAGAGGCTGCAGACACGCACAGTGAACAACAGCAGAAACCCCATCTGGAATCAGAGCTTTCGCTTCCGCATCCACAGGCAGCTCAAGGTGGGCCTGGAGTCACCCGGCCCCTCTCACTGACCCCGTCCACGGCCACTGTCCCTCCCAACCCCTCATCCCGTCCCACCCTCCTTCCTGCAGCCCCTCCCTCTTCCCCTTCCAGAATGTTGTGCAGCTGCAAGTCTTCGACCAGGACCTTTTGACCAGTGATGACCCGGTGCTGTCGGTGCTGTATGACGTGGGGACGCTGCGGGTTGGGGAGTTCCGCCACGAGCGCTTCCTCGGGAGCCCTCAGGCAAGGCTGCGTCAGGGCCGGGGAGGGCGATGCTTGGGAGGGTGGCTGGTGTGTGGCCCTTCTCCTGTAGCTACAGTCCCCTGAGAAGCAGTCCCATCCCAACCCTCCTTCTGGACACCTGAGCCCAGGGCAGCTTTCTTGGGGCGGCCAGGGAGGGGCGGAGCAGCCCGGTGATGGACAGTCGCTGTCCACCACGGGTCCCGGCCCCAGCTGCGTCTGGGTTGGAACCTGCTCTCCCCCCATAACTTCCTCCTTCCCTCCCCTCACCCCCCACGCCCCCTTTACCCTTTCTAACTTGCTTCTTTCTCTGTCCAGGGTGAGGAGCAGCAGCTGGAAGTTGAATTTCGGCTGCAGAGTGTGTGAGTCGGGGGCCATGGGACAGTCCCGGGTGGGCGTGCTTCCTTCGGGAGGGACGGGGTGCAGGGCACTAGAGCTGACCCCACCCCTGGGGGACATCCAGCGGGAGAGGAGGAATGCCCGGCTTCCTTGGGGGGCACCTGGGAACCTGGACCCCCGCTTAGGGTCGCTGGGGGCTCTTTTCAGGACCGACTGTGCCGAGCGGCTGGTCAGCAATGGCATCCTGGTGGTGAGTCTAGAACCCCTCCCTGCAGCCACCTGCTAGTCCTCCTCCCCGAGCTTCAGGCCCACCATGGGGGTCGGGGGCGGAGGTGGATGGGGGTCCCTGGGATTTCAGTTCCTCAGGAGGATACAACCTCAGGGAGTGTTTGGTGCCTCAGGCCAAGGAAATAAAGGGCTGAGGAGCAAGAACCAGGGTGCTGGGCGGGTGGGAGCCTCTGACAGGCGGTGTTTACGTCGGGGGCTCTCTCATGTCAGGCCCGGGAGCTCTCCCGCTTGCACATTCGACTGGAGGAGGCTGGGGACCAGAAGGGTGAGTCCCTGACCCCCTGCAAGAGCCCTCAGCCCTTTCTAAGGGGGCCTTGCACTAGATGCCCTTTGCCCTCAGGCGGGAGCAGGGGTTGGGGGGCTACTTCATGCTGGGGCTTCCCCCCTTGTTCCTCAGGGGGGCTGCGGAGGGGGCGTTCCATCTCCAGCCTCATCCTGGGCCAGACGCCCATCTCAGTGCAGGGAGGGAAGTGTCCGAGGCCCCGTAGGCAAGACCAGGGCCTCTGTGGGCTCAGGTCCTGTTCCCAGCCTTTCTGCTCGTTCCTGTTTCCAGGGTCAGAAGGCAGAGTTCAGCTTGTGGTCCCCGGGTCCTGCGAGGGTCCCCAGGAGGCCTCAGTGGGCACTGCCTCCCGCTTCCACTGCCTGGCCTGCTGGGAGCCGGAGCTGAGCATCCACCTGCAGGCATGTGCCGTGGCTCCGTGAGGCTGCAGAGCCTTTCCCTCCTGCCCTCAGCACCTGCTCCCACAGTCCCGCTGCTCACCTTGAGCCCCCGGCCCCTCTGGGAAGAGTCAGCCCCTCTGGGAAGGGTCAGCCCCCTGGGAAGGGTCAGGCCCACTGGGAAGGGTCAGGCCCACTGGGAAGGGTCAGCCCCCTGGGAAGGGTCAGCCCCACTGGGAAGAGTCAGCCCCCCTGGGAAGAGTGTGAGGCTGACGTTGGCCTCGTGGCCCCCTCCTGCTGTCCCTGGCTCTCCCAGCAGCACTTGGTGGAGTCCTTGCGGGGAAGGAAGGGTAGAGAGTCTTAGTTCCTCTTTCATGCTCCTGCAGGATGCCCCCCAGGAGCAACTGAAGGTGCCCCTGAGGGCCCTGCCCTCTGGCCAAGTGGTGAGACTCGTCTTCCCTACGTCCCAGGTACTGGTCACCGGAGGAAGGAAGCCAGTGGCACAGGCAGGGCCGGCTCAGGCCTTGAAGGGCTGGCCTGCGTCAGTAGCAGCTCTGCCCTCGAGCCACACCCTGGATAAGTGCTGGACCAGGCCCTGGGGCAGGTCCTCTGAGCCTCCCTGCTTCAGGTGTCAGGCCCGGCCCCCGGGAGATGGCTGTGGGCCCAAGGGAGCATGGGGACATCGTGGGGTGTGGCTCGGGCTGGGATGAGAGGAACAGGTGGCCCACCTTTGTGACTGGAGCATTCATGTTTTCAGGAACCACTGATGAGGGTGGAGCTGAAAAAAGAAGAAGGGTGAGAGTCCGGGCTGGGCACTGGGACAGGTCAGGGGGGAAAGCAGCTGGGACAGGCCGATGGTCAGGCACTCCGCCTGGAGGAACAGCGAGGAGCGAGGTGGGGGGGCTCCCACGGCGGAGCACACCGTGTGGGAGCCTGAGCAGACAAGGGCTCTTTTTCACATTTTGCTTTAGTTGGAGGGGTGTGTGCCTAGCCCTGTGCCTGGCACTTAGGAGGCACTTGATAAACGTTTGGTTGGAAAACAGGTGGGAGGCGAGGAGAGTGATTTGAGGCACAGAGAGGGCAAGGAAAGGAGAGGAGAGGAGAGAATGGCGCCACTTCGGGGGGCAGTCATTGTCGGGGGGCCTTAGCTGACCTTCACGAGACCAGGAGTCACGAGGAGAGAATGGCACCACTCAGGGGGCAGTCATTGTGGGGGGCCTTAGCTGACCTTCACGAGACCAGGAGTCACATGCCTGCTCACCACGAAGCGGTGGGAACACTGGTTTCCGTCCCCTCTGGAGTCGCTTTTGAGTGGGTGAGGGAGAGAGGCTGAGAGGAGGAAGTGGGTTGGGTCCGACCAGGGGCCTGTCTGCACCTGGGACTCTGAGGGGCCTCTTTAGTCACCAGTGAGTCCTCTACTACATTCCCCGTGTGTCCTCGCATGGGGCTGGGTCCCCCGCTCCCCCTCACATCCGCACGTGTCACACTTCTGCCAGGACACAGAGGAGAGGCGAGAGAGGGGAGAGCAGAGGAGGGAAGAAACAGCAGTGCGCATTTCAGGGAGGCAGACCCAGCTTCCTCTCTCTGACGAGGCCAGGCGCTGCCTCATGGTCCCTTTCCACGCAGACCGAAGGAGCTGGCCGTGCGGCTGGGCTGCGGGCCCTGTGCTGAGGAGCACGCCTTCCTGAGCAGGAGGAAGCAGATGGTGGCCAAGGCCCTGAAGCAGGCCCTGCGGCTGGATGGAGACCTGCCCGAGGATGAGGTCTGAGGGCTGGGCCGGATGGGGCAGGCATCCTCGGGCTTGCTCGGCCCGGAGCCCGGTGCTGAATGCTGGAACTGGGGTTCCCTAACCAAACGCGCTGGTGCCGGCCGGCTCTCCCTGCCCATGCTTCCTGCCCTCTCTCTTGTTATCAGGAGCTTGGTCACATCAGATATGGAGCTTGCATGAGACACTTGGCGATTTAAGCTGGATGGGGCAGGTGTCCTCGGGCTTGCTCGGCCCAGAGCCCGGTGCTGAATGCTGGAGCTGGGGGTCCCTAACCAAACGCGCTGGTGCCGAGCCGGCTCTCCCTGCCCATGCTTCCTGCCCTCTCTCTTGTTATCAGGAGCTTGGTCACATCAGATATGGAGCTTGCATGAGACACTTGGCGATTTAAGCTGCCCACTGGGCTAGCTTTCCTTCTCGTCGTTTCTTGATCCTTGGCCTGTCCTAGGTGGTGAGGCTGGGCCTGGTCTGACCGATCAGTAAGACGTACATACAGCCTGCGGGCTGCCTGCGGGCCTGGGATGGTCCCTGGGGGTTCAGGTCAGCTCTGGCATCTCCTAGAGAGACGCCTCTCTGTGGGAGAGGATGAGGGGCTACAGGGGAGATGGCCCTGGAGCTCCCAGAAAGTGACCACCAGACTACTAAGGGGTTAGAGGTGAGGAGATGAGGCCTGGAATTGTCTGGCCCGTTTTCCCTGAAGTTCTTAAAATCAGACAGTCCTGACCCTCAGGAGGCTACTTCTGACTAGACCCTCCTCAGCAGGCCTGACTAGAACCGTCCCCAAGAGCCCTGATTAGATCAAGAGCCCTGATTGATTTCAGAGAGGAAGGGAGAGGGAGAGAGAGAGAGAAACATCAATGACAAGAGAGAATCATTGATTGGCTGCCTCCTGCATGCCCCCGACTGGGGATAGAGCCAGCAACCCGGGCATGTTCCCTTGACCGGAATCCAACCCAGGACCCTTCAGTACACAGGCCAATGCTCTAACCACTGAGCAAACCCGGTTAGGGCCTGATTAGATTTTGAGCAGCCTTAGCTGTGGGCGAGCTGAGAGGCCCCTGCGTTACTATTTTCTCTTCCTGTGGCTTGGCCTTCCCCCTCCCTAAGGCCTCTCTCTCTCGCTCTCTCTTTTTTTAAATGTATTTTTATTGATTTCAGAGAGGAAGGGAGAGGGAGAGATAGAAATATCAATGATGAGAATCATTGATCAGCTGCCTCCTGCACACCCCCTACTGGGGATCGAGCCTGAAATCCTGGGCATGTGCCCATACTGAGAATCGAATCTTGACCTCCTGGTTCATCGGTCAGTGGCTTAACCACTGAGCACACCTGCTGGGCCCTGGGGCCTCTCTGAGCCTGGCTGCCTCTCTTTCAGGTCCCAGTGGTAGCTGTTATGGCCACTGGTGGTGGGATCCGAGCAATGACTTCCCTGTATGGGCAGCTGGCCGGCCTGAGGGAGCTGGGCCTCTTGGATTGCGTCTCCTATGTCACAGGCGCCTCGGGATCCACCTGGTGAGCTGGCGGCAGGTGGGGTGCAGAAGCCTGGGGGTGACTGGCTGGGTTGTGGCAGGGGGTGCAGTGGTAAGGCTCTTAGACTGCACAGGCCTCTCTGACCAAATGGGAGGGGCCAAGAGAATGCGCGTGCCAGAGAGGAACGCACTCGGGGGCCCTGGGAGGGCGCCTGCCAGGCTGCCTTCCCAGACCAGAGCCCAGCAGGGTCCTTGAGTGATGGTCCCGGCTTTGGCTTTCCCAGGGCTTTGGCCAACCTCTACGAGGACCCAGAGTGGTCTCAGAAGGACCTGGCAGGGCCCACTGAGCTGCTGAAGACCCAGGTGACCAAGAGCAAGCTGGGTGTGCTGGCCCCCAGCCAGCTGCGGCGGTACCGGCAGGAGCTGGCCGAGCGTGCCCGCCTGGGCCACCCGGCCTGCTTCACCAACCTGTGGGCCCTCATCAACGAGGCGCTGCTGCATGATGAGGTGTGGGCAGGGTGCAGCCTGGGGAGCGGAGTGGGTGGCCAAAGCCGCGGCGAGGTCCAGAGGTGGGAGCAACCCTGGGCAGCAGGGGTGGGGGGGCTCAGGCACCAGGAAGCCATGGCTTTAGGTTCAGATCATCTCCCCACCCCTGCTCCAGCCCCATGACCACAAACTCTCAGACCAGCGGGCAGCCCTGGGTCGCGGCCAGAATCCTCTGCCCATCTACTGTGCCCTCAACACCAAGGGGAGGAACCTGACCACCTTTGAGTTTGGAGGTGAGGAGCCTGGAGCTGAGACCCCTGCTTTCGTGGTTGGTGGGTGAGGGGTAGCTGGGCCTGTGTGTGGGAGGTGGGTACTATACCCACTCTTCTGGGCCTGGCCCCATGCTTTCCAGAGACTGTCATTCAGGCTTTGGGATGCGGGCAAGGGCCTTGGGCATCAAGCCCAGGTGCCAGTCATAAGGCTGAGCCTCAGGTCACCAGGCTGCCCTGGTGTGAAACTGGTGGATACGTTGGTACCGAGGGTCCTCAGGCTCTGGGCCCCGTGGTAAGGCTGTGTGCCTCCTCACAGAGTGGTGTGAATTCTCCCCCTACGAGGTCGGCTTTCCCAAGTACGGCGCCTTCATCCCCTCCGAGCTCTTTGGCTCCGAGTTCTTCATGGGGCGCCTGATAAAGCAGCTTCCTGAGTCTCGCATCTGCTTCCTGGAAGGTGAGGAGGTTGGAAGGCTGAGGAGCTGGGGCAGCAGGGAGAACGGGCCTGGGGGTGGGGTTTGGGGTGGGGGTGGGCCTTGACCTTCCCAGTTCGGTCACTGAGACGTTTCCTGGCCCAGGACCGGCCTTGGGGAAGGTTCAGGTTGTGACGGGGTGGAGGACTCTCCCCGCGTGTCCCCTGTTCAGGTATCTGGAGCAACCTGTATGCAGCCAACCTCCAGGACAGCTTATACTGGGCCTCTGAGCCGAGCCAGTTCTGGGACCGCTGGGCACAGGACCAGGCCAGCCTGGGTAGGTGCCTTCTCCTTGTAAGGATGCGGTGGGGCAGACAGTGGGGCTGTATGTGAGGGACTGTGGACTCTCGGGCCTTTGGGAGTCCACAGAGGCTGGAGTAAAGGCCCAGGGGTACCATTTCCTGAATGACACCCCACTTCCTCCCCTCTTGACTGTGCAGACAAGGAGCAGGTCCCCCTTCTGAAGATAGAGGAGCCTCCCACGGTGGCTGGCAGGATAGCCGAGTTCTTCACTGACCTTCTGACACGGCGCCCACTTCCCCAGGCCACCCACAACTTCCTGCGTGGCCTCCATTTCCACAAGGACTATTTCCAGCATCCTCACTTCTCCAGCTGGAAAGGTGCCTGCCTTCTCCCCCATCTCAGCTCTCCAGAGTCATCCCATGGCCACCTGAGCCTTGGTCCAGATACCCACCTCGTAACACCTCATCCCCATGCCCTTTGAGCTCAGTTCCCTGGGCTGCTTGGAGTCGGAGCCCCCTTTTCTCTCCTTATGTTGGGGATCAGGGCCTCCGGAAGTGGAGGTGTTGCTTTGGTGAGAGCAGGGCCGGAGGGCAGGGTCTCCACCAGCAGCAAGGAGCTGTCATTAGGCCCGAAGGGTTGGTGCCCTGAGCCCCTGTGACAGCTGCTTCACCCCATCCCCCAACCTTTCCAGCCACCAAACTGGACGGGCTCCCCAACCAGCTGACACCTGCAGAGCCCCACCTTTGCCTGCTGGATGTCGGCTACTTTATCAACACCAGCTGCCCGCCCCTCCTGCGGCCCACACGGGACGTGGACCTCATCTTGTCGCTGGATTACAACCTCCACGGAGCCTTTCAGGTGGGCTGCCGGCAGGCTTGGGGGGCAGTGGGCAACCCCAGGCCTGGCCTGCCTTCCTGGCTTATGCCCCTAGGGCCATCTGCTCTGGAGTCCAGTGTCTGGCCCCTTAGGGGCTGTGACAGTGACACCGTGTGATTGGGAAACTGAATTCATAGGATCCACAACCAAGGGAACTCAGCTGCTCAGGAAGTGGGGGCGATGGGAACTGGCAAGGTGGCTAAATGTGTTTTACATTTGGGCCCCTTTGGCTGCTCCCCACCCCCGGTTGGTCCCTGCTTTGAGTTTCTGTGCTGGTCCAGGGAAGGTTTTTTCCTCCCAGTTGCAGTATCCGGGGCTTTGTTAGCTTTGTTCAGGTGAGCCCAGTGGAAGGCTGTCAGATTTAGAGCGTTTTTCCATCTCGCCTGGCTCCGCTGGGTCCACCAGAGTCTGCCTTGGCCTCTGGGCACGAAGTCCCGAGTGTCGGGGGACCTCCACGCTCAGTCAGCCCGCTGTTGAGGACACTGGGCAGCCCTTGGGCCGGTCTCACTGATGCCACTCCGCCCGCCTTGCAGCAGCTGCAGCTCCTAGGCCGGTTCTGCCAGGAGCAGGGGATCCCATTCCCACCCATCTCGCCCAGCCCCGAGGAGCAGCGCCGGCCTCGGGAATGCCACCTGTTCCTGGACCCCGACCGCCCCGAGGCCCCGGCCGTGCTGCACTTCCCCCTGGTCAACGACTCCTTCCGGGAGCACTCGGCCCCTGGTGAGCCACCGTCGGCCGCTCCTGCGTCCACCTCCATCCTTTATGCCTTGTTGAAGGCGACCCCAACCCCTCCCCCCAGTGCGTTTCCTTCATGCCTGGCTGCACTCTTTCCCCATCAGGGGTCCGCCGGACAGCTGAGGAGAAGGAGGCTGGGGAGGTGAACCTGTCTTCATCCAACTCCCCCTACCACTACTCGAAGGTGACCTACAGCCAGGAGGACATGGACAAGCTGCTCCACCTGACGCATTACAACATCTGCAACAACCAGGAGCAGCTGCTGGTGGCCCTGCGGGAGGCCGTGCAGCGGCGGAGGCAGCGCAAGCAGCGTGGCCCCAGTGACGGCGGCACCCTGGCCGGGGGCTCCAGCCCCTGACTTTCAGGCTCACTCCCCATCTGTCCGGCTGCTCTGGTTAAGTGGGGCAGAGACCGCCATCGCCAGGTGTTCCAGAACCTCTGGGGGTGTGGATGGCCCCGTCGGAGGCCCCAGCCCTGTGAGGGGCTCCCCCACGGTATGTACCCAGCACCACCCAGATGTGGCACTGAAGTCACCAGCAGGCCTGCCACAGACACCTCCGGGTAGGTCGAGCCTTCTGAACGGGCTGGAGCCTGGTCCCTGAGATGCGGGCGGAGACGGCTTCCTTTTAGTAAGGGGAAGATTCTGTGTCAGCCGGGGGTGGAGCTGGGGAGCCCAGAGCAGCACCGACCAGATTTGTGTGAGGGCTCAAAGCCCGTGACCTTGTCTGTCCTCCCTTCCCTGTTACCTTGAGTAGTTGTACAGCGTAAAATAGAGCGCTTTCTCTATCATGTGAGGCTCATACAAATGTGAGGCGTTATTGAGGTTCTGTCATTGCTGCCGAGAAGGGACGTGTTATTGCAGCTCTTGACCAGATTTGTGTGAGGGCTCAAAGCCCATGATCTTGTCTGTTCTCCCTTCCTTGTTACCTTGAGTAGTTGTACAGCAGAAAATAGAGCACTTTATCACAGAGGCTCATACAAATGTGAGGCGTTATTGAGGTTCTGTCATTGCTGCCGAGAAGGGACGTGTTATTGCAGCTCTTGGTTACACAGGGCAAAGACTGGTTTAAGAAACAAGATGTTTTCCTGGTTGGTGGCTCAGTGGTTAGAGCGCCAGCCCTCAATTGAAGGTTTGGTTCCCAGTCAAGGGCACGTACCTGGCTGCAGGCTCGATCCCTGGCCCTGGGCAGGGTGCAGGTGGGAGGCCACCAATGTCCTGTCTCCTCTCCCTCCCTCCCTTCCACTCTCTAAAAAAAATCAGTGGAAAAACTGTCCTCGGGTGGTAGGATTAACAACAACAACAAAAAGATGTCTCCCCAGCCACCTCCTGGCGCTAGCGAGTCAGCATGGGCTTCCCCTGAAAGGTGGGTCATCTGCTCCCGGCGCCCTTTCTAAGCAGGCGGGAGGTCTCTGCTGCAGCCTGGCCCTGCCCAGATGAGCACACTTGAGGGCAGTGACAGTCCTCACCTGGTCAGGGACCTCGGGCTGTGGTCGTGGACTCAGTCAGGGCTGCTTCCTGTCCCACAGTAAGGTGGCCAGACCTGGGGCCAGATGAGCCAGCTGTGGTCCGGGGGACCTGTCTGTTCCTGAAGTCAGGAGGGCCCTGGTGGCAGAGTCTCATTCTGGGGCCTAGAGGGTGTCCTCACTTCTGTCCCTGAGGTTTGGTGGTACCTCAGGATTTGCTTCAGGGCCCAGACCTGTGGAGAGAACAGGAGGCAGAGTGACTGTAGGGCCTCGTGACCCCAGAATCTTCTCCACACATTCGTGCCTCAGGCTACTGGCCTCCCTGGGAACACCCACCTCCTCCTAACATCCATGTGGGATGGGTACTGGGAGCCAACAGGCAGCTGCAGGAGTGACCAGGTGTGTGAGGTGGATGGGAGATGACCGGTTCTCATTGCCTCTGTCCTGGGTGGATGGCTAGAGTCACAGAAGAAATGGCAGCCTTAGAAGCCACACCTCACCTGAATCATAAATTGGAATCAGTGGGCCCTGCAGGAGTGTGACTGGATAATGTACCGGAGACCACAGTTGTTCTGCCTCCCGTTACGCTGTGAGTCTCCCCAGCATGAGCTGTGTAGCTGCGGGTCTCTGTGTATTTGTCTCTGTGTGTGGGTCTCGGGGTCTGTCTGCTGACAGCCTGACTCCTGGTCTCTCTAGGAGCAGGGTCCTAGGACTGGGGAAGGCAGAGCGGATGGGGCAGAGAGCAGGGACAAGAGCAAGGGTGCAGGAGGGTCTGGCTGTCCTGCCAACAGGCCCCGTCTTGGCGAGGAGGAGGAGAACAGAGAATGAGGGGTATGTGGTCCCAGGTGACAGAGCCAGGCCGCATTCCAGCCTGTGCCAAGGTACCCGGGTGCCCCGCACCTCGGGTCTGGCCTGAGCAGGAAAGGTGGTGGGAGCCGCCTGCGGGAGCTCCCAGGGCTGTGGGTGGCCGTCGGTGAATACGGGCGTCTCCCTCAGCGAGGAGGGTGGGGGACAGCCATGAGATCTATGGAAAGGGAGCCTCATGACCCTGATTCTACTGGCACAGTTGAGAATGAGCCAGGGGTTTGCACCAGATGGGGTGGGTGGTCAAGGGTCTCAAACATGGTGTTACTCCCTCCACTGGCAGTCTCAGCTCTGAGAGGGTGCATCTGTGCTGGTCCTGGAGGCTCAGGATGCCCACCCACACACCCAGGTGCCCTGCCTGCGTGGCGTAGTTACTCCCTCCACTGGCAGTCTCAGCTCTGAGTCTCAGCTCCGAGAGGGTGCATCTGTGCTGGTCCTGGAGGCTCAGGACGCCCACCCACACACCCAGGTGCCCTGCCTGCGTGGCGTGGCCGTGCTGGGCGCCTCCTCCGTGTACTCAGCCAGGGAGTCCAGAGGTCTGGGTCTGAGCTCTGGGCGTAGACTGTGGGCTGCAGAGCAAGAGAATACCGGTCAGCCCCAGGCTAGATGCTCGGCCAGCTGCAGACGGAGTCCTGCACGCTCCCTCCTATGGTCTGAATACCCCCCTTCCTCCGCCCAAGGTGATACTAGTAGGAGGAGGGACCTTTGAGAGGTGACTAGGTCATGAGGGTAGAGCCCTTATAAAGGACCCGGAGAGCACCCTCGCCCTTTCCACATGTAAGCACAGTCAGAACGTACCACCTGCAACCGGAAGACGCCCTCACCAGACACCCAGTCTGCCGGCACCTTGATCTTGGACTGCCCAGCCTCCAGGACTGTGAGAAATAAATGTTGGTTATAACCTACCCAGCGTGTGGTATTTTTGTTGTAGCAGCCTGAACAGACTAAGATGTCCCTGCGTCTGGAGCTCCCTGTGCACTGAGAATTGTCCATGTGGGGGTGCTGCACAGCCATGCACCCGGTTTCCCCGAGCACATCCCGCCTCTTAGAAGGCTAAAGATTGGCGGGCTAACAAAGGCTCAGTCGGAAGGAGATTCAAGTCCCTGTGGGATTCTGGAAGGACATCTCAGGGAGATCCCAGGGGGACAGACAGTGTGAGGAACGAAGCCAGGAGCCCAGCGAGACGGGGGAGCAGGAAGGGGCTCCTGGGAGAGCCCCAGCAGCTTCAGGACATGCCCTGAACACACTCCCTCCGTGCAGAGGGTCCCGGGGCTGCTTTCTCTGCATCCCTCCTGTTAGCGCTGGGCTTGGCCACTGTCTACATGACACCCCAAGGGAGTGCATTCAGGGTATGTGAGGCCTTGAAAGATGGAGAAGGCGCCGGGGTCAGAGCAGAGCCTGGAAAAGCCCGTGGGGATCCGGGCTGGCTCGGGAGTCAGAGCTGCAGACTCCACAGGAGGCGGATAGGACCAGGAGGCAGCCAAGGAATCCAGCCTGGCCCCACCTCTGCTACTAATTAGCTGTGCGATCTTTAGCAAGTTACTTACCCTCTCTGGGCCTTGAATTCTTTGCAAAAAGACAATAAACCTCACCTTGACGGCTCTATAGGTACTTCCAAGGATGATTAAACACCAGCAGCTTGAGGACCAGGGAGTCAATGCCCCACCCCCACACCCAGGGCTCCCCCAGAGCCTACCTGCTTGGCTGCTCAGGGCTGGATGCCAGCTTCTCAGCCTGCTGCTTAGCCTGCCACCAACAGCCATGGGTCAAACTCTGCCTCCGGCAAGGCCCCTGGCTCCAGCCCCCTGGCTGCTCTTGGGAGGCCTCCCTGCTGAGTCAGCATGTCCTGGGGCCAGTGTCTCCCCGGGCAGCCCTCACCTTAAGGAGAATGGATGCTTCCTGTCATGGTGGTCCCTTGGCCACTCACACTGGACTCCTGCAAGGTCAAGGGTGGCTGAGGAAGCCACATTCTGAGGAGAGATGACAGGCAGGGGTCACCATAGCAGTCAGCTTTTCCCAGTGGGTCTCCAACCCCCACTGCCCAGTC
>NW_005354718.1:2787322-2789026 GCF_000412655.1 Myotis brandtii
GCGGGCAGGGGGGGTGGGGAAAGAGCTGTGGAAGAAGGACTCTCCTGCCAGTTACCTGCCTCCCCCTTGGCAGGAGCTACGGCTTAAGCTCCAAAGATGCCTCCATGGTGGGGCACCCTTCACATCCTGAAAATGCAAAATCTGCCGGAAACGTCGGGACCAGCAGAGGATGAGGCCCCCGTGGAAAGGGGCTAGGTAGACGCCTCCCTGACCCCACTGTCCACAGCGCCCCAGCCCCAGGGCCTCAGCGCTGGCTCCAGGGTCTGGCCCTCACCCCCTCCGCCCTCTGCGACCCTGCTGCCTGGCGGCTGCTCCAGAGAGACAATGGTGGCCCTTTGCCTGACGGGGTGCTTGGCTGCAGGGCCCTTGTCTCTGCCAGCTGTGCTCCTGGCCGCCAGCTTCTAAGGGGCCTGTGTTGGAGCGAGGTTAGCCTGCTGCCAGCTCTTCTGGGCTCAGCCCCCTCACCTGTTCCGTCTGAAGGTGAGCCAGGTCAGGGCACCCGGGCTCCATGTCCAGCCTCTCCTTCCCACACCCTCCCCTGCAGCTCAGGAGGCTTCCCTCATCCCAGCCCACAGTGGCACCCGGCCTAGCAGGTTATGGGCGTGGCCGCACACTGAAGTTTGCAAGGGAAGGAATGGGGTTTTCTGAGGGTCAGATGTAGGCTCAGTGCCCTGGGGAGACCCCGCCCGACACAGGCTACCACTGAGAGTACTCCCACCACCAGCCCGCAGGCCCCAGCCCTGGGGTTCCCTCACTCCAGCCTCACTCACCCCGCTTCCCTCTGCAGTTGGACAAACTTCTCCTCCCAAAGGGCCAGGAGCTTCTTGTCCTGGTGTCTGCGGAGCAGCAGCTCAAATGCTGGGGAGAAACAACCAGGTGAGGCCCGGCTCCCGGGGTGCTGAGAGCCTTCCCTCACCCTCTGCAACTGGCCCGGGGGTGAGAGAAGGAGCCGCAGGAACTGCTCTTGGCTGTAGCCACTGGATGGTACAGCAGGTGAGAGGGCAAGGCCTGGGCTCACCTTGCAGTTGGGGTCCAGCAGGAGCCCCTCCCGGGAGGCCAGCCAGGCCTCAGCCTGCTCCAGCTCCTGCCGCAGTTTCTGCAACCCCAGCTCTCCTCCCGGCATCCCAGGCCCAGGGCCCAGGCCTCCCCCAGTGCCGGCAGCTGCCCTTCCAGCTCCTGCAGATACTCCGTCACCCGGAGGGGAGGGGTTGCTTCAGGGGAGAGATTGGGCAGAGCCACCCAGGTAGGGCAGGGCTGGAGTGGCCAGCAGAAGTGCGGAGGGCTGAGAGGCCTGGAGTTCCCCCTGCCCTCTCCTTCTCTGTCCCTCTCCCCGCCCCTAGCCTGGCCTTCCTCTCCGCCAGCTCCACTCCCACTAGGCGTTCTGCTGCCTTGGGCCTTCAGGCTCCGTGCCAGCTCAATGCCAGGCTCACTTCTGTGCTTGTACCTGCAGGGCCATGAAGTGGCCATTGTCCACCAGCTGCCGCCCCTCCTGCTGTACGCCCTGGGCTTGAAGGCTGTGCTCCTCGATTTCTCACCCCAGCTCCTCATGCTGCCCCAGGAGCCGCTCGGCCTCTGCCACGTCCACAGCCAGCTCCTCTGAGGACACCAGCGCCTGCTTCTCCTGAGCCCTCGCTCTGTGGGGCAGGCAGAGGAAGCTGCTGTCAGGTTCTGGAGGGCAGTGGGCGGGGCGGGGTGGGGGAGGGC
>NW_005354718.1:2789967-2792742 GCF_000412655.1 Myotis brandtii
GTCCACAAAAATAACTCAGGCTGCTTTGCCGAACCATCCTGTCCACCAGGGGCGCTGCTGAGGCTGTCTGCCTGGAAGGGTCACCAATGGGTGCGGAAAGTCCTCACTCTCATGGCTCGGGCCATCGCTGCTGCGGGGAGGGATCTTTGCTGCCATGGCAAGGGGGTACTGGAAGCCATACTGCTGCTGGGTGGAGGGGGTGGTGGAGGCTGCTGCTGCTGCTGCTGCTGCTGTTGCCATGGAGGAAGAGGACCAGTAGGCAGGGGAGGAGGTTGCCCACCAGGTGGCGGCGGCGGTGGCGGCATCATGCCCATAGGCAGTGGCGGTATCATACCTTTTCCTTGATGCAGGCGGTAGACCCCAGAGCATATTTCCCAGGTACTGATCCATTGGAGGAGGGCCATGGTGCCCAGGTGGGTGGGGGCCCTGGTTCATCGGTGGTGGTGGTGGCTGCATCCAAGGAGGTGGGGGTCCATTAGGGTTGTGCTGCATGGGATGACCACCATGCCCACCTGTGAGGCTGGGTAATGGGTGTGGGAAGCTGTGGGGGCCGCCTCCAGGCCCACCGGGACCACCTCCATGCATGCCGTGGTAGGGCCAACTCTCTGAAGGACCAGAATTCATCCAGGGTGGGCGGCTCTGCGTGGTAGACATGAGAGACGGTGGAGGTGGGTTGTTGGCAGGAGCAGCAGGCCGAGGTGCACTGGCCAGAGGTGTGCTGGCAGGCCCAGAGGTGGAGCCCACAGAGGCTGGCACAGGAGCTTCACCCAGTTCAGCCATGAGGGACAAATATTCTTTATCCATCCGAGCTTTATCCTGAGCTGACTGCGGGTCACCAGGCCTTTGGAATTTGCAATCAGAAGCAATGTGGCCAGTCCCTCCGCACTTGGTACACACTGTAGTATTGGTAATGCTATGGGTCTCTGAGCTCTGCCAGGGTCTTAAGATCCGGTTATCATCTTCCCTAAGGGTCCCATTCAAGCGAGCCAACTCCCGAAGTTGCATCTTCCGAAGGTCATTCTGGTCCTCAGGGGTCTCAATCACTTGCTTCAAGATGTTTCTGATCTGCTCCACTGCTTTCTTCACATTCTCCATGGTGTTGGCGGTAACCTGGGCATGAAGTGGCTCGTCTTCTCCTGGCAACATCTGGCCATCTTTGTGCCCAACTTTCCCTTCTTTCACAGACCCTTTCCCCCGGATCATTATCTTCGCATTACACTCCTTCTCTATGTTCTTCAATGTGTTCCCTCTATCAGATGCAGAAAAGGTTGAGTTGTTATATGCAAATTCACATGCCAAGGGGACAGAGGTGGGCTGATCAGGCACTGGTAGGAAATCATGAGTGCAGCGAATTGGATTTCCCCACCAAGAAATCAATGATCTCTAAGTTAAGATCAGCCACAGCAATCCTTAAGATTTGACTTCCCTGAAGTAAAATGAGGATGTTAAAGAGATTTTCTCACAGGAAGGCATGAACTCAGCCAAAGTGAAGGTCCTACCCAAAACAGGAAGGTGCCACCAATGGCACCCAATTTGGCACAAGATAAACACACCTCACAGGTTCTTAGGAATTCTCTATCCCATAGGCTAGAAGTTACTTACCTGGGCCCAATTAGCAGCCCCACAAAGTTGATTTCTGGATACTCATCTTGTGGAATCATTACTTTATCGCTCACACGTGTTGCTGGAGGTCTAAGGAAGAAAAGACTCATTGACTCTGGTGATTTGAGGTAAGAGGTGAGAAGTTAGTACCAAATGTTTCACCATGTCACCTGGCTGGCGTGGCTCAGTGATTGAGTGTTGGCCTAGGAACTAGGAGGTCAGGGTTCAATTCCCAGGCAGGGCACATGCCCAGGTTACGGGCTTGATTCCCAGTGTGGGGTGTGCAGGAGGCAGCCCATCAACGATTCTCTCATCATTGATGTTTCTCTCTCTCTTTCTTCCTGAAATCACTAAGTCTATTTTTTTTTTTTAATGTTCTACCATGTCACACACATTCTTCATGTGTCCTTATCCCAGACAACCCAGCCCCCCTGCTTACTTGTAATCTGCAGGTGGCTTGAAGTCAGGGTTGAGAGCAACCATCTCTGTGATGAGGTTATGCCGCTCCTCTTCCAGCGTCTTTCGAGTGCGGAACTCACGGGTGTTAAGCCGCTTCCCCTCACTATTGTAGATGGGCTCCGGGGAAGGGGACCTGTCCTCAGGCTTAGGGGGGATGCCCAGGTCTCCCGTGCGCAGTTTACGAGTCAGGTCTTCTATCTGCAGTTGCACTATATAAGCTCTCTCTTGTTCCCGAGTCAGTCCAGGGGGGATCACTGTAGGCATTCCTGGAATCACCGTTTTCTGTTCCATTGTGTCTTGATTCCAGCGGCTCCTCTTCCGCTTCTTCCTTGGGAAGTCCAGCGGTGTGGCATTCGCTCCGGTAGCCATGGCGCCCCCGGGACCCACACCAGCGGCTCCTCTTCGGTGGCTTCTCCTTATCGAACCTTCGGGGGGAGGGGACTCGACTGTGTTGCCGCAGAATGTTTGGAGCCCTTCCTCTCACGCGGCCGGCGGCGGGCGGGAGACGCACAAAGAGGGAGGAGAGAGCCCGCTACGGGGGCAGGGGCGGCCTGGGGGCGACAGGTCGAAGCCTGGATTGGGCCAGGCTGAGGCAAAGGGTTGCCTGGCGAGGAAATGGCAGCGGAGGCTGGAGAGCTGGGAGGTGTGGATGGAGTCGGCGAAGAAGGAATGACACCAAGACAGCGTTCAGTTGATCAGCAGCCTAGCCAGGTT
>NW_005354718.1:2793125-2801976 GCF_000412655.1 Myotis brandtii
TTTCTCGGAGAGGTGACCTTGGTTAAAACACATAGCGCCAAGAAGGTGAGCAAACATATTAAGAACAGTGTGCTATATACACCAGGTCCCTTGAAACATATGCTGTGCAGATGTTTCTTCCCTGCAGCGACTGTGTCAAGCAGGAAGGATGGACCGGCTTCCGGCAGAGTCCAGTTCCCCAAAGAGCTGGGTGACCCCCACCCTGCAGGCAGAGCTGAGCCCACAGCGGGGGCAGGATGTCATCTACAGTAGTTCCTGACAGCATCCAAGGTGTGGCCCCGGGTAGCCTGCTCCAGCTGCTGGCCCCGCTCCTGGACCTTTGCATCCAGGGTGGCCAGGCCTCCTGCACCTTGGCCAACTGCTGGGCCAGGCTGTCCTGAGCTGAAGGTTGCAGCAGGCCCAGGCGGTAAGTCTCTGTCCGCACCTGCGCCACCTTCTTCTCCACGGCTGCCAATTCCTTCTGCTGCCAGGACAGAGGATCAGATCTCACTCCCTCCTGTGTGCTCCTCACTCGAGAGTCCAGTCCTCACTGGCCAGGCCACCTACGCTCGGCTCCACAAGCTGGGAGGGGGTCCTTGCCTCTCGCTTCTAGGGTCCCCTTACCCACTGTCTTCAGGGAGTGGCTCAGACAGGAAGCCCAGAGCATGGGCCCTCACCTCCAGGTGCCTGTACTGTTGCTGCAGGGTCTGCATCGATGACAAACTGTGGTCACAGGTGTCTCTTGCCATCAGGGTGGCCTTGTCCTGCATCCAGGCCAAGCTCAGCCATGGCCTGCTCCAAGCCACGAAGCTCCCGGGCTGCAGCCAGGCTCCGGAAGAGGGCGGGCGGGCTGCTCTGGGCTCAGCGTATTCCTAGGGTCCTTTCTCCCCGGAGTCATGACCTCCTGGGCCACCCCCTTGCAGGGCTGGGTGACTCGCTCATGACCCCCCAGGCACAGAACATGTCCCAGATGTGGCAGCTGCTCAGTGAAACGCGATATTACTGATGATGTGGTCGGGCCTCAGGGGCATCCTGTGGGGAGAGTGTCTTCAGGGCACAACACGTGAGAAAGGCAGAGATGGGGGCTCTGCAGCGGGTGAGGTGGGTCCATGTGGGGAGGACGCTGGTTTGGGGCATCCACCTGCTGAGAGGAGAGGGTCAGCTCAGGAGGCGGCTCTGGCTCGGACCCTGGGAGATGGCATCTCTGGTCCAGGCAGAAGTCTTCCACCTCCTGCCTCCCTACCTGGCCCCTCCTGGTGTGGTTCACACCTCCAAGAAGCAGACAGCATGTCCGGCAGCTCCTAACTCCGCCAAGCCACCCCCACACAGCTCCCGTTTTCTTAAGGACAGCCACGGCCCCAAGACCATCCAGGGGCGCCTGCAGGAGGTTCCTCTCATCATTGATGTTTCTATCTCTTTATCCCTCTCCCTTCTTATTTCTAAAATCAATAAAAACATACTTAAAAAAATGATGATAGAGAATCACTGATCGGCTGCCTCCTACACGTCCCCTACTGGGGATCAAGCCCGCAACCTGGTCATGTGCCCTGACAGGGAATTGAACCGCGACTTCCTGGTTCATAGGTTGATGCTCAACCACTGAGCCACACCAGTCAGGCCGTCTAAACCACCTTTGATCATGAACTGCTATTAGTAAGAATTTTTTGAGCAGGGACTTCCCAAATATATATGTATTTGTGTGTGTGTGCATGTATTTAGCTATATATTATTCTATATATGTATATACTTCTGTACTAATATGTTAAGTACATTGTCATGTGTTCAAAAAAGAAACGAGATCATTAAAAAATAGGAAAAGAAAGTTTAATGTGCCCCTCTCACCCTGGGGCCCACCCACACCTCATATTGGCCAAGTCCCCACACTGGTGTGTTAGCCTTTGTCTCTTCCTTCTGGGGCTGCTGAAGCGGGTGCAGGGCCCATGCAGGGAGGCTTGACGGAACCCAACACCTGAGAGGACGCCAGAAGCCTGGGAGGGGAGGGGTCAGGTGGCGCTCCCCACGGAGGCAGCTGGGCCTGCCAGGAACTGTCTGAAGTGCTGGTGTGTTAGCCTTTGCCTCCTCCTTCTGGGGCTGCCGAAGGGGGTGCAGGGGCCATGCAGGGAGGCTTGACGGAACCCAACACCTGAGAGGACGCCAGAAGCCTGGGAGGGGAGGGGTCAGGTGGCGCTCCCCACCGAGGCAGCTGGGCCTGCCAGGAACTGTCTGAAGTGATGGGCAGAGAGGGTGTTGACAGAGACCAGCAAACCAACGTTTGCCATCTGTCAATCAAAGACCCCCCAGGGTTCCCAGGTAGGGGTCTACCTGCAAGGAGGAGGGGATGGCTCACCTGCCCCTGCCAGGGCACCAGCACGAGGCGTCACAAACACTATGGGTCCCGGTGGGCTCTCTCAGGAGGGAGACCCTGCCAGTCTGGGGTCCAGCTTTTGGCCAAGATCTGCCTTGATCTAAAAGTCTGAGGAGCTGGACGAGGCTCCTTGTGGAACCTGGCACCTTGTCAGCAGTGTCGGTTTCAGTTAAATGAGCATAAAAGAAACCTGTCAGTGGCCAGAGTGCCAGGCACCAGCGAGGACATGAGGGCTCCCTTCAGGCCTCATGCAGCCCCAGAGCAGGCAGTGCTGTCCCCGTGCAGCAGACACTGGACTCCATGAGGAGTCTGCCCCAGCGCCCCCGTGAGTGGGCAGCAGGGAACTCAGGACTGCCCGGCTCTGGAGGCCTGACCGTAGCCCTGGCGCTGGTACCATCATTCCATTAGGTTGTTTCTCTCTTCGTTCCCCCTGTAACACTCCCCCTGATCTCAGCCCAATGACCATGTGCTGCTTGGCATTCATAACGGACCCCCTCCCTGCAGGGGGGAGGTGGTGGGGCCCTGGCTTCTGATTGCAGCCCTTGGCAAAGGCCGGTGAGCCTGGGCCAGGAGGCAGAAGGGCAGGAAGGGAAGAGCCAGATGCCCCATGCCCATGCCAGCCTCCCACGACTCCCCTCAGCCCCAGAGCCAGAGGTACCTGAGGAGCGTGACCCGGCACCGGCTGAGGGTGCCCTGGGCCTCGGGGTGTCCACCCCGGTGCAGGCTGTGGGCCAGGCTTCTCGAGTGCTGATCCTTCCCGCCGGTGCCTCCAGGCCCCGCTCCAGCACCCCGTGCTCCCGCAGGAGGGTCTCCACGTTGGCTAAAGGGTCCCTGATACTGTGCATGGGGCTGCACCCCCCTATCCCAAGCTATGCTTTCCCCCCAAAACCATCCTACCAAGCACAGCCTCAGCTCACCCCTGGAACCCTCGAGGCTGTACTTGGCTTTAGGACTGTGATTCTCAGCCAGGGAAGGTACTGGGGGCTACGGTTTAAGTGCCAGAATTTCCAGGGCAGGTGGGGCTTTCACGTGGCAGGAACGCCTCCCCTTCTTCGCACTCCCAATAAGGCTCCTCAGCACAGGATGGGCTGGGCCCCGATGGTTCTCTGAGGTTTCCCATGAGCAGGCTCGCCTGCCACAGGGGTCGGGACAGTGGTCGGAGAAGCAAACCTCTGGGTGCAAGGAAGCGAGAAGGGCAGAGGTGAGAAGGGTGGTGGGAAGAAGGCAAGAATGGGCCTGGGCCACACGCTCACCCTGTAAGCTCCCACGGCATTCCCGGGGCGGGTGCACCTGAACTGCTCACATAGATGGGCAAGTAACTGCCCAGGGACTGATGTGGCTGAGGTGGGGAGACCCCTTGGCCTGGGAGCTCAGGCAGCCCTGGCTGGTTTGGTCCCTAACGCTGCTCTGGTAAACCCTCCCTCCCTCACTCCTGCTGGCACCTACCTCAGACCCTCACCGGCTGGGCACACTTCCTGGCTGCAGAGCCAACTTCCCATCTGCTCCACAGAGCTCAGGAAGAACCGCTGGGAAAGGAAAGGCAAGAGGAAGTGAGTCCAGTGACTGCAGGGGCACGAACCTGTAGGTGCCCAGTGGGGAAACAAGGGACCTGGGGCCTGGGTCAACAGGACGAGTCCACGCAGGCAAGACTTGTGGGCAAGCTGGGTGGTGAGCGGTGGGAAGAGGCCCTGGCACAGCAGCCTCTCTGGCTTTGGCTTTGACCAGGGCGGTGGGGTTAGTGCAGCCCCCGTGGGCAGGGCAGGATGGAGGCTGCTTACCTGCAGCTCCAGAGGCTGCTGCCGCTGCAGCGGGCGCTCCTGCCAGGTCCCTTCCAGGCCATGCAGCTCCTGGTCTAAGCCAGCCAGGGCCTGGTGGATGCCAGGGGTGCACAGGTGCCCAACTGCCAGCAGGCACTGCCTGTGCTCCGGGCCAGGCGTATGCTGTCTGCTCGGGAGTCCAGCTCAGCCTGTAACAGGGCTGGACTCAGATCCCAGAGCTGAGGCCGCCAGGGCTGGAGGAGGCCCAGTGGGGAGGAGGAGGGCTGGGAGGCAGCTGGAGGAGGGATGGGAGGAAGAGGAGAAAGGCAGAGGCAGGTGATGGAAAGAGGACCCAAGAGAAAGTTGGGATCACAGGAGGGAGAGGGCAGAGAGGAGGTGAGATCCCAGGGTCTAACTGCTCACCTTTAGCTCCTGGAGCTCCTCCAGCAGGTGCTGGGCCTCTGTGGGGCTGCGGGGGGCACTTCAGGCATCCATCTCCGCCCGCAGCCCCGGGCCCAGACCGGCAATTCCCGCAGCACTGCCTGCAGGTTCTGAGCTTGGTGCGAGGCATCCAGTGACTCCCGCCTGCCCACAGGGTTCATCAGCTTGTCCTCTGAGCCCCTCTTCCCCCCTCTGCCTGCCAGTGCCTTCTGTCCCAGAATCCCCTCAGCCAAAGACGGGCCCCCAGGGGCTGGGGATCAATGGGGTGACAACACGGACAGGTATTTGAAGGATGAGAACTGGGGCCAAAGAAGTATGGGGACCGAGGGATGGTCAGCAAGGGCACTGGGGTTCGCACCACTTCTGGGCCCTGCTCCGGAGCTGCCGCCAGCGGTCCACCATCTCCTGCTGCTGCGGCTGAGGCTGTGGCCGCCAGGGGACTTCTCTGGCAGAGGCGGCCCTCCTCCCTCTCCAGGGGCCGTGGGGGAAGCAGGCTTTACTCAGGGGAGTGCCGGCTCCAGGGGCCCGGAGGAGTAACAGCTGAGTGGACCCTGCCGGCTCTCGAGGTCCCGAAGCCCCTGGTCCTCCGCCTGCCTTCCCAGGGCCCCACCTCCACGCCCAGCCACACACCGCCAGCCGGGCCTGAATGGGGCCCATTTCCTGTGCCAACTTCTCACGTTTCCACAGCAGCCTCTGCACGCAGTCCAGGGCCTGGACCAGGGCGGCCTGGGAGGAATGGGGAGACACCGGCTTGGCCTTTCTCCAGCTCCTCCCTCCCTGCAGAGGGGTCGCTGGCTGCAGGGTTTTTGTGTAGGAAGTGAGCACGCAGGTGATTCCCTTCCCAGAGCCCTCGTGGGGCAGAGGGTTCTGAGGAGAGATTTGGGGTGGGGACTGCCATCTGTGAGGTGCTTCCACATACACGGTCTCATTGGACCTCATCCCTTTGGGGGGAGCTGAGCACGGACGGGCGGGCCTGGTGAGGTGGGAGCCACAGGAGAAGTGAGGATGGTCTGTTCCACATGGGGCCTCTCAGGCTGCCTGCAGCCCCTCCACTCTGCCTCTGCCGGCAGCTGGCCGGCCATTCTCGCGGTGGCTGACACAATCCTGGGCTAACGCCCGGGTCTGAGCTTGCTCAGGGACAACGGAGAAAACCCTGGGGTGGGGGGTCTGGCCTCTGGCCTCACGGTGCTTCTGGGGGTGAAAGGATCCAGGTGGGGTATCCTCAAAGACTGCAGTGGGGGCTCCTACAGTCCAGAGAGGGTCCTGAGAACCCCTGAGGCCCCCCTGGTGGAACCTCCAAGTGCCCTCGCTGAAGAGGAGAGGTGGGCGAGGGCAGGGCCCGTGAGCAGCGCTCACTCTGGGCTGCATTTCTCTCTGATCCGCTCAGTGACGGCATCCAACTCACAGGACAACGTGTGTGTCTCCAGGGCATCTTCAAGCTGCCGCTGGTGCCGGAGCAGGTTGCCATGGAAACTGTGCCACCTGGCAGAGAGGATGTGAGGCTGAGTCTGAGCTGGCCCTCCAGCCCCCTCTCCTGCCCACTGCTTCCCACCCTGGGGCTGGCCTGCTGTTGAGCTGGTGTTGCCGCTGGCAGATGGCCTTGACTTGCTGGGGGTCCCGGTTCTTGAGAGGCAGCGACAAGTCCTTGCTGCTCCTGTGGTGTCATCCTCTGCGCCCTGTGGGGGTGCAGGGTGAGTGCATTGGCACCGCCCACTCTGAGCCCCTATCTGCACTGCAGTTGGCACTGAGTGTCTGCTTGGGCCCGAGGGAGCATGAGAGGCAGCTTGTCTGGGGAGTGGAGGCAGCTGCCTCCTCCGTGCCCCATCCCGTCCCGTCCCACCCAGGGGCAGTGAGCAGGGCACACCAGGAGCCCGCAGCCTCACAGTCTGAGGCCAGAAAGAAATGTGCTCCTGAGTCAGGACCAGATGGGAGGGGGCGGTGGGTACGCAGTAATTAACAGACGCTTTTGGAGTTAAAATGCAGCTTGTTGGGATCCGAAAAGCACCTTCATAAGAGAAATAGATGTTTGGGTGTGTGTGTGAGTAGGGGGAGATGCTGAGATGCTGAAGGATGGTTACTGATTACCCATTACACTCAGGCACACATGCATTCTTGCATTCTTTTATTTTCAATTTTGAAGTAATTATAGATGTCCAGGAACTTGCAAAACTAGTATAGAAAAGTCTCATTACTCTTCCCCCAGCTTCCCCTGACTGGTAACAGCTCACATATCTACAACACAGTATGAATAACTGGGCTACAGATTCATTCAGAGTTCATCCGTTTCTACATGCACTCATCTGTGTGTGTGTGTGGGGGGGGGGTATAGTGCTGTGTAGTTTTGTTACTTGTACAGATTCGTGTAACCACCCCCACACGTACATGCTCTCTTGCCTACGAGGTGGTAGGTGTTAGCCCCATTTTAAAGACAGAGAAACTGAGGCTCAGCAAGATGAAGGAGCCTGTCTCAGCACATCCAGGCAGTAAGTGCGGAGCTGTCACTTGAGCCCACACCTGACTCCAGAGCCCAGTACTCTGAGCTGTTTTCCCAATGGGGGGATGTGTTGGCCGACCTCCCCCCTGAGGACCCTTACCCCGGCCCAGACTCCTTGGAGCTCCCGGAGCTGTTTGAGGAGCGGCAGGCAGTGCTCATGGTTCTGTCCCAGGTCACCGAGGCTCACCATCACCCCCTGTGGAGGCGGAGGAGCAGGAGGGCAGCCCTGTGAGCACCAGCCCTGGTGCACCCAGCCCCCTGGCACCTAGCTGCCGGGGCTCCCACCTGTCAGGGAGCCAGGGGGCTGCAGGCCTGGGGCTCCCCAGTTCTCAGCCCCACAGCCTCACCCCCAACTCGCCCCTGCCCAGCGGGACCTCACCAGGCCCTGCATCCAGGCCTCACAATGGTCCTCTCTCTGCAGGAACTCCAGGAAGTTCTGTATGTCCTGCAGGTTCTGGCCCCAGAGGGCCACCGCCTGTGTCAGCGTCCCCCAGCGCTCCCACAGCGCCCGCAGCCTCTGGGAGACCTCTCCGCTGGCTGGTGGCTCTGTGCCAGGAGAACCTCACCCTCCTGGGAAGGAGGGCCACTGGGAGGCCCTGCCCGTCACCCTCCCCTCTTTCCTCCGTCACAGGCCCCTGCCTAAGGCCTTTCCCATTGGCCATCCTGGGATTCAACTTTGGGGCAGGGCTGGGGCTGACGGCCTGGCTGTTACCTCGGCGACTGACATTATGACCTCCTCGTGGGCCTGGACCTCAGCCTGGAAGGCCTGGTGTTCCCGCAGGTGCCTCAACTGACCTTTCGTGTCCCCAGGAGGGGGCAGCTCTCCCAATCGCTGAGCCTGGTGAGGGATGAGTGGTCACTGTAGTCCCAGAGGGCTGGGTCCCCATGAGTACCAGAGCGGGCACACCTGCTGTGTTCCCCAGGGGTCAGCTGGTCCAGGGCCCACCTCCTGCAGCAGGCTCAGCACAGCCTGTGTGCGACACCCACTTCCTCTGCCCTTGGAGACGCTGCAGGAGCGCTCCCAGCGCCAACTCGCTCCTGGGGAGGGATGAGTGGTCACTGTAGTCCCAGAGGGCTGGGTCCCCATGAGTACCAGAGCGGGCACACCTGCTGTGTTCCCCAGGGGTCAGCTGGTCCAGGGCCCACCTCCTGCAGCAGGCTCAGCACAGCCTGTGTGCGACACCCACTTCCTCTGCCCTTGGAGACGCTGCAGGAGCGCTCCCAGCGCCAACTGATCTCCAGCTGCCTGCAGGACAGGAGAGGAAGGGTGGCCTCCACCGGGCTGGGGCAGGGAAGCTGCCTTGGGGTGCACAGCTGCTTGGGGGCTGGGCTGCCCTGCAAGAGGCTGAGCTCCATGGATGAGGGTGGCAGGGGCAGTGCATCCTGGCCGCTTAGATACCAGGGGGGCCTGGGGGGCCAGGCCTTCATTCCTCCCCACCCCTGAGCCTTCCTTCCAGCCTCCATCTCAGGTGATAGCAACTCCATCCTTCCAGATGCCGGGCTAAACCTTGGAAACTCACTTCCTTACACCCCACATCTGCTCCGTCTTCAAGTCCTCTTGGATTGAAAATATATCCAGAATCCCACCACTGCTCACTGCCTCCACTGCTTCTTGGGCTGGATATTTCAATGGGCTCCTAACTGCTCTCTCTGCTTCTGCCTTTGCCCTGTCTGTCTGTCCATCATCCAGAGTGGTTATTGTAAAACAAAAGATGGTGTCCCTCCTCTGCTCAAGCCCTCCCACGATCCCCCCTCTTTCTCAGAGGAAAAACCCAGTCCCCACTGTGCCCTACAGAGCCCAGCACGATCTCTGCC
>NW_005354718.1:2806348-2808114 GCF_000412655.1 Myotis brandtii
CAGCCCCATCCCTGCCCCCCCCCCCCCCCCGCCCCCCTCACCCCTGTGTCTCCCTGACCTCAGCTCCTACTTGTTCACTTTGGCCAACACGGGCCCCCATGCTGTTTTGCAAACATACCAGGCATGCGCCCACCTGGGGACACGGCACCCTTTCCTCCGCCGAGGGGCCTGTCCCCTCGCGTGGCTGCCCCTCACTTCTGTCTGGTCTTTGCTCAAAAGTGAACCTCCTCTGGCCCCCCAATCTAACTCCCCCACCCTGTGCACCTCATCTTTCCTCTCCTGCTTTATTAATATTTTTATCACCATCTCACACACTATACATGTTTCTTATTTGCTTGTTTGCCTTAGCGGGGTGTTAGCTCCCTGAGGGGAGGGACATTCTGTGTGCCCTTTTCACTGCTAAACCCCCAGCACCTAGCACAGTGCTTGAAGCAGCAGACACTCAGTAAGTGCTTGTTTAGTGAATGAATTAGCACGAAGCTACCTAGACAGGGCAGTGCTTTCCCAACAGGGGTGGATTATAAGTGGTGAGTTTCAGGCATCAGAGGGAGCTAAGTCTCTTTAAAGGGAACCCCGAATCCATAGTCACTCCCCTGCAGCTGGGAATGGGTATGTGTAATGACACAGGCTTAGTAGGAAGGCCTAGCCTGTTCTGAGGACGGCTTATGTGCCTGGGGCTCACCTGCAGGCCACATCTGCCCAGCGGTGGTACTGCTCCTGTGGGAGGAGGTCTGTGGGCTCGGCCAATGCCTGGAAGTGCCCTTCCTGGGCCTCGAGCATGCCCAGCCTCCGGGCAGCCGCCTCCACTGTGGCCGGGCTGGCGAGCGGGGCTGCAGCCTGGTCCAGCCCGCTCTGTGTCTGTCAGGAAGCTTTCCCGGAGGAGGGCTGCCTGGTGCTGGAAGCGCTGGGCCAGGGTTTCTAGGCGCTCCAGCTGCAGGAGTCTCTGCTGCAGGGCCTGGCTGCGGGAGGCTGCTGCCTGCTCCAGGCCAGGACAGCTCCACAGGGTGCAGGCCCTCGCGAGGCAGGAAGGGCTGCGGTTCTGGGCTCAGAGTGCTGCCTGCAGCTGGAAGAGCAGGGCCCCTCGCTGCTGCAGCCGAGGTGGCTTCTCCTGGGTGCGGAAGGAGGCAAAGGCCACCAGTAGCTGGCGCATGGCAGGCAGGGAGTCTGGGAAATCCCGTGTCTCCAGCTGCGCCTGCTTCTCTGCACCCAGCACAGCAGGTCGGCCGCCAGCGGCTCGTACTGGGCCTGCAGCTCCGCTGTCTGCTGGAGCTGGAGCTGGAGCTGGAACAGGATCTGGCGGAGGCAGGGGAGGGTCAGAACGACCCTTGGAAGCAGGCTCGGGAGGCAGGCACTCCCGTTTTGGACATCAGGTGCCGGTCAGGGTTGCCCAGGTGGGTGGTGGCTCCTTCCCTCAGCTGAGGGTGCACTGAAATGGGGTCGTCCCCACATCCTGAGAAGCCGGTCGGCTCAGCCCGCGTTGCACACTCAGACCTGGGAGGCCCCTGTCCTGCCCTCTTCCGTCTTATTTTACCCCATTGGGCCTCACCTCTGGGGGTGCTATCCTTTTTCTGAGCCTTTGTTCCTTTCCCTGAGGCCCCCCCACACCCGACTGAGACACCAACCCTGCGAACAGCCCTCCCAGGCCTCAGCCTCTGCCATCGTGGCCAGAGAGTGAGAGCCCCCAAAAGCTGCTTCTGTGCTCGTCCTCGCAGAGTCTGGCTCTCTGAGCCTTTAACTCCCATTCGGAGTCAAGCAGCCTCAGAGCA
>NW_005354718.1:2808180-2814573 GCF_000412655.1 Myotis brandtii
TCGCTCACTGGCTCTCCCTGTGTGCCAGGCACCCCGTGGGCACTTTGTCACGCTCCCTTGAGCCCTCACAGCAGCCTCTGTCACCCAGGCATTTTCACTCCATTTGCAGGTGGAGCACAGTCAAGTCAGGTGACGCGGCTAAGGCCACACGACTAGGAAGAGGCAGAGGCCGGCTTCAGACCCAGGTGTGTCTGACGCCGGAGCCCTGGCTCGCCCTCACCTCTCCTCGATGCCACCTTCCCTTAGTCACCAACCTTAGCCAGTCTCCTCTGGACGTCTGCCCCGGTGCAGGCGGGAGAAGTGGTGGTAGCACAGGGAGACGTAGGTCGTGATGGAGTGCTCCTCACGCAGCCGGGCTGCCTCGTCCTCAGGGTCCAGCAGCCGAGCGATGCCCAGCCCCTGCCCAGCCACGCAGAAGCAAGATCGAGGCTGTGCCGTGGGCGGTGGGCGGTCAGGACGCAGGGAGCAGCAGTCAAGCAGGTCTGGCCTGGACAGGGAGCAGGACAGGGCTCCTCACCAGAGCCAGTTACTGCGGTGGGTTCACGTGGACTTGTTAAAAAGGCAAACAAGCTCCTGTTGGTCGTTCACACCTGACTGATCACCTGAGAGCCGGGCTGAAGGACTAGCTCTGACCGGATGGGGTGGGGGTAATGGCTCGGGGGCCCTGCTCCTGGGGAGGGGGGGCTTCGAAAGGGCAGGTGCTTGCAGGGAAGAGGACTGAGAACAGAATCAGGGACACAAAGTGGAGACAGGAAGGGGTCAAAGGCAACCCTGGCCAGGTCCATGGGGTTTCCTAGGAAAGGGGAGAGGTGATTGCAGATCAGGGCCTTGGCTAGCAGCCCCCTCTCCTTCTGTGCCCAGGCTGCAGTCGCCAGAGGGAGAATGGGCAGGGTGAGAACCTGAGCCCGGGAGCAGCTGGCTCAGTAGGTGGAGGCCTCCAGGAAGGAGGCTGAGGCCGGTCTCAGGCCAGGCCAGGGCCGGGAGCGCGCTGGGTCCTTCCTCTGCACCCCTGTGGGCGTGGATGAGGGCTGCAGCCGAGCCTGTCACTCCAGCTACGGGAGAAGTCGGTGATGCTGACGTGAGCGTAGCAGGCTGCCTTCCGCTGGCCCCAGACCAGCAGAGCTTCCTTGGCAGACAGCAGGGCTGCCCTGGCTCCAAGCTCCTCCTGCAGGACAGGTGGGGCGGCAGCAGTGCCTGTCTCTGCGGGGGAGGCAGGCTGGGTGGGGCTGAGATGCTGTTCCCCTTCCCCATGAGGGCTGGCTGTGCCCTCGGGTTGTCTGAAAGCTGTCACCTCCGAGCAGCTGGCTTTCAGCTGCAACAGGAGCAGTAGCTCCCGTTCCTCAGCCCTTCTAATGGGCCAGGCTTAGTGCTCACCAACCCTACGCCGCATGGAAGCAGGCGGCTCCTGGTCACTGGGCTTTCTGCCAGCCAGGCCTCGGGCCCATACACACAGCTCTCCATGCCTCAAGTGCTTCTTATTAAAGCTGGGAACCTGCTGCCCTAGGTCTTTTCACTTGGACGGGAGGAGGAGTGAATCCAGGGAGAAAGGAACAAATAAACATCAAAGCCACGTGTGACCTGGGTCCTTTCACCTGCCGGCCATGGCCCCCTCTCCTGGGTCACATGGCAAGGCCCAGAGGGTTCTTGCACTTCCCTGAGAGTGTAAGCACAGGCCGCAGGGCCTTTGCACTGGCTGTCCTGGTGTCTGAAAATATTATTCTCCCCAATTACCCTATGGCTACCTCCCTCCCTTCCTTTGCTCAAATGCCACTTTCTCCGCGAGGTCCACCCTGGCCACTTTATTTAAATCAAAGCCTGAGGACTGTTCCTCCTGCCCAGACACATAGGCTGACCCCTTTACTCTGCTTGGGTGGGGATCCTGGTTTTGTTCCCTGATGCTCTCTCAGCGGGAACACTGTGCCAGGAAGGCCTCCTTCTGGACTCAGGCTCCAGAGCGACCACTATGCCCTGTGGCCAGCCCAGGAGAGATGGTCTAGGAGTCCAGCCTGTCCCCGCTGCCCACCCAGCACCCACCCAGAAAACCCCTCCCTGGTGCCCACCTTGGCCCTGAGGAAGGCCAGACCCAGCTGCTGTTCTCCAGGAAGTGCACGTGCATTCGGCCCTGGGGGGAGGGGGGTGGCAGGGCCTCACCCGAGATGAGCTCCAGCAGCCGCCATAGGTGGGTGCCGTGGGCCAGCTCTGTGTACAGTTTCTGGACCTTGAGGCCCACCTGGGGGGGAATGGGGGAGGGCAAGGAGTCAGCCCAGCCTCACCTGTCCGCCCCCCAGGACCTGGGAGGTGCAGCCCAGAGCAGCTGCCTCGAGGAGGGAGCATTGGCCTCAGTTGTGCTGTGGGGTCCAGAGAAGTCTCAGCCAGATGACCTCGCCAGGCCCCAGGGTCCACTGGAGGGAGAGCGGGGGAGGGGAGGGGGGAAAGGAATGGCAGAGGTGGGCTGCGGGGCACCCGGTCCCACTGGAAGATGTTGATCCAGTTGGCGAGAGTCTCCTGCATCCGCTTGTGCTGTGCCTGCAGCTGGTGAACGTGGCCCGTCTCCTACGCAGAGTCCATGGTGGACATGGGCTGGGAGAGCCGGCTCAGGGCCCTGGACAGCCCTCCTGCTTCAGGTGTCCTGGAGCCCTAGGGAGCTGCTGGGGAGTGTGGGGCTGATGAGCCATCAGGCCTGGAGCCCTTTGGGTCGAGGGGCCAGTGGCAGACATTTCCCTGCTGGAGATGTTGGAATGGAGGCTGGGGGAGGCGTGTGGATATGACGGCTCCTCCATGGGACGGGGTGCCTCTGTCAGGGGTAAGGAGACCCTCCCTGCCAGGCTGGCTGCCCACATTGGAGCCTCGCCGGGGGAGGTTGGGGTGCTCCTGGCTGGGGCCCTGCACTTGAATGGCCCAGGGCCCCCTTTTGCCCACTGCACTTTCCAGATTATTCTTTGAGCTCTGGTGCCAGAGGTCTCCCCTGGGCCACAGCAATTGGCTGCTGCTCCTCGGGATAAACCGCTCACCTTGGCGATGTCTGGGCCTGGGGAGGAGACGGGCTGGACGGATGGGGACACAAGACAGAGGAAACTGTGGGGCAGGAGCGAGCCGTCAGGAGAGGCGGAGGCTGGAGCCAGGCTGCGTCATGGCCTCCTCTTGAGCCAGCAGGACGGTGGGAACGCACAGCCCGCATTAACCTCCCACCTGCCGCGGGGCGTGGCCCAGGCTGGAGGGGGCGGCTCAAGAATGCTCCAGACCATTGGTCAGATCCCCTTCTTCATCATGTCCCCAATGCCAGGTGGGGGCCCTGGCTCCCAAGACACAGAGGCCCATGGGCTGTCCTCCAGTCACTGCGGTTGGGAGCCCCATGGAGGAGCTGCAGTCGGGGGAAAGGAACTAGGGCAGAAGCTCTGTCAGCAGCATTTGCACCCACTTCCCAGTCAGGGAAGGCCTTTCTGCACCCACAGGGCCTCTCTGGGGCACACACAGGGCCTCTTTTGCACCCGCTTCCTAGTCAGGGAATGCCTTTCTGCACCCACAGGGCCTCTCTGGGGGCACCCACAGGGCCTCTCTGGGGGGCACACACAGGGCCTCTCTGGGGGCACACACAGGGGCTCTCTGGGGCACACACAGCCAGGGGTGGGAGGGAACATGCTGGGCCGGAGCCCCCTCCCTTCCCCTCCTGGGGAATTGTCCGACTCTGGGCTCGGCTTTCCAGCCCAGACAGAAAGGCACCCCAGGGAGACAGAACGTGCTCCCTCACCCCCGGGGCTGCTGTCTGAAAGGGACTCCCCCTGGGAAGGGTAACCTGGATCCGAAAAGGCCATGGAGACCACAGTGGCTCCTTCAAAGCCATGGTTCCCTGTTTGGGCTCCAAGACGGGGCCCCAGCGCCTAAGGGCCCCGGAGTTGGCCAGCGGGGCTCCGAGGACAGCGTGCGAGGGAGCGTGAGTTCTGCTGCAGGCGGCTCACAGAACAGTCTGGCTGAACTTTGGAGCAGCTTCCAAGCTGGGGGATGTGTCTGTGGTCGCCCACCCGGCAGCCCTGGGAGACTTGGGGAGACACAACACTCCCCAGGGAGGTGTCCCTGACAGGCAAGGCCAGCGAGGGGAGGCGCGGCCACTGCCTGGGCATTAGAGGCAGGGAGGGCGACTCACACTGAACCCGGGCTGTGGATCTTGGGGTGGGGCAACTCCCCTACATCTGAGAGGAGCTTCCTCCCGTGATCCTCTCCCTGTGAGGTCCTCGCTCCCAGCCCAGATCCACTGTCACCAGTGGCTGCGACTGCGGGGCCCCCCAGTGCTCCACGGTCCACCCTCCCGTCCCGTCTACTCTCCCTGCCCCTGCAGGTGCTCATCACAGCCCCCAGCCTGTCATCCTGCCTGCACGGCACCTGCTCACGGCACCGATTGACCTCCCAGAGCACAGCTCTGCTCACACCCAGGAAGACTCCCCATTGCCTGGGCAGAAACAGCTTTCCTGCCCACATCTGGGCTTCAGCTTAGAATTCCGTGATGCGACCACGGGGAGCTGCACGATGCTTTGTACACAGATCTCAGCCGGGGTTGCTGTAGCTGAGGCTGCGCGTGGGGCTGGGGAACCACGTCCCTCCCCGCTTAGCGCACCTGCAGCAAAGCCCCTGCACCTGAGGGCCGGCCTCTTTGGCAGCAACTGCCCCCGCTGAAATGAGAGTCCCTGTTGGTTTTGGATTACTTACCTCGAAAGTAAGTGGAATCTCAAGTCAAATGGGTTTAAACAATGTAAAGGGAATGTATTGGCCCACATAAGGGAAGTGTGAGGGAGGAGGACTTTAGGTGAGGTTTGATCCAGCAGCTCAAAGGATGCCACCACAGGCCTGGATCCTCTCTGCCCACCCTCACTCCCCTACCCCAGCAGCTCTGTGCACCATTTCAAGGCCATTTATACTGCTGCACTAACAGGCTTGCTTTTTCACATGGCAGGATTCAGAGAAGAGAGCATTTCTCCTAAGAACTGAAACCGAAGTCTGAGGGGTCTGGCTCTCATAGGCTTCACTGAAACACATCCAGTCCTGAACCAATCTCTGTGACCAGGGGGATGAAATACTTTGGCTCAGGACCCACCCCGGAAAGAGGGGGGAGGGGCTTATCTCACCCAAACCTTAGGGCTCAGACTGAGGGTGGGGGAATGGGAAGTGCTCTGCAAGGAGATTCTAGGTCTAGATCACCAAAAGGTAGGTGGGTGCCGGTGGGGAAACCCAGCTGTCTGCTCTGGGGTCCACACCTGCGAGGGGTGGCAAGAGGCAGGAGCGGTCCCAGCAGCCAGGGCTCCACCTGGTACCACTGCCCCGTCCTGTGTACGGGGAGCGGACCTCCTGGCAGGACTGCTCCTTCGAGGTGCTCAGTGATGCCCATCCGTCCTCGGAAGGGCCCGCCTCCCAGGTCCCCTCTAGCCTTGGCTTCCAGTCTCAGTTGGAGCATCGGCTTCCCTGGGGGCCTGCTCCCAGACCTGGCCTCTGCCCCGTGGCCGAGCTGCTTTCCCTCTAAGGAAGCCCCATTGGGGGAGCCCCCCTAGAGGGCACAGGAGGTCGGGAGTCACAGGGATGGTGCGCAGAAGGGGCACCCGCCCCCTCACCCCGCCTGGTTTCAGAACAGATGGCAGGGACCTCCGCTTTACTGCCGACCTGCAGACGGCTGCGCACAGCCCCTGGACAACCAGAGCCAGCGGAGGAAAGGTGGTGATTTTTTCATAAGTTTATTGATCAGTAGACGGTGTCTTTTTTGTTTGTTTGACTTCTAAACAAGGTTACAAAACAAACAGAAGCATTGTGTATTAACTGCATTGGCTAATGGACAGGTAACCTGACACACTCTTAAATCAGGCCCGTTTGCCTGAATAAACTCAGTGCTTATCTGCCCCAAGAATGTTCTTGTTAAATGCGCTCCTTATCCTCAAGGCGACTTATCCAGGTGTTGGGTGTCCGGCAAGACGCCGGGGCGGTGGACTCCAGTACAAGACATTCCCCGGGGGGGTGGAGAGGGGCTCCTGAGGACCCGCAGACACTGGGAGGGACTGTGGTCGGGGCAGGGGGCCAGGCTCTGCCAGGGCGTCTCCTGTGAGCTGGTAAGGAGGGCAGGGGCTGGGGAGAGAGCAGGAGGCATTTGCTGCTCACGCCCTCTGACCCACCTGGAGACTCAGTCCTCTGATAATAGAATAAGAATTCAGCTATTCAAGGCCCCCCATTTGTGGGAGCAACCAAAGCCCAAGTCCAAAGACACTACTGCTGCACAATGACTGTGTTCCAAACAGAACCCAGTCTAGCCCTGGGGAAGCAAAAGCCAACTCACTGAACGGCCCTCCCCACTGAGGAGGGACCCGCCGTGGGCCATCCAGGTGCTCGGGGAGAACGGGGAGATGCTGGGCTGGAGCC
>NW_005354718.1:2815274-2819382 GCF_000412655.1 Myotis brandtii
TTTATATGTGACAATTCAGTAGAGTTAAAGCAGCAAGATAATTCTGGATGGAAAATCGGCTAACCCTGGCATCTCTGAACCTGTGGACGATTGAACTCTCTCTCCTCTCTCAGTGCTGCCCTTCGGTGGACGCCACTGTGCTACACAGGGGGGCAGTCCCCATGCATTCACAGAACTCTGCTCATAATACAGCAGGAATTGTAACCGTCCCCTTTCTGTGTCTAATTAATTTTAAAGTGCTCAGTAAGAATAAAAACCATGCTATGCATTTATTTCTCTTAAAACAAAATTATTGAGACAGCAAGCTAGGGAGTGTGAGGGCTGGCATCTGGACGCATGCTTCTCTAAAGTAAAACATTTCTCTTAAGCCTGCAGTTCTGACCCTGATGTCACAGGTAACATCAGAAAAAAACGCACAATGTGGCTTTTGGGAGGCTCAGGTGGGGCTGCTCTGATTTCACGCATGTCTGGTGCTGGCAGGGCCCCCTGCCCTGCGGCCACGCTGTCATTATTTTTGTGTCTCTCTCCTTTACTGCCTAAGTCATGGTGAAAGGCACTGGGCAGAGCCAGCGCCCACATGGCAGGGAGGGTGGAGGCGAGCATTAACACCTCCACCTGACACAGGGCCCAAGTGCACGGTCCAGAGGGGCTGATGGGGGACCTGGGAGAGACCCTCAGGGAGCCGCTAGATACGGGCCTGCCCAAATCCTGCCTCGTGATGGGCATTCATGATACAAGCCACACAGCTTTTTGAAGAAAAGGCTTTATAGGAAAGGTTCCATCCTGTTTCTGTATAAAGGCTTTTATCCTGTAAGAAAAAAACAAAAACAAAAACCTAGACATAATAAAAATGCCTTTAAAAAATAAAAATAAAAATAGTATCTAAGGCTAGTAGACCGATCTCTTCTCCCTGACAGCGGTGCAGGCTGGCTTCTCATTCCCGTGTCCGCAGGCCCGGACTCTGTGCTCACTGAGACACGATTTGCTGAATTTAAATCCTGCCGCTGACCAAGGAGCCCTGGGGCATGTAACAAGGCTAAGTGACAACTGGGGAGAACCACCTCTTTTCCTCACTGTAGTTTAAGTACGATAAATAGACTTTGCTACAAATTATTGGACAGACTAGTAAGAAAAGCTAATCTTTAAGACTCCAACATGACTTGAAATCTTGCTGGGGCTAATAAAACGAATTATTAATTCCTAATTAATTCCAAGTTCCTAACCAAATACAACTTGGCGGGGAAGGCCTGGGGGTGGGTGCTGGGAGGGCCAGTGAGCGTGATGCTGGGACAGACGCCATCTGCGGCCAGCTGCCTGTTCTGCTCGGGGCTGCAGAAGGCACGGGGCACAGACACTACACCCTGCTTTCAAACCGTGGGCACCAATCGCCTTCTCTTTGGTAGACAGTTTAGAGAGAACAGAAACCCTCTCTGCCCTATTTCCCCCCCCCCCCCACCTCTAAATATATAAGGAAACAAACAAGATCATCTTTGCTCCCACAGGGCAAACAGGTTTATGATGATGAGTGGTCCAGGGAAGCCCCAGCTCACACCACAATCTCCTGGGGCTCCAGCAAGCCCACCCCCACACTTACGTCTCTCCAGGATTCTGAGTACTCTTTGGTCAATTTCCATTTCTTTTCCACCGTTACAATCTCCTTACCCACCTCCCCCCAGTATTTTAATAAAAACTCAGGGAATTTTAGAGGTGAAAGGACCTCATCTAGTGTCCAATGTCTGCCCTCCCCATTCTACAGATGGGGAAACTGAGGCAGAGAGGGCAGTGCCTTTCTCGGGGTCACTCAGTGAGTCGGTGGCAGCAAGGACCTCAGGCCCCAGTCCCAGGAGCCCCACCCCGCACTGCCTGCCCTGCGGGTGGCCCGCCCCTCAGTCAGCCTTCTGAAAGGACTTCCTGTGAGAGGGGGGCACCAGGTGGGGAGGCAGGCTGTTGGGCAGCTCGTAGCCGTCCAGCTTGATCTTGATGAGGTGCTTGGCCAGCGCGAACTCCTCCTCGTCCAGCATGCCGTCGCAGTCACAGTCGGCCAGCTTCCAGATCTTGCCCAGGACGCTGTTGGGCAGCTTGGAGGTCACCATCTCCTTCTTGGCGTTGACCCCTGATATCTTGCCATTGATGGGCGACAGGGCGTAGAAGAGCTCATCGTAGACGGGCTTGTCTTTGGCCACCACCCACTCCTCCTCGTCGGCGCCCTCCTTGGCGCCCTCCCCGTAGCCCTGGTTGAAGGGGCCCTCGGAGGTGCCATCGAAGGCGCCGCCCTGCACGAGCTGCATGGGCGTGTTCAGCTCCTCCTGGCTGATGAGGCTCATCAGGGACGAGATCTTACTGGTCAGCATGTTGTCCACGGCCTCGATCAGCTTGGGCTTCAGCGAGTGGAATTTGGTGAAGTCGTAGCTCTCAAGCTGTTCCTGCAAAAGGAGAAACCACAGACTTGGTGACATGCCCGCTCCTCTGAAAGCAAAGAGGAGAGGGGAGTTCTCCCTTAAAGCACACACTCTGTACCCGGGCCTGTTCCAGGGCTCTCTCTGGTGGGGTCCCCACATCCAAACTCACCAGACACAGGAGTGGCTTTTAGAACAAGAAATACGATGCATGGGATGCCACGCTTCGCTACAGTAGCTCATCCCTGCTGGCTGCGGTGGTGTGACTGACAGCGATCCCTCAGGGCTGACAGCCTTCCCTCACCCTGCTTTTGAGCCCTCAGAGACTCAGCATTTCATCTCTTACCACATACCGCGGTTGACCTTCACAACAATGCTGGGAGCAAGCAAGGACAGCATAATAGCCGTGTGTTACAGAGAGCACACGGGGCGTCCTGGCGGAGTCAAGACAAGAGCCCGTGCCTCCTGCCTTGACTAGTGCTCCTTGTGCTGTGACATGACGCTGTGGAGAGGGACTTAGTTAAGGACACTATTTTTGGATCAGCTTTTAAAAATGTAGTTTAGGGTACAAATAAGTAAAAGTTGAAACTGGTAAGAGGGTACAGAGTAGGATGGGAAGGGCGAGTATAAATCCAGCCAATATGCTCGTCAAGTCAGGCGGTCTCAGCTCCTCCCAGGAGAACTGGCCGTCAGCAGTCGGAGCGGCAGGAGCACAGGCTCCAGGGACACCATGATAATTACCTGGAGGGACAGGAGCCAACCATGGTGCCCGGATGGCTGTGCAGAAGTCCTCCTCCTACCTTGGCTCTCTTTGGTTACTCATCCATCCATCCATGCATCCAACATTTATTGGCCATTTGTTATGTGCCAGGCCCTGTTTTAGGGCCTGGGGATATAAATAGGAAAAGCCAGTCCATACCTTCAGGGGCCTGTGTTGTAATAGAGGAAGGACATTTAAGTATCTCTGTTCCTGTCTAATTGCAAAAAGGGTTGACCTAGCTTATAGTGAAAATGTTATCACAAAATAGAAGTCATAAAAAAGGGAAAAGCCAAGTAATTAAGAGGGAGAGGTTGGGAATGAACACATCAGACAACTGAGGAGAGAAAAGCGACTGCCCCTCAGCTGCCCCCCACTGAGTCGGGGCCGGGGGGCGGGGGGGAGGATCACACCCCCTCGGTGTCCAAGGGAGAAGCCACCTGTTCATTACAAGCTTTCTCTTGTCCTGAATGGTGAGGTGGTTACCCAGGGCCTTGTATAAGGGGCCTCAAAGATCCAGTGAAAAATGTCTTCAACAGCAGTTTTGTCAAGTAAATGCAGGAAATTCCAGGGATGGCAGTTTTTATATGGGCTCTCTGTGAAGCAGTTCTGTTGGGACGACTCTAGAGGGCCAGTGCGCCATGTCTGGGAGATGAGGCAGGGAGACTCAAGGAAAGGAGGTTTCACAAACCTTCACACCTGACTGTTCGTGGCAGAAGTAATGCAGTAGGCCATTAGAAAAAATAAAACTTTGAGCTATCACAAATATCATACATTTATTGTAAGTACTAGAGGCCCAGTGCATGAAATTTGTGCATGGGGGTGGGGGGTCCCTCAGCCCGGCCTGCGCCCTCTCCAATCCGGGACCCCTTGGGGGATGTCCAACTGCCTCTCGAAATCTGGGACCACTGGCTCCTAACCGCTCGCCTGCCTGCCTGCCTGATCGCCCCTAACC
>NW_005354718.1:2819555-2830148 GCF_000412655.1 Myotis brandtii
TGGCCTGATCACCCTTAACCACCTCTGCCTTGCCCTGCACCCGGGACCCAGGATTCCCTCCTCTGGCCGGTCGCAGGCACCTGGGACCCGGGCTTCCCTCCCTCTGGCCAGCTGCAGGCACCCAGGACCTGGGCCAGCTTCACCTGGGCCAGCTTCACCTGGGCCAGGGGACCATGGGCGGGTGGCTTCGCCTGGGCCACAGGCGCCCGGGACCGTGGGGCGGGCGGCTTGTCCCTCTCCCGGGCTGCAGCCTGGCTGGTCCCCATTCCTCTCTCCCCAGTGTTGAGTGTCTGAGCCCTTATAGCGGTGTGAGGGCATGATGACTATTTGCATATTAGCTCTTTATTATATAGGATTATGGGGGGTGGAGGGGACCGGAAAACAAAAATAAAAAATTTAAATCACTTATGATCCCATCACCCAGCAATAACCTGCTAATATTTTGGGACATGCATTTCCAGCCATTTTTATAAACACACACACACACACACACACACACACACACACTCTTTAACTAAAATAAGACCACACTGTTAAATAACCTGTATTTTAAAGAAATAATGTATTATATTGTTCCATGATATTAATTTTATACAAACTTCTTTTTTGTGTGTAATTTTCCCAAACTATTTTTTGCACAGACTGCATTCACTGAAATCCGTTTCTTAGTCTGTGTTCAGCTAGTGTTTTGACAGACATTTCCTTAAATGTCAGAAGCTACAACAAAAAATAAAAGCAAAACTCCAAGACCAACCAACCCACCAACCAACCAACAAAAGAATCCGCCTCCCGCCTTTGCAGAATTGCTTTGTCCTAGGCAGTGCTTCCATACTTAACCAGAATGGCTGAACCCAGGAATCAGCCTGACGTATAACCTTAACCTTAATAGCTATAGAATACTGAGTTTATAGCTGAGCCACTGTCATTCACCTTGTCCCATGTAGTTGGATGTTTAGGCTGTTTCCAATGGAGAAGCAAAACTGTGGTCTCTAGGGCAGTGGTTGCCAACCGGTGGTCTGCGGACCACTGGTGGTCCATGAGGTCCGAAAGGTTGGCGACCGCTGCTCTAGGGAATACTGGCAGGGCAGACATTCTAAGTGGTTCATTTTGAAGCAGAGCCCTTAGCTTTAGACGGTGGAGGGGACAGAACGGAAAGCTAGAGTCTGACATTATCTCTAGAGAGGCACCTCCAACACTCTTAGCAACTCTGCAGTTGTAGGTCTCGTTGGGCTGGGCTGACATTATCCTCCCTGACAGTCTGTGGACACCTGTATGGCACCCCAACATCAGCACCAAACGATGCTGCCAACATCTCAGTCAGCCAAGGGCACTGAGACAAGAAAGCTCAGGAGGAGGAGAGCAGGCAGCCTACACAAAAATCCCAGTGCTGCAGCGGCAAACAAGCCCGGATTCCCCGGGTGCACAGACACCTACCCTATTTCCTCATGAATGAGCCTGAGTCCTGAGCACACACAGAGCCCTGTGTCTGGCCAAGCAGACAAAGGAGGGTGGTGTCCGCCCAAACTTTCCACCCTCCTGCAGGGGACGTGCATCCAGACTGCAAACCTCTGCAAAGCCGGCAAGGGGAAATGGCCACATACTGTGGGGGTGGGCAGGAAGCAGCAGCAGCAGCAGCAGCAGCAGCAGCGGGCACAAAAGGAACAAACCCCACATGGCCCACCCCCAGGCCTGACCAGGGAGTGTGGGGTAGAGATTAAACCACTGCCCTCCCTGCCGCTAGGGTGGCTCCAGAACAGAAGTCTTTTCAATGGGATGAATGCACCCTGGGGAATTTAAAGATCAACTCATCAACAATCACACCTGTCAAAGCCACCAAGCCCAGGACGGCCCCTCCCAGACACAATGGTCAGTGCCCAGCCCCGTCTCCATACGCTGTCCCTGGCCCACTCACTCCCAACGTTCACCAGAAGCCGTTTTCGAATCCAGAGATCTGAGCAGATGGGATGGCTCTGCTGCCCTCTGCTGTTGAAATGCTGCCAACTCCTCAGCTGTGGGGCCAAATTCTCCTCGGAGGACCACTGAGGCGGCAGTGAAGGTGGTCTCGCCAGTGTTCTCCTTGTTTGGCAGTATGGACACATCAGTGTGGTAAATCAGGTTCCTTCCAAAAGGGAAGGGTGGACACAGGCAGCTCACCAGCAGGTCACAGGTACCTCCCAGCAGCAGGCAAAAGCCTTCAAAATGCACTTGACTCCTTATGGCTAAGAGTCAACCAGACCAGCTTGGTTTATGAGAGCACAGGGAGAACAGAGACTCAGAGCTGGCATCGGGAGCTCTGAGTAACCCTGAGATGTGCAAAGATCTTAATAAAGTCATTGCCAAGCTTAAGCCCTGTCCTGGATGAGGTTAAGGTGAGGTCGAATGCCTGAGCTGTAGAGGATGTCAGACTCAAGAGACTCAGGGATGACAGAGGCCCTGACCCACACTGTGAACCCTGCCCCCACAAGCTTCCTGGGTGACAGAAATCTAGCCTGAAGCACACCTTACAGGCTCCAGGCCTGCCTTGTTTCCTGGGGAGTCCCTGAAGGGACTGGGGTGGTGTGATCAGGGCCCAGCTAGCTTCCCAAGGAGGAAGCCTGTTCCCGCTCCCAGGGGGTTGCTCTGGGAACTGCGGGTCTGTAAGCCCCGTGAGAATCAGTCAGGGCTGGGCCAGGGTCTGAGAAAGTCACCAGCCGAGAGCCTGCTATGATTTACATGTGAGGAAAACAGAGGCGATGTAGCAACCCTGCCAAGCACAGTGACCAGAGGGGTCACACAGGAGGTCTACTCACAAATTCCTCGCTGGGCATGTCACAGTGCACAGGCACACTCTGGGCCTATCGATGCCTTAATAAAAGGTTAATTTGTGCCTTCAGTGAGCCCCGTCCATTGTTTTGTGCATCTGGGATAACATGCCCTTAAGAATGTCAATAACTGTCTTTTCAGACCCCTTGGAGGAGGCATAACCATCTGCACCAGGAAATGCCTTATTGTTATCTTGTTGCCTCAGACCATCTCTATTTACTGTAAATGTGAAATGATAAACATCCTGTACCTACCACTGTAAAAGAAGTATGTATCTATTTTACTTTTTATCCAATCCTACAGATTTCCCTGCTTTGCCTTCTGCTGCCTCCCTAATTTACCAGCAATGGATTGTATGTAACCTTCCTTACATTTTATACTCACCTACACCAGGAAACGCCTTATTGTTATCTTGTTGCCTCGGACCATCTCTATTTACTGTAAATGTGAAATGATAAACATCCTGTACCTACCACTGTAAAAGAAGTATGTATCTATTTTACTTTTTATCCAATCCTACAGATTTCCCTGCTTTGCCTTCTGCTGCCTCCCTAATTTACCAGCAATGGATTGTATGTAACCTTCCTTACATTTTCTCCTTTATTTCTAAATGTATAAAAAGAACTGCAAAACTGCCATTTTTGAAGCATTTGCTCAATCCTTTGAGATTTTGCTTCTGGCTGGCCTTCAGTTTTTTTTTTTTTTCCTGAAATAAATGCTTATAAAATTTTCTATAGGCTTGGACATAAGCATACACTAACTTAACGATGAACTCACTCAACACATATTCATTGAGCACCTGCTACATGCCAGGTGCTGGCGATATGGCGGTGAGCAGGACATGGGTCACTGGCCTCATGGAGTTGTAGCCAATGAACACAACATCACTTGTAACAAGGAGCATATGTCCCCAAAAAAAGCTTTGCTGCCAAAAGTTTCACTGCCAACCATAGTCACAGTGGCAGATACCATAATCCATAACGTATACTCTATATGGACAGAGATATTTGCCATTTGTTCATTTTTGTTTGTTGATTTATTCTGGGGCCTAGAAAAGTGCCTGGTCATAGTAGGCTTAATATTCCTTGAGTGAATGGATGAGTGAACACAGGTGAATGGGGCACCTGTCAGGTGGGACTCCTTGATCCCAGTCCTAGGGCACTCAGGTGTCCATTGAAGGTGCTAAGGCACCTGTATGGGGCCTGACCCCCAGGGTCCTCAGAGAAAGTTTGGGCCCTTCCTAAACTGTCCATCTAACTGGGCTGTGCCTGCTCCAGAGACCTGAGGTGAGGGGGCATATGGCTTCCTTGCTTCTTCCCCAGGAACTGCCCTTCTGCCCCAGCTCTGACCCGGCAGGCTCAGGCTAAAGTAGTCCTAGTTTGCTCCCTATGTTAAGGGAGGTCACTGGGGGATGGGTGGGAGGCCTGGGTAGGGGGGCTTGCAGCAGCCCCCGGTGTCTTGGTGGTGCCTCAGGTCTGGGGAGCAGCATCTTCTTGTGAGTGGGGCGTTGTGGTAGCCTCACTAGGCTAATGAGCCGCAGAAGCCCCATTGGGCTATAGTGTGCAGTTTTCAGAGCAGTCAAAAGCCAATTTCCCTTCAAAAATTTCTGAAGGATGCCAAGAATCAGTTGTCCTTCAGCTGGTCATGGGGTGCAGCGCATAAACCAAGGGTGTGCAAGTGGAATCTGCTCAGGAAGTTGCTCCAAGAGGCCCCTAAAATTAGCCATCTTGTGACCAGAAAAAAAAGCAATTCGTCTTCTGAGTACAGAAATAATTATTTCATTTATGGAAGAACGCAGATATTTCTGTATTGATTCTGAAGTCAGCTAAGTCCCATTTGACCAGATCTTGTATTGCAGATACTCTCCCCTGAGCCCTGCCATGGCAACAGTGAGTGTAACCTACCCCTCTTCCTGTGTGCACTGTATACTGCACTCCCACTCCGTGTTTTTCTCTGTGCCTTGGGGCACAGCCAGCAGGAAGGTATCCTCTATCTGGCCTATGCAGTATTCTTTGAAAGTTTGAGCCGAAATTGGAAAGCCAGGGGACTTTATAGATTTCCAGCTTCCAGTGAGCCATCCAGGCCGTGTTCCCTCAGGGCAGCGACCACCAGGCGGGACAGGGCCTTCCTGCTGGCATGGGGTTCGAATCTCCTATCTTCCCCACTGTGGGCCCTCACAAGTCCTCATCTCACTTGTAGATTTGATTTCTTCCTTGTAGAGACACACTTCTAGGAACCTACACCTCCATCAAATGTGAAAAAATAAGAGGTAGTCAGAGAGGGTGACATGGTTTCCTTTTGCCTGGCCTGCCTCGCCTGCTCACGTTACTGGCTAGCGGCTGCAGCCGTCTCAACTTGTACTGCTCTTCCCCCAGGGCAGCGACCACGGGGCGGGACAGGGCCTTCCTGCTGGCGTGGGGTTCGAATTTCCCATCTTCCCCACTGTGGGCCCCCACAAGTCCTCATCTCACTTGTAGATTTGATTTCTTCCTTGTAGAGACACACTTCTAGGAACCTACACCTCCATCAAATGTGAAAAAATAAAAGGTAGCCAGAGAGGGTGACATGGTTTCCTTTTGCCTGGCCTGCCTCGCCTGCTCACGTTACTGGCTAGCGGCTGCAGCCGTCTCAACTTGTACTGCTCGCCTTCCAAAGGACTGTGGCCTCCAGGGTGGCCAGGTCCCTCATTGGACTGGAAGATGGGCAGCCTGGCTCAATGAGGACCATCTTCCTGTCCAGTGCAAGGGCCTGTCTGCCTGGCTCGGAAGGATGTGGTCGGCATTGATATGTTCACCTAACACCACTGTGCGCGGTGGGCACACTGGTTGGGCCAAGATGGCTGAATGCAGCACCCAGTCGGGCTCATCTGGGGCTGCCCACATACAACTCAGGGGGACCCTGAAATCCGGCCAAAGGCTGCCCAACACGGACATTTAACAAAATCCTCAGTGAGCATGTCTCGCTGTGTCCAGAGATGTCCAGCATGTCCACAGAGCCCCATGCCTCTGATGCCTCCTGAGCCTGCAGCAATGACGCTGCCTGAACACGTAATCCCACAGCGCAGGGCAGTGCCGGACAGCGCTGGCTGGAGGGGCAGCCTGGGTGACCTCCAAGGTCACTCCCAGCTCTGATTCCCTTACAGTTCTGGGATTCCAAAAAACAGGTGTCATCTCAATGTCAAAACAACATTGAACAGAGCCTGAGAGGGTGGCTCAGATAATTTTTTCATGTGAACTTAACTTCCTGGACCGTGTCCCCTTTTGTTTAAATGTTTCAGGAGGCAGGCAACTCCTGCCTTATTCACAGCAGCCTGTTATCATGGATCACCACAAGGAAGGTGAATTCATTGCATTCTCCTCCATCCTAAACCATGAACCATATGTATCCTGTGACCAGCCAGACAAGATGGCAGTGCCTCTTCCCGCCTCGCCCCTCCCATGACGCTGTAACAGGCGCCCAGTACCTGCATTGCCTTGACCTCCGGGAAGTCCCCTGCAGAAATCTGGTATTCTCGCTGCAGCTGAATGTAGATTTCTGGCAACCTGTCGATAAGCTCTCTTTTCTTGTTTTCCTTTCCAAAAACACTCGGCATCTCCTTTTTCAGGTGGCTGATGATGTAGGCGTGTACCTGAAAGGGTACATGTCAGTGAGGACGTGCCATTCAGAAGTGCACCAGGACAAACAAGATGGCATCTTATATGCATCACAACACACAGCAGGCACCCATGCAGAGCCATGGTCCTCGGGACCAGAGGATGGCAAAGACGGGGAGATTACAGCCTGGTTCTGGATGTGTAGAATGTGAGGTATATGAGGTATATAGGGGAGCTGTCTCAGGGTGAGTGGAAGGGAGAGCTGACCTGGATGATGGGTTTTAGAGCGGGACTTGAGGTGGTAGCAGAGCCACGGGAGTGGATGAGACCACTTGGGGAAAGTGAGCAGAGAAAACCCCACTCTTAAGGGTCAGGAGAGGAAAGAGGTGAAAAAAGATCTTGGGATGTGGAATGTGGCAGATAAGGACTGTGGGAGGACAGATTCAGGGAAGAGGTGACATCTGAGTTGGGCCTTGATAAACAGGTAGGATGTGTGGGCGAGGGGAGGGACGTGGCAGTCTGGGGGAGGGAAGAGCATGGATGGAGGCGTGGAGGCAACATGCTGGGCCATACTTGGGGCAGTGCCGAGTATGAGTATGAAGATGCAGTGCAGGCTTAGAGGTGGGGAAGGTGGGCTGCATTTAGACTCTGCCTGGGGAACTCGGAGCTGATGGAGGATTTAGAAGGACTGCTGTCCTAGTACTGTGCTAATGATGGCTCTGGGAGAGCAGGGAGACAGGAATAATGCAGAGAGCTCCCTGCTTTCCAGGGCTGATGATGCCTGGCTGCGTATGGGTGGGGGTGAGGTGGGCTTGCACAGATTTCTCTTGGAACCCTGTCCTAAAAAGCATCCCTGAGGAAGGGCAACTGACATGGGGAAATTCTATAGCCATAGTTCAGTTGTGCCTCTGATTGGCTGTTCCATGGGGAGTGAGCGGGATGGCTGGGGCCTGGGTGAGAAAGATCTTAGTTCTGGTGATTAACTAGAAGACCTAAAGAGAGTTTCAGATACTAAGGCTTCCAGTCAAGATGGAGGCGTAGGTAAATGTAGCACTCTCATCCTCCCACAGCTATATCAAAATTACAACTAAACAAAAGAACATCCATCATTCAGAACTGCCTAAAATCTGGCTGAATGGAAGTCCTACAACTAGAGAATTAAAGAAGAAGCTGCCCTGGCCAATTTGGCTCAGTGGATAAAGTGTCGGCCTGTGGACTGAAAGGTCCCAGGTTCGATACCGGTCAAGGGCATGTACCTTGGTTGCAGGCACATCCCCAGTAGGAGGTGTGCAGGAGGCAGCTGGTCGATGTTTCTAACTCTCTATCCCTCTCCCTTCCTCTCTGTAAAAAAATCAATAAAATATATTTTAAAAAAAGAAGAAGCAGCCATATTGAGACTGATAGGAAGGGTGGAGATGTGGAATGGGCTGATCCAAGACCCATAAGTGGCCTGTTTTTAATCCGGAGAAATATCTTGGCTGTGGAGGTCTACATGAGGAACAAGGGGTCCCAGGTCCACATCAAACACCTCAGCTCAGAGTTCCAGTGCAGGGAAGAGAAATCCCCATAACTTGAGGCTGTAAAAACTAGTGGGGATTATGACTGAGTGATATGGAGTATGTGGGAGTCCCAGGCAGTTCCCCTTAAAGGGCCCATGCACAGACTTATTTGGACTAATTCCCTTTGAGCTCCAGTGCAGCTTGAAAGGATCCAGGAGCATACAGGGAGGAACTAAATTGTGTGGCATCAGAGCAAGAACTCAGAGGCAGATTTTCCCAGATAAAAGTGTTTGGACTTCCCTCAAGCCAGAAAGCCGACTGGCAGGTGCCATATCTGAATTTCCATTAACCTGGCTCACACTGTTTGCCTGGCCCTGGAGACTCCCTGACATCCTACTCTACCCAATTTGAAGCCCCACCCAAGTTGTTGGCAGTGGTCTTTCCATATAAATAACCTGTCCTAGCTCAGGCTTCAGACTTTTCTAAAATCTCTGAAACAAGCAGCAGCTGGCCTCAGTGTGCCCCATACCTCTCAATAAGAGGCCCCAGGCCTGTAACTAGCAGAAGCCTGCCTTGGTTCACAACTTGGCCTCTCCTGGACATCTCCAAGCCCAATACAAGTAGCAACCATCTGCAGGTCTCTCTATAGCTTGTGGCCCTAGGCAAGATACAGGCAGTGGCTGACTTTGCACCTCCTGTGAGGCCCCAGAACCAGTGCATCCTGTGGTCAGCTTCAGACAACGCCAGATTACAACCCTACCACATCCATAAGTGACACATGGAGACTCCCTGACATCCTACTCTACCCAATTTGAAGCCCCACCCAAGTTGTTGGCAGTGGTCTTTCCATATAAATAACCTGTCCTAGCTCAGGCTTCAGACTTTTCTAAAATCTCTGAAACAAGCAGCAGCTGGCCTCAGTGTGCCCCATACCTCTCAATAAGAGGCCCCAGGCCTGTAACTAGCAGAAGCCTGCCTTGGTTCACAACTTGGCCTCTCCTGGACATCTCCAAGCCCAATATAAGTAGCAGCCATCTGCAGGTCTCTCTATAGCTTGTGGCACCAGGCAAGATACAGGCAGTGGCTGACTTTGCACCTCCCGTGAGGCCCCAGAGCCAGTGCATCCTGTGGTTAGCTTCAGACAATGCCAGATTACAACCCTACCACATCCATAAGTGACACATTCAAGGGGAAGACTCTAAGAGCACCAAAGCCCCACTGAAGCAAGTCCTGCTCCATGGGGGTGTCTCCTGCACAGTAGCTCTTCTGCTATAGTTGCAGCTGGTCTGCACAGCCGATTGGCCTGGGGGGTCAATCCTGCTCAGTATGCCAACAATAAGCAAGGCTCAACTACAACAGGACAGGCACACAGACCACAGAGGGCTGCACTTAGAATGCCCAGCTCCAGTTACTGGGGAGAATAAGCCACTGGGACCTACAGGACACCTATTACACAAGGCCACTCTACCAATTCCAGGAGACATAGCAGCTCTAACCAATGCACAGAAACAAACACAGGGAAGCAGCCAAAATGGGGAGACAAAGAAACAGGTTGCAAATGAAAGAAGAGAAGAAATCTCCAGAAAAAAAAACTAAATAAAATGGAAGCAAGCAAACTACCAGATACAGAACAATGGTTATAAGGATGCTCAAGGAACTTAATGAGATCTTCAAGGTACTTAGTGATAACTTCAAGGAACTTATAGAGAACATCAACGGCATGAAAAAGGACCAGTCAGAAATGAAGGATACATGAACTGAAATGAAGAATAATTTACAGGGAAGCAACAATAGAGTAGAGAATGCCAAGAATCAAATCAGTGATTTGGACTATGAGGAAGCAAAAAACACCCAATCAGCACAGCAAAAAGAAAAAAGAATCCAAGAATATGAAGGAGCCTCTGGGACAATTTCAAGCGTACCAACATTTGTATCACAGGGGTACCAGAAGGAGAAGAGAGGGAGCAAGAAATTGAAAACCTATTTGAAAAAGTAATGACAGAAAGCTTCCCTTACCTGGTGAAAGAAATAGACTTACAAGTCCAGGAAGTGCAGATTCCCAAACAAGAGGAACCCAAAAGGCCCACACCAAGATACATCATAATTAAAATGCCAAAGGTAAAAAACTAAGAGAGAATCTTAAAAGCATCAAGAGAAAAGCAGTTAGTTACCTACAAGTTGCCCATACAACTGTCAGCTGATTTTTCAACAGAAACTTTGCAGGCCAGAAGGAAGTGTCAAGAAATATTCAAAGTGATGAAAAGTAAGGACCTAAAACCAAGATTACTCTACCCAGCAAAGCTATCATTTAGAATTGAAGGTCATATAAAGAGTTTCACAGACAAGAAAAAGCTAAAGGAGTTCATCACCACCAAACCAGTATTACATGAAATGTTAAAGTGTCTTCTTTAAAAAAAGAAAAAAAAAAAGAACAATAAAATGGCAATAAATACATATCTATCAACAATTGAATCTAAAAATCAAAATAAACAAAGAATCTAATGAACAAAATCACCTGATCAATAAAATAGAAACAGAGGTATAGAAACATGGAACAGACTGGAGAATTTCAGAGGGAAGGGGAGAGGGGAGGGCAAGAAGAGATTAATCAAAGAACTTATATGCATATATGCATAACCCACAGACACAGACAATAGGGTGGTGAAGGTCTGGGGTGGGGCATATCTGGGTGAAGGGGG
>NW_005354718.1:2830848-2854196 GCF_000412655.1 Myotis brandtii
AGCCAAAACCACTCAGCTAAGACCCAAACACTAAAATAACTGCACAGTGCAAACACTGGCATGCTCAAACCAGACAATGCCAACTTCTCCATCCCTATGAAGGCCATTTTTACATAAGCACCCATTGTGCTGCCTGGCTACTGCTACAAGTATAGGTTGGGAGAGATGATTCTAAACTTCCTGTCACCAGTAAACTTGTTAATTTAGTTATTTTTCAAATTAACACTACTTATAATATTTATACAATTCTTTGAGATAGAGAAACCCAAAGTTTGGAATCTTTAATTTAGAACGATGGGCTTTAACTGCATTCCTGAGGATATGATGAGTAAGTGGTAAGACTAGTAATTTCCTTGTCTTGGGTAGTGATGCCTGACTCGGTTTGGATGGAGCGGGGGAGGGCCCTGTGTAGCCCTGAAGGATTTGGAAGGCCCCCTAAGACCCTCTCACCATCTACTATTGAGGTACCTCAGAGCTTCCAGGCCCCTGCTTAGGGAAGGCTGACTCCCCACCCAGCCTCTGGCCCTCTAGGGTTGGCACTCTGTTCCTGAGCACTTCCTGGTACCCAGGGGCCTGCTCTACCTGGGCTGAACTGTGGGTGATGTGCACCTACCACCCAATGCCTGGCACCTGCTCCCTGAGCTCAGCCCTCATGCTGTTCAATGGCTGATGACTGAGGCTGCTGAATAATGGGCCACCTTCAGACACCAGGCCTCAGGGCTCTGAGATAACTGGGTCAGTTTTTGTGCCAGTCCTCAACTCCCTCCTCCCCCCACCTGCCTGGTGCTACCCGAGTCATGACCCTCAGGTGGCCGACTCATGCTGCAGGAGACTCTCAGCCTCAACCTCCACTTCCAGGAAGTTCCACTGGCTTGTTTTGTGGAAATTCCCTATTGTGCTGTCTCTGAATGACCACCCCCCCTCCTGCCCTTTCCTGGGCATCCTGAGACAATAACCAGGGTCAGATTCCATGAATGGGCCCCACCCCTAAGGAGCTTATCAAGTTATGAGGTAAATTATAATCCTTAGAACCATGGAGTATTAAGTCTGGAAGGGACCCCTATATGGAAGTGAACACCTGGTTCCAGGAAATTCATACGGCTTTACTCAAGGTCACCCAGCTAGTTAGGGGATGGAGAGTTGACACCACCATTCAACTGCCTCATTCTTATAGAATTCGTATAGAATTGCTTTCTATGAGTATGAATTAAAAAAGTTACTGAAGCTGTTGAAGATCTGGAATTCAAAATGGATTGCATCCTATAGAACAACAGTGTGGGAAACTTTGAGGTTTGGCTTCTGATTATTCCTAACTCATTTGGAAGGTCATTTACTCTTCCCTTCGACACACAAGAAACAGATATGACACACAACACTATGGACACAATGTGGGTAAAGACTGCAATCTACTGGCAGGATAGGATGGCACCCTGTACATTTCTAAGGCCTCTTGGTAAACAGAGGGCACAGCTGGGATGGCTGAAAGCCCTAGTCAACATCAACAAAAGCCCTTATGTGTCAAAGGTGTGTCTCCAAATAAATGGCAGATGGAGGGCCAGACCAGGTGGTGGTCCCCATGGAAGGAGGTGGAAACAGTCTGACACCTTTTGTTCTTCATAATGAGAGAAAACTCATTAAGAAGAAGATATATGGGAATGAGAAGGGGGCAGAGGGAGGAGAGAGGGAGGCAGGGCAGACCAAGCACTGGAAGGCGGGGTCAGGCCCTGCCACCACTGCCGCTCCCTGAGCAGCTCCAGGAGAGATGGCTAATCCCCAGCCTCCGTTTGCTCATTTGCAATTTGGAAATTACAACCCTTACCTCACAAGGGAGGGTTGTTATTAAGACTTGAAGGTACTCTGTCCATTAGAAAGAGGAGTAAAATGTTACTTGTTATTGATTAATGGTCAAAGTCCAACAGCTGGAGGTAGCAATGCCAGAGAAGGCTCGTGGCTATTTAGTTCTTATTGAATAATTAATAAACTCTCCATATTTAAATAGTAATATGGTGAATTTGGGTCCCAAGTGCCTTATTCACAAGTGAAGGACATTGAACCCTGGGGGCTTTTGAACAGTCTTAGCTTGTCCAATTCACCCATTTATTTCATTGTATAAAACTGGAAAAGCCCAAATGTCACTTTTTCTCTGGGCTAATAACTCAATGAGCAGAAAGATGTCCTCCCTTAAAATGAACATGAATTGATAGTTCACATACAGACTCTGCCGCAACCTCGTTAATTGTGCCCAGTGGCAAGTGTTCATATACACCCAAGACTGAAAAGCATGTACTCAGACTGATACTGGATACATCCACCTGGGCTTGAAGGACAACCCCCAGCAGCGAGACTGGAAGCTTCCAGTGCTCATGGTCAGTAGGAATGGAAGTGCTCATGGAATTTGGATACCGGAAGCAGTTTGAGGGAAGTTAGTCTGGAAAAACGTGATTCTACACTGTGCAACCTCATCTGCAAGCTAGACACGACCTGGTGGAGACCTGCGCCTTTGTAAGCCCAGCTGGAGTCTTGCAAAGAACACTTAACATCAGGGGATCAGCACATTTTTAAAGGGGGCTTATGATGATATAAGAAATTCTGTTCACAAATACCCAAAGATGAACCCATGGGGTCATCAAGTGTGAGACTGCAAGAGGCAGAGAAAAGCAGCTGACAGGTTCCCATTTGAGCAGGAGGTTGGCTGTTCTGTTGAAATCAAAGCTGGCACTGATGGTCATATGATTCTGAACAGCTTAAAGGGGACTTGAGGGGACCACCCAGCCATTTGAGGTCAACCTTCAAAGAGACAGGTTTCCCTATACGGGTTCAAGCACTGACATATACCCCCACAGCAGCTTGGGGCTGACGACTGAGCTATTTTTAAAAGCCCCAATGGTCGACCATCATCACCTACTATGGAGTGACTCATACACCTTAACCTGGGTCCCTTTGGTGAAGTTCAAAATGTCTAACTTCTCCACAAAAGGAACTGACAGACGAACCAGAAAGCTGGGCTCTGTACATTACACGTGACCAAGAAGAGAACACGCTTTGAAGATGAAACTAAATTCTGCACAACTATAGTGAACCCCCAAATCACTGGCCTCTCCTTTTCCTTCTCATTTTTAGTTGTTCCTTCCTCAAATGTTGACTCATTGTTTTGTTGAGCAAAGATCTCCAAGTGGGCAGGAACCTTTCCTATTCTGGGGCAATGTGTTATAAAGGGTGAGATCTGCTCGTGAACAGACCTTGATTTTTTACTTTTGTGCATTTACCCCATAAAACACCATCACCTCAGGTTTATAAGAGCCTCATTTTTTAATTTGGCTATTTGAATCATAGCTGAATACAACTCAATTATATTTTCTAAATGCTTTCTGGGTCTTTCCCCAAGTAGCTTACTTTAAAGAATCATGAGACAAACCTCGACTGCATCTTAGATTGTGGACACTCTCCAGAGAATGATGTCTACTGATACCATGAGATGTGCAATCTCTGAGGCTAACCAAAAACCCACTCCAAAGGTTTGCTGCTATGTGAAACAGAGCTGTGAAAAAAAATACATAAATAGAAAAAGCCAGGAAATCATTAAGTTTCAAGAGTTCTTTGGTCAGAGTGCCATGTTTCATATTATTCAAATGCCATCTTCGTGACATCTCGAGTTTGATCTCTACAGAACTGGCAGGACAGTAACATCCTTGTTTATTTTTGGATGCGTCATGAATTCTGCCTCATTATGGTGTTCTATAAATAGACACATTTCATACCCCAACTCAGATCTGACACCTCCGAGGTGACATCTGAATACCCTTCGCAGGTTTTCAAAATGTCAGCTCGATAAACCTCTGAACTTTTGTAGGTTTCTGTGGGTGGAGAATTTTATAGAATAAACAGTGGCAGATCAGCGCAGAAAGCAAGGACACTTATTGAGGAGCAATGAATGCCATCCACGCTGGATTTTAGGTGAACACTTTCCAGGCCAAGGAGTCAGACTGACTGGGGTTGAAATCTATATTTTGCAATTTACTTACAGGCTACGAAGCCTTGGGCAAGTGGCTTCACCTCTCTGAGCTTTAGCTCCCTTTAGCAGGAGAAATGAAGATAGTGCCTGATTGTGCAATTACTGACTGGATCAGACGAAATAACACATTCAATGCAGACCACAATGCTTCTGAAACACGGCAGGCCTTCTGCAAGGGCTGACTTGCAAAAGGAAGACTAGATAAAGAGAAATAAAGATGAATGTACCAAAATCTAAGAGTATTTTTAAGAAACATAAATACGGCAAAAAGAAAAACTCAGGTGACTCCATGTCCATTTAAGCAACAACAAGTTCACAAATGGCCATACAACTGCAGATGGTGTAAAGAGGATGGCACCGCAGGCCACCGTGCCGAGCTCTCCTTCTTACCCGCCCAGGACTGTTTCCCGGCCCCTGCACAGCTTGGCGCTGCCCCCGGAGCGCACTGGCACTGAGAAGCTCGGGCTGGATCAGCTGTACTTTAAACATGTTTCTTTATAAGAAGGAACAAGCCAGCACTATTCTCAGGAAGAAAAAAGGAAGACAAGCTTTTTTCCTAGAAGTAAAGTCAGCAAGTTGACTGCTCCCTGCCCCCATCTACATCGGCCTTCGTTATTCCTGGTGTCTGTCCAAGGCAGTATTTTGTGCCTCTCTAGACCCAGGCCACACTGGCCCATGCAGAGGGCGGCAAATGCTCAAGGGTGGCAAAAAGTCCCACGTGCTTGGCACTCCCAGTGAGCTCTCGGCTCTTTATTTCTTTTTTTAAATGTTTTTATTGATTTCAGAGAGAAAAAGGGAGAGAAAGAGAGAGAGACATTGATGAGAGAGAAACATCGACCGGCTGCTTACAGGGGATTGAACCTTGACCAGGAATTGAACTGACAACCTCCTGGTACACAGGACGATGCCCAACCAACTGAGCCACACTGGCTGGGCTCAGCTTTTTATTTCTTTATATGACCGAATACAGCTGCATCTTGAGTCACTAGGCTCTCAACAATGACAGGTAAATTAAATATGCCCATGTGCATTTAAAAGTATTTGGAAAAAAATCTTGAAATCTGCAAAGACTATGACATGATTTACCAGCCTTGATTAGAGAATAATGTTGGGTATCATGTACCCTGACGGTTAAGTCCAGCTGTATCCACTGGAGAAGAGAAATACCGCATGCCAACAGGTCACTAACACCTGTGACGGGCTCTTCTTCGCTCCATTTTACAGATTAGAAAACAGTTTGGAGAGGTTAAGCCATTTGCCCAAGGTTAGAGAGCTAGGAGCCAGAATTCAAACAGGGCACCAATCTCAAGGGTCTCTTCTAACCTCTGACAAGTTCATTCCCTAAGTCTCCTGGGATGGGGCACCCCCCTTTCTCTCAGAGAGCGGGAAGAGTCGCCTGCCTGAGGCTGGTGCGGGGACTGTGCTGCTTACCTTGGCCAGCCTCGCTCGCTTGATGAGGTCGTTGAGCTTGCGCACCGCTGCCTTCTGGGGGAGGCTCTGGATATCTCTGAAGAGGTCCTGGGCCTCGGCCTCAAAGAGCCGGCGGTTGTCAGTGTTCTGCAGGGGCTGCGCCCAGAAGGAGCCGATGTAGACGCGCAGCACCTCGGGCGTGTTGATGACTTTGCCCAGGGACCACATGAGGGCCCCGTAGACACGCATCAGCTGCTGTGTGTCCACTTGGTCGGCCTTGTTCAGCACCACGCGGATCTTGTCGTCCTGGCCCCGGAAGGCTTTGATGGCCTCGGAGAACTCGTCCGAGATGTCCAGTTTGTGAGCGTCAAAGAGCAAGATGATCCTGTCGACCCGCTCAGCGAACCACTGCAGGACCTGGCAGAAGTCGTACCCTAGGTGGAGAGAGGAGCACGTCAGTACAGCCACTGCTGCGTGTGGGAGACACATGTAACGAGAGTCTGGGAATCACTGGTTCTCCAGCAGTGCCAGGGAGAGGACCCGTCTCCAAGCTGGAGGCAGTGGAGGCCTGGACCTGAAAATCACTTCAAATAGGGCCCCCTGGATTGAGTGCATCTCATTAATGCTGGTGCTCCCAGGAGCCCTTCTGTGGGAAGAAATAGGGATTAGAAAGAGGCTCACAGTCACATTGGGTATTGCTTACTTCCACATCTGAGGTTTCATTGAGTCCTCACAAGTCTCTTATTTCACCTAGCACAGTCCTTGGATCAATGGAAAAGTTGATCAATGGCTCTATAAAACCGCAGGCCATGGGTCAAAAGCTCCTACTTCTCTCAGCTTCTCACTTTTCTGAAAGTACCAGAGATGGAGAAGAAAGAAAACCTGTTGGCCACCTGGAGACCCAGTGGGTGTCCAGTAAGCACAACAAGAGAGGAATTGCCTTTTCTTGACCCAAGTTTTTAAGAGTGTTAAGGAGGTCAAAGGTTGGGCTGGCTGAAATTGTGACCAATATTTATCATTTGGACTATTTATATCTTAAGGATGTTATAAATATTTTAAAAAAATTATGTTTCACAGCCATTCTATGAAATGGTCTCTTGCCAATTTCTTTTTTTAAAGTGGCTAGGCCCACCACAAGTTCTGTTTAGTTTGCTTTGGCCACATACCAATACACTTCAAATCATGCAGTTAAATCAACACTCCTCTCAGCCTGTGGTCAAGACTTTCAGGATTTCCCCAGGGAACAGAGTCCCGCAAAAAAGCTAATTAGAGGAGGTTTATTTTTTAACGAGAGTGGAATCACTGGTTCTCCAGCAGTGCCAGGGAGAGGACCCGTCTCCAAGCTGGAGGCAGTGGAGGCCTGGACCTGAAAATCATCTCAAATAGGGCCCCCTGGATTGAGTGCATCTCATTAATGCTGGTGCTCCCAGGAGCCCTTCTGTGGGAAGAAATAGGGATTAGAAAGAGGCTCACAGTCACATTGGGTATTGCTTACTTCCACATCTGAGGTTTCATTGAGTCCTCACAAGTCTCTTATTTCACCTAGCACAGTCCTTGGATCAATGGAAAAGTTGATCAATGGCTCTATAAAACCGCAGGCCATGGGTCAAAAGCTCCTACTTCTCTCAGCTTCTCACTTTTCTGAAAGTACCAGAGATGGAGAAGAAAGAAAACCTGTTGGCCACCTGGAGACCCAGTGGGTGTCCAGTAAGCACAACAAGAGAGGAATTGCCTTTTCTTGACCCAAGTTTTTAAGAGTGTTAAGGAGGTCAAAGGTTGGGCTGGCTGAAATTGTGACCAATATTTATCATTTGGACTATTTATATCTTAAGGATGTTATAAATATTTTAAAAAAATTATGTTTCACAGCCATTCTATGAAATGGTCTCTTGCCAATTTCTTTTTTTAAAGTGGCTAGGCCCACCACAAGTTCTGTTTAGTTTGCTTTGGCCACATACCAATACACTTCAAATCATGCAGTTAAATCAACACTCCTCTCAGCCTGTGGTCAAGACTTTCAGGATTTCCCCAGGGAACAGAGTCCCGCAAAAAAGCTAATTAGAGGAGGTTTATTTTTAATCTCAATCTGATTAGCTTCAGAATCAGAGTCAGTGCAGCCATTCAGAGCCCGGATGGCACCTTTCTTAACTCCTACTTTAGTGCTTGTGTCTCTTGTTTTAGATTTTGAAAACTTCCAAACGCATACCAGTCTAGAGAATCATAACATAAGCCTAGATTATTTATATAACAAAATACCATACAGCACTGAGGATGAACTAGATTTTTACTTGTCAACACAGGCCAATCTCCAAAAAACTGGTGAGTAAAAACAAAAAAATCAGTTTCAAAAGGATATGTACAGTTTAATAACATTCAGGTAAAATGCAAAAACAAAACAAAGCAATACTCAATTGCCTATGGATGCATACTGCAGCAGAAATATAAAAATGTTCACACCCATTTTGGGATACTGGGAGTGAGGAATGTAAGATGATGAGAAAGTGTCTAGAGGGCAACGATCTATTAGGCAGAAATAAAGGGACTCCATGCACTAAAGTTCCCATGACATTTGAAGAGCAGGCGTAAGGGGAGTCACTCGTTGAACGAGCAAACCGATCCAGACACATTTTTAATATAAAACCCAAATGTTCAGCAATGCTGAAGCCACCTGTGCACCCGTCCCCAAGCCCTTGACTCAACCTCCTCCCGGAGGAAACTGCTGCCCGAAGGCGGTATTTATCGTCACCACCCGTCTGTGTGCTCCGGGTCAGGAGGTTCACTTCCCTATTCTGCCTCACTCCTGATTCCCTGGGGACGACGAGGACAAAGGTAGTCCTCAGAATGTGGGCCCACGCTTACTGTCATTCCTGTCAGCAGCTAGTGTAGAACAGAGGAAAATAAAAAACCCATTGAACGGGTCACACAGCAGCATGTAAAGACTCAGAGTCAAGTTTTCACTGTGAATTCTTTCCCTGTGAGGCCAGAACAAACTGTCTCCCAAGATAAGAGTAAGTGGTTCTGTCACTAGGGACTGGCTTGTGGGCCAGAGAGCCTCAGGTCCTGGTGGTGGATCAGCAGATGAATGAGGCGCTGTTCCCGGAGCCGCAGGGAAGACACCTTGGACCCGCCCACCGGAAGAACCTGCCTGTGAACGCGCTTTTCCAGTAGTGATGATTGGCCTCTCTCTGACCCAAACACTCTCTCCCTTGGTCTCCTCTGTGACCAAAATCAGGTAACTGGAGGTTCAGAAACAGGTCAAAGAAGATCTGTGTTGGGTGCACAATGTGCATTTTTCTGAACACCCTTTCGGTTAGGGTTGGGAGGTTCTTTATGGGCCAAAGCAGCTGCAGGTGTGGCAGACAGGCCCTTGCCTCATCATAGCAGGTAGGGCACAGGAGGTCTAGAATCAGACCATCATCGCCTCCCACCACAGCAAATTACTGAATCTTGAGGGAATGATGCAGACATAGGGAGAAGGGAGAATGAGACTTCATTCATAGTGGTGGTGGCTTTCTACGCTAGTTTTTGAGCCTCGTTCTCCAATTAATTCTGTGAACAATCTGATCTTTTAGAAAAATGCATTTCCTGCTTAAGTTAGCCAGAATCAGCTTCTTTGCTGTGCTACCAAGGGCCGTGACTGGTAAATAATCCCCCCCCCCGCCCCCCATTTGACTTCTGCCTGCTTCTTACAATCAGTCCCGAAGGAAACGTGCCACTCCCATAACTGTCACCACAGGTGCACACGCAAGGTCAGCCAAGCAGACAGCGTCTCTTCCTCCGAGGGCCCCCTGGCTTGCGGGGTTGGCCCTCATAGCACCACATGTGTTTAACCTTTAACTTAAATTTGGGTTCCTAATAGTTACTTTTGATGTTTTTTAAAAAACACTTTATTCCAATGCTTTGGTACAATAAAAAGTTACAGGGCACTGAAGTGCCAGATGTAAGTTTATTATAAGTGAACCATTACTCATCTCTGGAGGAATGGCTGCGTGTACATATTCTCTTGTTTTAAAATAACAATGAGAGCTTAACAAGGTTTGAGTAGTACAGGTAGGTAGATGGGTGTTTGTCACTGAGCAGGTGCAAAAGGATCATTTGTCAGACATCAGGCATCACAATCAAAGGTGAAGAAATCAGTGTTTCAGAAGAAAACAGAATTATCAAAGCTGAGAAAGGCTGGTTTACTCAATCCCTCACCCCAGTTTTTATTTATTATTATTTATTGGCAGTAAGCACATTCACGTGGTTGTGCAACCACCACTACCACCCACCCCCCAGAATTCTTTTCTTCTTCCCAAACTGGAACTCTGTGCAGCACTGTCTTTCTGTGACTGGCTTACTTCACTTTAACGTAATGTCCTCAAGGTGCAGCTATGTTGTAGCATGTGTCAGAATTTCCTTCCTTTTTAAGGCTGAATAGTTTTGCTCAATTCTTCTATCTTCATGATATAAGATGGGCACTGAATACCTATCTACCAAAAAGTTCTGGCTGATTCTTAAGAAATGATTTAATTTATGATGTTTAATCTGCCTGAATAAAGGCAGGAGGAAAAGAGTGACCTAGAGACCACTCATTCTCAAATGTGGCCTTGCATTAGGATCAAGTAATAGGCCTGCTAAAACGTAGACTCCCAGCCCCTCCCCAGAAACACAGAATCCAAATCCATGTGTTTGAGTTCGATGCCTGGTACAGTTTGAGAACCACTGCTTTAGACTGAATACTAAGGCGTGGATTGCAGATATGTCTATGTTATAGTTGGTCAGCAAAACAAAACACATTTAAAGTAGTTTTCTTTTTATTATAAAAAGTTACCAATAGATGGTTAGATGGTGCATCATGGAATTGAGGAAACACAGACTTTGAATCTGTTTATTTGAAGATGGATTTAAAAATTCACGAAAGCTCCACTATCACTGCTCAATGCTGGGCTTTGGCCCTGGCAAGCCCCTCCCCTCTGGTTTAGGACCTATAAATCTAGCCTAAATCTTCCTCATTCTTCAAAGCACGTGGGTGAGCCTTAATTAAGTTATATGCTACTTAACTTCTTTAAGTCCCCATTTTCTCATCTGTAAAATCAGGTTAGTGAGTGATTTCATGAGAAAATGCCTTTAATGTGCTCAATATAGTGTTGAGATGTGGTAACCTTTCAATCAGTATGAGCTACTACTATTGCTTCTGCTCCCCTTCCGGCTGCAGGTGGACTCAACTCCCTCTTCTGAGCTCCCAGAGCCCTTTGCTACGCTCCTATCACAGCCCCTTACAGTGTGTTATCATTGGATGGATGGATGGATGGGGCTCTCTTATTAGACGTTAAATCTTTAACTGCAGGGACATGTCTTCCTCATGGTTGCACAAGACAGTGGTTCTCAGTGTGGGCTTTGGACTCAGGCTGCCTGGGACCTAATCCTGGCTCCATTACTCACTAGTTCTGAGATGTGGGCAAGTTACTTAACCTCTCTGTGCCTCCTTTCCTCATCTGGAAAATGGAGCTAATAATAGTATCCACATACCTCATGGGGCTGTGGAGTTAACATATGTGGAAGCATTTAGAATCATCTTGGCACCTAGAAAGCTCTCCGAAATGTTATCTACTAGTTATTTTTAAAATATTTGTGTCCAGTGCCTGGTCCACGGTGGGAGGTGCAATAAATATTTGTTGAAGGATGTCTAGCTTGGCAAAGTATAGTCTGCAACCATGGAGAGAAACAAAATTAATTAGCGTAAAGGTGACAATGCAATGAAGCATGAGCCAAGCAAGGGGACTGGTGCTCAGAAAATAGAGTAGAAGACACTGTCCGTGCAGAGAGCCGCTCATGCTTTATAAATAGAGCTCGTGGGCTCACAACGGCCCAGTGGCCTTTCTTTTTCTTGCTTGTGAAACGGATGGAGTTTTACAAGTTGGTTTTAAAGACCCCAGGTCGCACCTAAAATAAATCCATGATTCTATCGCAGATACTTCCTGGCGTAAGAAAGTCCAGTGTATAAGCATGCTGGCTGGGAAAACGCAGGGCGTACACTGTACTCAGTAAGGGGAGAATAGTGAATTTTCCCCAAGATTCTGTTACAGAAGGTGGCCAGGTCCCATTTAACATGAAGTAGGTCTGTGACAGGACTACCACTTAGAAGCAGGTTGAAAACCAGTGGTCCTCAGACTGAACGTGGCCCCCGCTGCTGCTCTGTTTGGCCTACACAGGGCCGGCATTTTGAGTTGACTGTCTTTGGTGCAGACATGCATTGTCCACCTGGTGCCCACTTGAGTGAACACACCACGGCTCCGACTCAGCCTCAGCAACCAAGCTGTGCCCTCTGAGAAGCCACCCTAGCTCTCTTGGGCTTTCGCAGGGTCTCACAGCACCCAGAGAACTGTACTGTGTTAGTTCTCAGGTGTCTCCCTGGCTGGGCCTGGAACATCTGAGGGCAGGGCCCCTTCTTACCTGCTCTCTCAGCATCTAACAGTGCTCACCAAGAGCGGGTCTCAGCAGATGCTTGAGGACTGAATGTTTTCTGTGGAAGTGCATTAAACATTGACTGATTTGGCTTGAAACAATGTTTTGGCACACATCTCTCCAGAAATTGGAAATACATCTTGGAATTTAACAAAACATGTTAGATACAAAAGTAAAGAATGGATTAATAAATAATTACCAAGTGCCTAGGATGTGGCTGAAGCTGTTGCTGAGGGACAAACAGCTATAAAACTGAGACTGCTAGCTTTACCCATAATAGCCCCCAATGGAAACAATCCAAATGTCCCTGAACAGGTGAACAGATAAACTGCGGTACGTCAACACAGTGGAATTAAAGCGATAAGCTGACACATACAACAACTTGGGTGGATCTCAGAAACATCATGCTGAGTGAGAGAAGCCAGACACTAAAGAGTACACACTGTGTGAGTCCATTTAATCTAAATCCCGGAACAGGCAGAGCTAAGCTACAGTTGCCTGTGGCTGAGGGTGGGGCTGGGACTGACTGCCAAGTGGCATGAACAAAGAGGAACTTCTCAGGGTGACAGAAAGTTCTATTTCTTGATGATGATGTTGGTAGCACGGGCACGCAAGTCTGTCAAAACTTGAATACAATTAAAATAAGTGCATTATTATATTCTGTGCTTCAATAAAATTGACTTAAAAAGTGAAAAATAAAGAAGAAATACAGAGGAAAATAAAGAAGGAAAGAAAGAAAGGGGAGGGAAGAAAGAAAGAAAGGCCCGAAAGCTGCTAAACTGGTTTAACAATATACATCTTCCGAACTGCTGACGGACCTGGAAGATAAAGACCCGAAAGCTGCTAAACTGGTTTAACGATATACATCTTCCGAACTGCTGACGGACCTGGAAGATGAAATCTGTTCATCAAGAGGCCATGCAGCTAGTCGGGCTGATATGCAGGTGGGTTTAGCTAAAGCAGGAGCCCTACGCTTTAGCTGAAATCAGCCTTAATCAAAGAAATTAATGTTAAAATTTGGCTAATCCATTAGAATTTTGAGAGTCGTGTAATTTCACGTGATCTGCCTTCTGGCTATGGTGTGAAAAGAGCCTCTTTTGGTGATGGTTTAGGGACAAGAAAGCTCTGTGTCTGTGTGTGTGTGTATACATGTGAGCATGCATGAAGGTGTTATGTATGTATGTATGTATGTATGTATCAGTGTGTGCGGAGTATGTGTGTGTGTGCAGGAATCAACATCATAATAGAACTATCTCCATGCTCAATATATTTTAAAAATTTATTCATTCAATTACAGACATTTCAGTTCTATAAGACCTTCCAGTGGAACTTTTATTAGCCTGGAACAAAACAGAGATGTAATCAGTCCAATGTTTAAAAATATAATTTCTATCTTTGCAAAAAGACCCAAAGCTCTATAGCTCTGGGAGCTGGGAAAGAGTATTTGTCCTGCGGAAGATCCTGGCTTGGCATTCCTGCCTCCATGTTCTGGGAACTAAGGGAGGGGGCAGGAAGGAAAGGGGCTTCCGTCACAGCCCCCATGGAAACTGGTCTCCATCCTGGCCACAGGGACCCACCAGGAAATGGCATCTGAGGTTAGAACAGTAGCCCCCTGGCTCAGGTAAATATAGGGCGGGGGCCCTAAGGAGGCAAACTTGGCAGAATAGTTTTAATAGAACAGAAAAAAAAGCTTCAATTTGTTCCCAGAGCCAAGTTTCTAATTACATGAGTTTTAAACAAGACTTGTGTCAATAAAAAGATGCAAGATAATGCCGGACAGCAGGACTGAGGCCAGGTTCTCTCTCCCATGCCCCCAGCTCCATTCTTGGGGTGGCCAGGCCACTGGCCAAGCTGGACTCGGCCTAAGGCTCTGCTCAGACTGCTCCTCTTTGATAGGCCCTGGCTGCCCCTCTGGAGCTGGCAGCTAACATTCCATGGTGGGCATTCATACCCCTCCCCCAACACTGACTATGTAGATTTGTTTGTGTAACACCAGCCTCACTCCCCGAGGCCCTTACGTGTCATGTCTATCTTTGTGCCCCTCTAGCACCTAGTCGATTGTCCAGCACAGCCTGTCCCTGTCCTGCAGGCCCCAAGAGAGTGCTGGAGGTGCCCCTTAACGCCTTTCTCATCCCTGCTTCTTCCTCTCCAATCCAGCCGTCAAATATTCCCACCCCTTCTTAGGGCTCAGAATCCCCCAAACTGTGAGGGTCCCAATTACTTCTAAATAAATTACTTCTAGAACCTGTTTACAGAACAAGTTCTCCATCACTAGCCCCAACCTCACCCCTCTAGCCTTCTCTCATAGCCTCTTACTAAACCCAAACTACACTGGGCTCTTTGCTGTTCCCCAAAAGCATCCTGTACTTTCCTGCTTCTGCACCGTTGCCCAGGCTTTTCCTCTGCCTGGAATGCCCTCCCCTCTGTTCCATCTCCAATATATATATTCTTTTGTTGTTGCTAATCCTCACTTGAGGATATTTTTTCCATTGATTTTGAGAGAGAATGGAAGGAAGGGAGGGAGGGGGAGGAGAGAGAGAGAGAGAAACATCGATGTGAGAGAGACACTTCAATTGGTTGTCTCCCGCATGTGCCCGAACCGAGGTCGGGAATCGAACCCATTACCCTTTGGTTCATGGACAGATGCTCTAACCACTGAAAAACACTGGCTAGGACCAATATACTTGTTCTTTAATAAAAAAATATTTATTGTTGAGAGCATTACAGATGTCCCCCCATTTTCTCCCCCACTGTTCCCCTCCACCCAGTTCCTGCCCCACCTCAGGCCTTCACTACCCTATTGTTTATGTCCATGGGAAATGCATATACGCATATAAGCTCTTTGGCTAATCTCTTCCTACATCTCCCCCCCACCCCCCCATCCCGCCCTCCTTCCCTCTGAGATTTGTCAGTCTGTTCCATGTTTGTGCCCGAACCGAGGTCGGGAATCGAACCCATTACCCTTTGGTTCATGGACAGATGCTCTAACCACTGAAAAACACTGGCTAGGACCAATATACTTGTTCTTTAATAAAAAAATATTTATTGTTGAGAGCATTACAGATGTCCCCCCATTTTCTCCCCCTCTGTTCCCCTCCACCCAGTTCCTGCCCCACCTCAGGCCTTCACTACCCTATTGTTTATGTCCATGGGAAATGCATATACGCATATAAGCTCTTTGGCTAATCTCTTCCTACATCTCCCCCCCACCCCCCCATCCCGCCCTCCTTCCCTCTGAGATTTGTCAGTCTGTTCCATGTTTCTGATTCTATTTCATTTATCAGTTTATTTTGTTCACTAGATTCCATGTATAAGTGAGATCATGTGATACTTGTCTTTCTCTGACTGGCTTATTTTGCTTAGCATAATACTTTCCAGGTCCCTCCAAGCTGTCTCAAAGGGTAAGAGATCCTTTTGTTTAAAATGTTTTTATTAATTTCAGAGAAAAGGGAGAGGGAAAGAAAGATAGAAATATCAATGATGAGAGAGAATCATTGATTGGCTGCCTCTTGCACACCCCCTACTGGGGATCAAGCCCACAGCCCAGGCATGTGCCCTTGACCAGAATTGAAACTGGGACCCTTCCATCTGCAGGCTGATGCTCTATCCACTGAGCCAAACAAGCTAGGGTGAGATCCTTTTTTTTTTTTTTTACAGCTGCATAGTATTCCACTGTATAAATGTACCACAGCTTTTTTATCCACTCATCTGCTGATGGGCACTTGGGCTGTTTCCAGATCTTGGCTATTATAAATAATGCTGCTATAAACATAGGGGTGCATATACTCTTTCTGGTTGGTGTTTCAGGATTCTTAGGATATATTCCCAGAAGTGGGATCACTGGTCAAATGGCAGTTTCATTTTTAATTTTTTGAGGAAATTCCACAGTTTCCATAGTGGCTGCACCAGTCTGCATTCCTACCAGCAATGAACTAGTATTCCCTTTTCTCCACATCCTAGCCAGCACTTGTTTATACATATTCTTATAGCATTGTAATTTTTCTTTCATAGCAGTTATACTCTACTAGCGCCCCAGTGCACAGATTCGTGCACATTGAAAGGAAATTAATTAGAAGGTGGCCGGCAGGGTGGGACTGGGTGAGATGGGCCAGACATGCCCTGGAGCCAACCTCCCATGGTCCCTCCCTGGCCGGCCGGCGCCATGGCTCAAAGGGTGTCTGCGGAGTGAGCAGGGCCCTTCCGGCAGGTGGGGTCCCTCGGCCTGGCCTGCGGGGATCGGGTGGAAACCAGCTTTCTGACATCCCCTGATGGGTCCCGGATTGTGAGAGGGCGGTTCTTGGGTGATGCACCCTGGAATTGGGCTCCCTCCTCTCTGGTTCTGGGGTGTGTCACCCGAGAACCACTGCTGCCAAGTCACTGCAGCTCGACAATTCCTGTGTTGAGTATCTGCCTCCTGGTGGTCAGTGCACATCATAACTACTGGTCAGAGCGTCTGCCCCCTGGTAGTCACTGCACGTCATAGCTACCGGTCGGATGGTCGCTTAGCCTTTTATATATATAGATAGTGATATATTTATTTGGTAATTACAAGACATAAATTCTACGAGGGCAGACACCACACCTCTTATTTCGTTCACCACTTTACACCCAGTATCTACTATCAAACATAATAGGTTTTCAATAAATTTGGTTTATTCCTTGAAAAATTAAAAATAGAACTACCATATGATCCAGCAATCCAAAAGAATTTAAATCAGGATCTTGAAGAGATATTAGCACTCTCATGTTTACTGCTAAGATGTGGAAACAACCTAACTGTCCATTAACAGATGAATGGATAGAGAAAATGGGTGTATACATACAACGGAATATTATTCAGCTTTAAAAAAGGAAACTCTGCAGTATGCACAACATGGATGAAGCTGGACAACATTACATGAAGTGAAATAAGCCAGTCAGAGAAGGACAAATACTGCATGCTTCCACTTACATAAGGGATCTAAACAGTGGTCAGTGCACATCATAACTACTGGTCAGAGCGTCTGCCCCCTGGTAGTCACTGCACATCATAGCTACTGGTCGGATGGTCGCTTAGCCTTTTATATATATAGATAGTGATATATTTATTTGGTAATTACAAGACATAAATTCTACGAGGGCAGACACCACACCTCTTATTTCGTTCACCACTTTACACCCAGTATTAGGTTTTCAATAAATTTGGTTTATTCCTTGAAAAATTAAAAATAGAACTACCATATGATCCAGCAATCCAAAAGAATTTAAATCAGGATCTTGAAGAGATATTAGCACTCTCATGTTTACTGCTAAGATGTGGAAACAACCTAACTGTTCCATTAACAATGAATGGATAGAGAAAATGGGTGTATACATACAACGGAATATTATTCAGCTTTAAAAAAGGAAACTCTGCAGTATGCACAACATGGATGAAGCTGGACAACATTACATGAAGTGAAATAAGCCAGTCAGAGAAGGACAAATACTGCATGCTTCCACTTACATAAGGGATCTAAACAGTCAATATCAGAATTACAGAGGGGAGTGGTGGTTGCCAGGGATCAGTGGCAGGGAAAACAGGGAGTTACTATTCAGCAAGCAGAAAGTTTCACGTAAGAAAGAGGAGTAGGTTCTAGAGATCTGTTGTACAACACAGTGCCTATAGTTAACAATACTCCACTGTACACTAAAACATCTAAGAGGGTAGGGGGTAGGAGGGACTGGAAGAAATTAATCAAAGAATATATATGCAGAGTCCATGGACACAGACAATAATGTGGTAAAGGACTGGGTTGGGGGGTGAGGATCGAGTGGAGGGGGGCAAAGTGGGAGAAATGGAGGACCTCTGTAATAGTCTCAACAAAAAAACTTAAGAGGGTAGATTCCCATGTTAAATAAATAAAATAAAAATAAAATAGAATAAACTTGGTTTAATGAAGTGAATTGACATGAATAAGAAGTGTAACTAATTTTTTTAGCAAGTTAGAGGATTTAGTTACTTAAATAGTGTGAGTTTCTTTAAATGGCTGTTACTAAATATAGCAAGTACAAATTGGCTAAAAATAAACATCAAATATCTGGGATCGCTCAGGTATTAAATATATATTTTCAAAAATAGTCACTTCAGTTAAGAATAACGGCTGCTTCAGTTAAACACGTGCAAAGAGTCCTTGTATTGTTTCCAGGCTGAGTTTACTTCGCAACTGGAAAAGGCTGTTTCTGAAAATGTTAATGGGGTTGGTGTAGAAAAATAGCTAAAAATAAATACTTGCAGCAAATATTTACTGGGCCCTATCGACATTCCTACACTGCTCTGAGAGCTTGATATCAACAGGCTCTCCTGCAATCCTCACAATAACCCCACGAGGCGGGTACTGTTATTATCCCCATATTGCAGGCAGGGACACAGAGACCCAGAGAAGCCAAATAATTAACCCAGGGTCACACAGCTATTTCCCAGGGGAGCCAGTATTCAAACCCAGAGACTGAGCCCAGAGCCTGAACAGTTATTCACTGCACTGCGCTGCACCATATGTATACCAGAATGGTGAAATTAGGGATCATGTTTATTTTCTCCTTTCTTGATCTTTTAAAAAAGTAGTTTTCTAAGTGTTCTACAATGACTATATTCTATTTTTATAATAAGAAAAAATAAGCATATTGTAAAAATGATTGGTCCATAGGCGACTGGGCTAACGATATTGAGGAAGGAGTTCCTTTTCTTCTATGATGGTGTTTATAGTGGTTGGGGTTGGATTTCTAGTGCTTTCCAGTCTATGGCTACCTCAAAAAACAGTGAGTGTGAAGTAGCGTCTTTGTAACTACGCAACCCCTGGGGGAAGAGGCAGCCCCGATCAGCTGTGTGAGAATGAGTCCCAGACACTCAGCTCCTCAGCCTCCCTGCCTCCCCTCTCCTCCCCAGCTGGCTCCCCCTTCCTCCCAGGTGACCAGACACAGAGGGTGTCGGTGGGAAGGGGCTGATACTAAGGCCCATAGGAGGTCAACAGGCTGCCCGGAGACGACAAACACTGTGGCCTCCGCGTCTGCACAGGCGTCCTGAGTTCATTTTGTGGAGGTTCAGTGTCCGCTCACTCAGGGTGTTTAGTTAGCAATGGCCACCTCTGGGAGAAGGTCATTGGCTATGAATAACCCCGACAGGAACAGAGTTCCTGGCCTCACTGTGCCTGGCCTGCAGGGGTTTGGCCGCTGAACATATCACAATTGAAATAAAATCTGGGACCGAGCCTGTCCCGCGATGGGCTTGGTGTTGTGAATACTCTATCTCCTCTCCCCACTCCTTCTCCTTTGGAATTCAGTCCAAGACCCTGTGAAATAATTTTCCTGTGCCTGTTTCCTCCTAAAATAAATAAGCTAACCCCACAGCCTGTCTTTCCTTCCTCTGGAGGATGTTGTGAAGATAACATTGGGGCAGATGGGGCCACGTGACCCTGGAGGCCCCTCGCGCCACAGACTCACACCACATCTTGGACGGGGTCAGAGGAAGACTCTACTTGAATATTCAGCCTGATGAACACTGCTGCCTCTGGTCACGTGACCCAGTACAAGGGAAGACTGGCGTTCATATCTTATTTTCCATCTCAGATTAAAAATTAGGTTAAGAGGACTGAGCCCTAGAAACACACAGAAACTTACAAGGCATTCTAGGCTCTTTGCTTGAGACAGAAGTTGGTGAAAATCTACCAAGAAAAACCTGCAGGTCCTAGAGCCTGGCTCAGCCATGTTACTTCGCTGGCCCTTAGTTTCTACATCTGTCTGATGGGTCCGATGACCAGTGAGGATGCTCTCCAGATCTCAAAGTTATATATGGTGAAAAAAGAAAGAAAAAGTTATATATGGTGGTTCTAAATATCAAGCTTTTCTAAAATAAAGAGTCATATTCTCAGGAGAATCTATTCAGTGTCTGTACAGTAGATATCAACCAGCTACAGTACCAGCATAAGAATGCAAAACTGTTTAAGTGGCGACAGGAATACTCAATGACTAAATTTAAATGACAAAATTATGAAGTAGCAAGTTTCATTTTGTCATAGTCATTCCACTGGACTCATGTCCTGTGACATTTTGGGCTGGTTTGAAGGTCCTTCGTGTTTCCATAGGGATAGTTAGTTGACCTGCAGTTTAACTTACTTGTCACTCAGTTCTAAACAACTCTATGCTGAGAGAAATGACCTGACGAAAAGTCATAGAATTTGAGACTTTCAAGGATGCTTAAGAGGTCATTAGATTCAACCTTCTATTATTATAATTAATCAAATCCAGGAATCAAGTGTAATGCACAGGGAAATTGCCCATTCCTCATTTTCAAGTGGGCTTTGTGTACCTCAGGCAAGAAAGTCTCAGACAATAGTCTATAAATCAGACAGTCAGTCTGTACTTGCACTGGGTTTTCTTGGGGCAAAGTGCCAATAGTATACAGACTCCACCCAAGTGTGATGAGGCCAAATATTTACAAACAAGGCTTCAATCTTGTCATTTTGTAGTTCAGAAGGGCAAAAAGATAATGTTTCTTCGAGCCACAATTTTCTAAAGAGAACTGTTAAACCAAGAGGATGACAACTTTGGGATCAACAGCCTGTAAGGGCGTGTAAGCACCTTCTGACCTTGGACGCACTGCCCTGCCCTGTTCCTCCTTTTAAACTTTCCCAGAGTTGCATGAGTGTTCTGTGAGCATCTGGAAACTAGCCAGTCATGAAGTCCAGCTCCAGCAACTGAATTATCAACTAACTCGCTCCTAAAGCCAAACTATTACTCAGAGATAGTTATTTCTGGGTTTATGTCACAGAAGGAAAGACAGATCAAGTCAGTGGGGACCATGTGAGTCCACACTGGGTTCCTTATAAAAAAGAAATGAGTCACTTATTTTACTAAGTAGGAGTCCATGTAGTTACCAATAGTACCTCCAGAAAGGAAACACTTTGAAAAGATTTGTCAATGTGAAAAGATGCTCAACCACACTAATAATGAGAAATGAAAATTAGAATTATAATGAGATGGCATTCACCTATCAGATAAAGCAATCACAAAGCAAGATTTAAAAAAAATTGACAATGCCCTCTGTGGGGAGGGTGTGCGGGATCAGGCACTTCTGCCTTGCTGGTGGGATGTAAGTAGTCACATCTTCTGGAGAGGGCATTTGGCATCAGCTACACAGTAAAAAGACCACAGTTCCTTCTGATTCAGCAATCCCTCTACTAGGAGTGCATCTTACAGTTACATTTGTACATTACTGTGCTGTTTGTAACAGCAAAAGATTAGAAACAGCCAGAGTGTCATCCATCCAAGGATGCCAGCTATTAATGTTGGCACATCTTATTAGATGGAATAAGAAGGAAGTAGCTCTAAAGTCCTGACATGGACGTGCCCCAAGACTTCCTGCTAAGTGGGGACATCTTGGTGCGGAGCAGTGTGCAGAGGATCCCACTCCGGGAGGAAGCCTGAGAGTGCTGATGGGTTTGCCCTGGGAGAGGAGTCGGGTGTGGGTGGGACAGACGCTCTTCGCTAACATTCTGTAACTTGACTGTTTCGTCCCAAGCATGAGGCAGTGGTCCTGAAGAGCACTTGAGAAAGGTGAAGTGCTGAATCAGTGGTCTGACTTATGCTTTGCATCGTGATTTGGATTCAGACAGGAGGTGGTTTTGAGAAAGAGACTAAAAGAATCCAGGCGATTGAGAGGCTTCTTGAGGAAACTAGGTCACGGCACGTCTGAGAAACATCTCCAGATACGAGAGAGGGTGTTGGCAAAAAGGATTGGAAACGTGATGAGAGCTGGGCCCTGGGCCCCAGGAGAACACCCCCTTGGGCTGTTCTCTTAACCCGCCTGCATCTCTTGGCATTCTTCCCACAGCTCTGCTGTCCAGTCTAAAATTTTCCTTTACCCGCCTCCCTCATTTCCTGGGTCCCTGGAAGAGCCAAGTCCTTTTCTGTCTGAGTTTCAGGACTTGACCACCATCTGCTCTCCCTGAGGAAACTCAGATACTTGGCTGAGCCAACCCTTCAAGCCTGGTCATTCTATGCTAGGACCATCCCCGTTCCAAGACCTGAGCAAAGACCTCCCTCACCACCAGTTATTCAACAGGACTCTATGCTCAATCGTTTGCACACATTGTTTCGCTTTCTCTTCAAACAACCCTGCAAGGGTCCCACAGTGAAGTGGAGGTGCCAGGATCTGAGCTCAGGTCAGCCTTCTCCAGCGACCACAGTAAAAAGAGGAATCTGGGGTAGCACTGGGCCTGCCCCCTCTGCTTCCATGGAAAACCCAGATGCCCTGAAGGCACCACTATTTTCAGTGTTTCCACATCCACCTGGTGAAGACGCCGACCTGCGGGACACCAGCGCAGGAAACCTGACTTCCCTCCACACTGTGGGTCCTCTCGCTCAGCGTGCTTCCCGGCTCATGTCCATGGAGCACTTAGGAATTTACACAGATTCCTCAGCTTCTCACAAGATCCAACCCTGTGAGGGAAAGTATTTTCTTCCCATTTTACAGAGGAGAAAACCGAGGCTCACAGTGGTGGAGTAATTTGCCCAGGTCTTCCAGCTGGTGGGTGGAAGAGCCAGGGGAATGGAAAAATGTCTCAGGCATGATACTGCCCCTCTCCAGCCCAGAGAACTTCATTCACTGCCCCAGTGATTAGGGGGAGAGGGCTTTGCCATGTAACAATAGGGATGGAGGCTGTGTAACAAGAATGTCTCCATTACAGCAGTGAAATTATTAAATATTTAAAAATGTAAATGACCAATCTTTAAGAAATCAATTCTTTATTTTTCGTTAGGGGTTGCTAAACATCTACCTTCCAAAGAGGTCTAGAAGGGTTTTGGGGTGCTCCTACATCGAGGGAAGGCACAGGCAAACTCAAAGCAAGATAAAGAAAAAAATAATTGGCAATGCCCTGCATGGGGAGGGTGTGGGATCAGGCACTTCTGCAACATCAGGCCAGACTGGCGTATGCCCATGAGGCTACTGCAATAGCAGTTACTTGGTCACCTGCAGGGAGGTGACTCTACTCCCTTCACCCGGGAAGATGTTGGTTAGTCACACAGCTCAGCCCAGTGCTGGGCTGCCCCTCACCCCACCCAGAAACACCCCCTTTCACTTATATCTTGTCCTGTCATCTGAGGGCAGCATTCGCACTGGTGAAATGGAGATGTGGGACACAGCTCAAGTCCATTTTGATGGGTTTTCCAAGTTTCTGATTATGTTTTCTTTCACTTGGCTTGAGGTGGCAGAGTACACAGGAGTGGGTAGGCTCAGTGCTACCCCAGATTCCTCAAAGTGGGGACCTCCTGCATCAGGACCCCTGACAGCCAGCTTTCTGGGCCCATCCCAGAACTCCCAGGAATAATCTGTGTTAACTGTTTATCCTGAGACCAGGAAGTAGCATATGATCCCCGTAGCCCGAGGATCACTGCTTCAGGCTTCAGTGCATCATGCATAGCCTCATCGACTCCAGGGCAGGGCTGAGGGTGGGGAGGCGGG
>NW_005354718.1:2854219-2857861 GCF_000412655.1 Myotis brandtii
GAGAATGGGTAGAAGAAATGACAGTGATAGCCTGGCGTCAAGGGAAGAGAAAATCAACCAACCAAACGAACCCACAGAAACTGAGACAGACCCAGGGCTGGTTCTGGTATTGCCCAATACAAGAACATCCGGATGCTCATAGTGATAATTCTGGGTAATCAAAAGGTTATAAGAGATAATCCTTCAATGGCTTCCTGTTCCTCTCAGCATAACATTGACACACTTCCCTAAGGCCAACATCAGCAGGCCTGCCCGACCCCACTGCCCACCACTTCTCCAGCCTCCCTGAACCGGCCAGGTCTTACTACCCTCTGGCCTTTGCCTGTAACCCCCTTCCCCCAATTCCCTGCCAGGCTGGTCCCTTCTTTAGGTCTGAGCCTACATGCCACCTCCTCAGAGGCCTCTTCTCACTACCCATCTAAAGTAGAAAAGCCCTGCTGTGGGGCTCAGCCAGGGTTTCCTCCAAGTCGTTGCTTCTGCTTGCATTTGGGCTCCTCCATCGGCCCCAGTGTATGCTCCAGGAAGGCAGAGACAGGGCCCATTCCGTTGCTGTCAAAACTAAAGCTCCTGGTGCCTGACACATAGTATGCACTTCAAAAATGGGCAGGAGGCACCTAGCAGAGTGTGGTGCACGGCAGATTTCAATGTAAGCAAACGTCTTCCCCCTCCTGCTGTCCTCTGAATGAGAATGCAGGACAGTGTGCACTGTTCCAAAGATTACCATCCAACAGGGATAAAGAAAGCCCCCAGGAGATGTGATATTTGTAGGAGAAAAGCACCAATTACATGGAAACTTGGCTCACATGGTACCCTTCCCTAGTGCTGCTGCTGCTGCTGCTGCTGCTGCTGCTGCTGCTGCTGTGTGTGTATGTTTTGGGGGGGGGATGTCTGGAGGGTGTATCCCTGGTTTGTGTCCTTGTCTCTTGTGGTTAACAGCACGTGATCTGGAACCAGGATGTCCGGTTTGAATCCCACTCAGCCACTTATTCGTTGCTTTGGTTATCAGTCACCTTAAAACTTAGTGGCTTAAACAACTTGTTGTTTCCTCTGGTCGGAGGGTTGACTGGGCTCAGTTGGGTGGTTCTTGACTGGGGCCTGTCATGAGGTGGTAGTTAGATGGCAGTTGAGGCTGGAGCCATCTGAAGGCTCAACTGAGCTGGTCACCACCACAAATTCTTCACTCGAGTCTCAGCTGGGTTGGTTGGAACAGGCGAAGGCTGCCTAGCTTGGGCTTCCCTCACAGTATGGTGGCCTCAGGGGGGCTGGACTTTTTAGATGGCAGGTGGCTTCCCCAGAACAAACATGCCAGGAGGTCCAGGAGGCACCTTCAGGGCTTCCTGTGATTTTGACTTGGGAAGTCAGAAAGCACCACTTCTGCTGAATCCCACTGATCAAAAAGTGAGCTGGGAAGCCATCCCAGACTCAAGGGGAGGAGACAACACCAGGGCACAAATACTGGGAGAGGTGTGGTTCCTGGTGGTGGGGATGGTGGGAGCAGAAGGCAGCTTTTGAGACTAGCTACCATACTGGCTACCAGACGGTGGGTGAATTACTTAACCTCTTTGTGCCTCAGTCTTCTCTCCTATAAAATGGGATAAATCGTTCCTACCTCATAGAGGAGCAAATGAGTAAATAATATATGGAAAGCACTCAACAATGCACTAAGTATTAGCTATTATTATCAAAGGAGTAAGGAACAAACCTCTCCTTTGATTAATCCCTGTATCCCAGCATCTGTGAAATGTTTTATGATGATGAGCTGCTCTATATGGAAAGAGAAGTGCCCTTCCCCCAACCCCCTCCCCCCCAATTTTGTTTTTCATTTAAAAGTTTAAAGTTTGGGTAAAGCCCTATCAGGTGTGTTCAGTGGTTAGAGCATCGACTTGTACACTGAAGGGTCACAGGTTCAATTCCTGGCCCGGCCAGGGTGCGTGAGGGAGGCAAAAATCAATGTCTCTCTCACATTAATGTTTCTCTCTCTGTCCCCCTCCTCCCCTCCCTTCCACTCCCTCTAAAATATCAATAGAAAAAATATCCTTGGGTGAGGATTGACAAAACAAACAAACAAACAAACAAACAAAAGTTTCGGTAGAAGAGGTCATTCCTCATGATCAAGTATGCATTCAAAATATTAATAATATTGAAAAATAGTTGCCAGTGTTTGGCAAACACCATTCTGAGTCACCTTAATGACAGGCTCACATTAGGGGCAGAATAGCAACACTTGTGGTGTGGAATTTCCCGGGCACCGGCGGGAAAGGAGCCATGAATGTGTTTGTCAGCAAACTTCCCCAAAACAAAAAGAAACCAGGATTTCCTGCTGGAGGCCAAGGAAGCGAGTGATGTTCAGGACCTCACAACTCAACTCCAGACTGGCCTTAGCACTGGGCAGAAAACAGGATCTGACAACAAGTCATCAGCCGGTGGCCCAGCCCAAGCGGATGGGCACTTTTCTGTGGCTGCCAAATTCAAACAAAGCTCAGAGACAAGTCATTGAACTCAAGCCCTAAGTAGAAAAATGGCTTCATAATCCATCCAAGCCTGTGGACACATGTCCTGTTCTACAGAAGTCTCCACCATGTCACCTGCTGCCGCACACCCCTCAGTATTCCACACAGCCTTTAGGATAAAACCTAGTCTCCTCACGTGTGCGCTCACCGGCCACACACCCAAGTTCCGGCCTCGCGCACAACTCGCATTCCTCCAAAGGGCCCTGAGCTCACACATCTTCCTCGGTCTTGCACACATTCTTTCTGCCAACTGGGAGGGAATAACCATAGTAAGGACAGCCAGTTATCCTTCCCTTGACCATGGACCACACAGGTGCTGTGGTGAGAATTTCATTCTATCATTTCACTTTATCCTGACCCATTCTATAAGGTCCTGACCTCACAGGCTGATGAAATCACTCATTTACCTAGACTTCATTAAAACTGAAACTTTTTGTGCTTCAGATGATACCATAACAAAAGTGAAAGACAACCCAGAAAATAAGACAAAATATGTGCAAAGAAGATATACACGTGGCCAACAAAGTCTGTGAAAAGATGCTTAATATTGTCAGTCATCAGAGAAAAGCAAACCAAAACCACAAAAACATTACTACTTCATACTACAAAATGGCTCTAATCAAAACAACAGTGTTGACGAGGATGGGGAGAAATTGAAATCCTCATACACTTTTGGTGGAAATGCAAAACAATGGAGTCATTTTAGAAAACAGTCTTGCAGTTCCTCAAAATATTACATATTGAGTTACCATATGATCCAGCAATTCTGCTCCTAGGTATATACCCAAGAGAATTAAAAACATATGTTTTCACAAAAACTTGTACATGAATGATTATTGCAGTATTATTCATAATTGCCCCCAAAGTGAACTAAAGAAAAACTAAAATGTGGTAGAGCCACACAATGTAATGCTATCTCTCTATATAATCTCTCTATATAAAGAGCCAGGGTCCGTCACATCCAAAACAATCGGAGGGACGACTGAACACCAGGCTGCGTGCGCAGCAGACTCTGTGGGCGGGGACTGGTGAGAGGGCTGAACTGCTGTCCTGGGTCCCGGCCGCCCACGGGGGAAGTCAGTCCTGGGTCCTGGAGCAGTGGTGGGGTGGGGGGGAATTTTTCGGAGCATGG
>NW_005354718.1:2857976-2858993 GCF_000412655.1 Myotis brandtii
GCGGGGGGGGGGGAGCCTCGTGGACCAGTTGAGGGGCCGTGACCATCACAGACCGTCCCAGGGCGGGAGCTTCACGCACTGTTGCAGAGCGGCAGAGGCCATGCGACAGAGGACAGGCTAGGCCTAGGGACCCTAACCACACACAATTTCGTGTGCGCTGGGCCTCGTTCAACCATAAAAAGGAATGAAGTACTGATACATGCTAGTACATGGATGAAGTTTGAAAGCATTGTGCCAAGTGAAAGAAGCCAGACATAAAGGCCATATTGTATGATTCCATTTATATGAAATGTCCAGAATAGGCAAATCCACAGAGATAGAAAGTAGAACAGTGGTTGCCAGGGTCTGGGGGGAAAGGGGGAGAATGGATAGTGATATCCAATGAGTACAAAGTTTCTTTTTGGGGTGATGAAAATGTTCTAAAATTGGTTGTGGCAATGGCTACATGGCTCTGTAAACATATAAAAAATTCACTGAACTGGAGAGAGAGAGAGAGAGAGAGAGAGAGAGAGAGAGAGAGAATGCAAATAAAAAAATTTGGGGAAAAAGAATGCTTTCTCTTAGTTTTGCTGACTCTGCCGACCTCCACCCCCTTGGCTGGAGGCTGGTAAGGCCCATCTGTTCACTGTACTTCTATTAGAGCTTGTTTGCAGGTCCACCCATACCAACAGCTTGTGAGCACCTGGGCCAGGGCCTATGCCTCACTCATTTTGGCATCCAGGACAGTGCTTGGCACTTGGTACATAATCAATATATACGTGTGTTGAGTGAATAGCCTTTAGCATGCCCCTAAAATTGCCCGTTGCTTTTTACATAATCACTTTTAAAATAAAGAAATGACAAAAAGATCACACATGCACACAGTTATTTTAAAACTAGTAGCCCGGTGCACAAAATTCGTGCACATTAATAGGGAATTAATTAGCAGAAATATTTTAATATTGCTATTTGCCCTTTCTCTATAATAGAAGTGTGAGAGATGAAAGGAAATTAGTAAAATGTATATGAAAATAATAT
>NW_005354718.1:2859214-2859425 GCF_000412655.1 Myotis brandtii
CCCTTGTGCTGTATTTAGAACTTTAACGTCACATGCTCTTCGAACTCGAGAGAAAGCAACATATAACTGACCATGTGCAAAAACGGGTTCTTCAAGGAATATGCCTACTCTGTCTAGAGTTTGTCCTTGTGATTTATTAATAGTCATCACAAATGCTGGCATCACGGGAAACTGTTGTTGAATCAATTTAAATGGGAGGCCAGTGTCAGAT
>NW_005354718.1:2860074-2896081 GCF_000412655.1 Myotis brandtii
GGGATTTCAATAATATCCATTCCTAAATGAAAACTGCTATCAAGTTTGCCATCTCCAAGTTTTACTAACCATTCACTATAAGCAGAATCCTCTGATCTCATATTTGTTGTAAGAGACAACTTTCTGAAACATCCCCAAACATTGCAGTACTTTAAACTCATTTGAACAATGGCTGATTGCATAGCATGTGGTACAATACTGAGACATTGTCGAAAATCTCCTCCAAGAAGGAGAACTTTCCCACCAAATACAACATTCAAATTTCTCTTAGTAATCTGTCTATGGCGTTTATAGCATGACTGGATGCCATGGTGCATTCATCAATAATGAGAAGTTGGGCCTTTTTAATAGTTTTAGCAACTTTACTGTTTATATCGAGTCTAGAAATTGAAGTTTCATTTACCGGAATGGGTAATTTATATTGGGAATGAAAGGTGCTTCCACCGAGAAGTAAATTTGCACCAATTCCTGTAGACGCTGTGGGTAAAACAGTACTACCATGACCTCTAATATAATGTATTAAAACTTTATAAATATATGCCTCCACACTCTGAGGGCAGGTTCCTGCCTCAAACCTCGCCCTTACCGGAAACAGCTCAGGAGGGCGCAGCTGTGGCTAAGGGGACCCAGGACTCAGTGCGGCCACGCTCCGAGGGCGGGTTCCTGCCTGAAACCTCACCGCTCTCGTGGGAAACAGCTTGGGGAGGGTGCAGCCATTTCCAAGACAACCCCTGCAGGACTGACTTCCTTCTGGTTGGTTGAGCCTCGGTCATGATGTTACACCCAGGGTTTTTATAGAAATAGATTCTTTTTCCATCAAATATTTTAAGCTGAATAATCAATTAGAGTGTTATCTCTTTTCTACTTCCTGCAAGACATACAATTTCAAAACTGAAAACAAGTCATCAATAAAATGACCAAGATAACGTAAGAAAAAGGTAGAAACACTTATCCAAAAGTAGCATTTTCAATCCCTGAACAAACTTCACATTCCAAATAACTTGACAAAAACTTCCCCTACTCTCTTTTTTTTTTTAAAATATATTTTATTGTTTTTTTACGTAAGAAAAAGGTAGAAACACTTATCCAAAAATAGCATTTTCAATCCCTGAACAAACTTCACATTTCAAATAACTTGACAAAAACTTCCCCTACTCTCTGAGACAGAAGACTTTATGAGACAAGAGACCAATATCTATATATATAAAAGCCTAAGTGACCAGAACAACTGGTCACTATGATGCACACTGACCACCGGGGGGCAGATGCTCAATGCAGGAGCTGCCTTCTGGTGGTCAGTGCGCTCCCACAGCCAACCTCCCCAGGCTGGCCAACCTCCCGCAGTCCCTCCCTCCTGGCTGGTCAACCTCCCGGGGTCCTTCCCCCTTGTCCCTGGGCTGGGACAGCAAACCAGGGGTAGGGGGTGGTGGATGCAGCCCTTTTCCCAGTGGGGGGAGCCAAGGGCCGGCTCCCTCCTTGGAGCCCGCTGCCAACCTCCCATGCCCTGTCCTTTCCCCCAGCTGGCAGGTCCCAATCGGCCCACCGTGGTGGTGACGTGGCAGCGAGGGAAGGAGGAGGGGGGAGGCGGGGAACCACATGGTGGCAGAGTGCTGATGATGGCAGTGTCGGAGTCCATTTCTTCCGCGCCCAGCCCAGTGACCGCTGCCTCCTCTCCCGGCCCAGCCCTGATTGGCCTGCTCCTGATCGGCCCTGATCACCGGCCAGGCCTAGGAACCCCACCCATTCATGAATTTCGTGCACTGGGCCTCTAGTATACCAATATAAACTTTAACTAAATTCAGTCTTTGAAAACTCTTTGGCCTTCAACAACAACAACACAATGAAATGATGAAGCTAATATTTATTGAGCACTTACTATGTGCTAGGCTGGGCATTATTTTCTGTGTCCTATGTATTAACTCAGTTACAACAACATTATGCACTAGGTACTATTACTCTCATTTTATAGAGAGGTTAACAACTTTTTCAAGGCCACAAGGTTGGTAAGTGACTGAAACCGAGGAAGTTCAATTCTATTGTCTATGCACTTCCTGCTCCATGAAGGACAGCCTTCAGGGACTTCAGTCCCTTGATTTGATCAAGGAAATCAATTTGTAGGATTCTGGGTTTACAGACTGATTAGTGTAGGTTAGAGAAAAGATCTGTGGTGCTGCGGAAAAGCTGAAACTGCCCTGAGCTGGATCTGTAATTGCATGGTGACCAGAATGAGGAAGAAGATAGTGTTGTCTCACAACAACCTCCCCTTTATTTAATTACTAGAGGCCTGGCACACGGATTCGTGCACAGGTGGGGTTCCTCAGCCTGGCCTGCGCCCTCTCACAATCCGGGACCCCTCGGGGGATGTCAGACTGCTGGGTTTCGGCCCGAGGGATTTAGCAGTGCCGAAGCGGCAGGTGGCCAGGGAGGACTCCCAGCCAGGGCCAGGTGCAGCTCTGCTGCTGCTCATCCCGCCGCCGCTGCCACTGCTCAGTACTGCTGCCATGGAGATGGGAGAGGCTCCCACCACCACTGCAGCTGCACTCGCCAGCTGTGAGCCCAACTTCTGGCTGAGTGGCACTCCCACTGTGGGAGTGCACTGACCACCAGGGGGCAGCTCCTGCATTGAGCGTCTTCCCCCTAGTGGTCAGTGCGCATCATAGCCACCGGTCGTCCAGTCGTTCCGGTCGCCCAGTCGTTCTGGTCGTTTGGTTTTAACAGTCGCTTAGGCTTATATATGTATATATAGATTATTCCTTTTCTTATTTAGAATACTATCCAAGTAAGGCCTGAACTTCCTTGTTTCAGGGTAACCTGGCAGACATTGCAGGCCCCTCTTAGGAACTCTTTTTTTTTATTAATATATTTTTATTAATTTCAGAGAGGGAGGGGGAGAGAGAGAGATAGAAACATCAATGATGATAGAGAATCAACAATTGGCTGCCTCCTACACCCTCCCCCCACCCACTGGGGATTGAGCTTGCAACCCAGACATATGCCCTGACCAGGAATCAAACTGGTGACCTCCTGGTTCCTGGGTCAACACTCAACCGCTGAGCCACACGCGACTGGGCCCCTCTCAGGAACTCTTCATGAAATTCAGCACTTACACCTACGGCCTGGCTGTGAGGCCTACCTCAAGGATAGGCCCCACCTGCCACCACTGCCCCGCCCGGGGAGCTGTTGGTCTCTGAAGTCTCTTTAATCTAGTGCTTCTTAGAAGGGTCTTTGCTGCTGTTGAGCCTGGCCAACGTCTTGCTCCAAGCCTTCTTGTTCTTTGAGGGGACAAGACATATTTGTGTTTTCCTCTCTAGCCCTCGTTTCCAAAGCCTGTGAGGAAGCTGTTCTTTTCTGGACGCCTCTAAATGTTCTCCCGCCTTCCTTGGGCAGCCTTCAAAAACAGGTCTTTTGTCTTTCAAGTTCAAAAAACATGTCATTTAGGTGTGTTTGCACTTCTCTGATTACGGTCTGTTTGGCCTTCTCTGTTTTTTCTGCACTTTTATTGATTACAGGTTGGATTTCCATGCCCTGTTTTCCAAGTCTGTCAATTCTTTTGCAATACTATGTTTGGGCACCTCAGCTGTGTTGGCATCCTGTTCATGTTTGCCTGTCAGTATTCAGAGGCCTTTTTTATTTTTGAGGACCTCATTTAATATTACCAAAATTAGGAGGACTGAAGGATGTCTGTATGTAAACAAAACATTAATCAATGATTTTTGAGACTAATTATTGTCTGTTATGTTACTTGCAGTGCAGTGAGATCCTTTCTGTTTCATGCATTACTATTATTTATTGTTTTCACTAGCCGGACATTTTCTGGCCTTTTATTTTTCACTATCTTCTTAGTTCTACTCGTTGACTTATAATGAAAAGGACTTATAGTGAGAAGAGCTTAAACACCAGAGGAAGACACTTCTCCCTTTCATTTGATGAGCTGTTGGTACTGGGAGAACAGGCACATCTGCTAGAAAATTCAGATCAAGAGGTTTTTCTTCTAGAGTTCTTAAAAGGGAAAAACTGTACTATTTTTATGACCAAAGTCCAGTGTGTTGAAGACTATACAGAACCTCATACTCTCAGGAAACCACAGTACCTTCCAAATGCTTTTGTGCTAAATATGTGGACAAGCCCATCAGGCGCCACAGTGGTTTTCACAGTGTTCTCCTTGTCACACAGGGACACTGTGATTGGAGCCAGACGGGAGGTTTGTACCCCGTAGTTGGGAACACACTTGGGCTCATGCCGGGTCCAGAAATAAATCCTAGATGATGTTTAGGTTCAGTATGAAATAATTAGTATTTTAGGATGCAAACAGTCCAGGAGCCAGAATAGAAAGAGAATGGGAATAAAAATAAGGATGTGTCATCACACAGAAAAAGAGTCAGGGAAAAAAAAAGAGTTAAAAATCTGGATGTTGTCATCAGGGGGCAAAGAATGTTTCTCAGGAGTGAGCCAATCAGATTCCACCCACCCAATTTGAAAAGATAATCTAAAAATTCTTAAGAATCAAGATTTTTTAAAAATTGGCTACAAGAAAAGAATTAAGAAAAGTCTGTAGAATTTTTAGGTAGCTATTACTTGTTTAGAATAAAATTATTACTATCAATATATCAGAACATTTTTATCCCTACTTGATGGGAATTCTTTATGTTGGCCAAGAAAGTTACAGTTTAGAAACTATGCTCAATCTTTTGTTCCTAAAGATTTTATGCCACTATAATGAAACGAAGGAACATTTTAAGGGGATGGGTTTTCACATGGAGAATACTAAAAGTTGCTCTGAAGTCAATCACCATCATGGGTTTTACCTATAGAGCTCCCGAACAGGAGAGTTACTCCCCCCAATGCTGACTTGCATTCTGATTTTCCTGGAGCAGAGCAGGGAGGTGACAACGGCAGTGACCTGATGCTCAGGGTCAGTGTAAGATTCTGCTGATGAGAAGGCAGTGCTTAGACACATTCTGATCTGTAAAGGCCACTTCTCACATAAGAGTGTTTTCACTTCAAACCTAACACCGTGAAATTTGAACTACTGTGTAGAAATATAAAGTGTTTCTTCTTGTCACCTACAGCTTTGGCCTAGAGAAGAGCAATGTCTGCAAAACACCATGTCCTCCTTGTAGTCCCACTTGCCCCCTCTACTCAGCACAAAAAAAAGGGGGGTGGGGGAACTAGGCTTACGATGTCACAAGAGAGAAGACTGAACAAGGAAGAATGAGCCACAGGTGAGGTGAGATGCGTGACTGAACCCCAGGTTGAGAGTCTCCATCTTGTGCTCACTACTAAGGCATCAGGACTCCTTCCTGGAGACACACCCTCACTAGGCCATCTTCTCTGCAGAGCTCTGGGCACCTGGGCAATGCCCGGGAGGCACCTGAATGCTGCTGGTGATGATGTGATGCCAGCTCCCGTCAGGCCCCTTGTTCCCCATCTGACCCCCAGCAAAGCAGCACAACGCACCACCACTCCGCCTGCCGTCTGTGCTGTCCTGCGCTGATGGGGAGACCTCTGGGTGTGGTGCAGTCCATAGGTCCTCCTAGGGGACGTGCAGCAGTCACCACACACTCGCCACCTCCTCCTGCAGCTGCACTGTCTGTCCAGCACACTCTCTGCCAGGGCTGCACACCCCTGCAGGCCAGAGGGTGGGCTGGGCCCACACCGCAGCTTCGCCATCAGCACTGCCTGAAGCGCTCATCCCCGGAGCCTGTTCTCTGAAAGTGGCATCTTCTCAACAGTTTTTACTCTGCCCATTCCCCCAATGTCAAGCTCCACCACCCGTCTGCCCAGCAGCTGGGGAGAGAATTCTCATGATCGTTGGGAGGCTCTGCTTTCCAGGGGAAGTGAGGGCGAGGAGGGTTTCCTGGGCCAGGGCTCAGCTTCTGTGTGCGCATGATTGTGTGTAACGCAGATAGAAATCCTAAACAATTAGCACAGTGTAGACACACAACTCAGTACACGGTGGCCATTCTCATACCACTATCATGGATACACACCTCAAGGAGAAGCCTTCAATGTGTAAGAGGGGCCGCCATGATGAGACCCCTTGTTGAGGGTTAACACATCAACTGCACGGACAAACAGAAGACACAGCAGCGGCTACCTCTCCTCCTTCACAGACTAAACACCACAGGGGAGGCACAGCTCCACTGATTAAGTCGATGCAGATGTTTCAAATGTTCTGCACCTCCTACCTCACCCCATATTGACATACATGTCTGACGAAGGTGGTGCTGTGATTTAGGAAGCTGAGAGATGCAAGTAGATACACGAGTGTGTGTGAGAATGTAGCACCGTTTGCAATAGTTTAAGCAGAAGCAGCTTTAAAATAGCATATGTTCTTTGGGATTAATGTGTTGGAACTGTCAGCTGAGTGACTCCAACCACCAACGGTGCCCAAACATGGTAAGATACTCTAGCTGGGGAGCGCTGGCCCCACGCGTAGTGCTGACACTGTCTGCAGCTCTCGGTCCGTCCTCACCAGCTGCTCTGCCTGTCAGGGCAGCAGGGACCAGCCGACTGGTTGGAAGCGCATGTGCTATTTCTGTGCATAGGATGTGTGTAAGCACATGTCACAGTAAGCCAGACCAGGATGTGAGTCAGATTATTATAAAGTGGCAAAAAGGACTGATCTTCAAAGCACTCGGAAAGCGTCCTGCCATGCTACAAACAGGAGCTACAGTTTGAAAGACACAATTACTAAGCGAAGGAGAAATCCTGAAGAATATGGGTGATCAGAATTGGCCAAAGGCCTACCTACCAATGAAAAGAAGTGGATAAGGTCGAAACTACAATCTGGGTCTTAAAATTTAGAGGTAAAGAGAGAGATTTATTACCAGCAACCTCTTGTTTCTCAGTAACGTTGGTCAGACATGCAGAAGTAGTGAACTGTGGGCAGCTGGGAAAAGCTCTGGAACATGAATTTGCTTTATTTTCCTTTTAAAACAAAACATTTTATCTGCAGAACAACTTTCATGGGGCCAGTTAATGGTCCTAAACTGGCTCTTTAAGAAGAGTCTACTGGCACTGAGGTGTAAAATACACAAAAGAGAGGAGGAGGGAGGGGCAGAAGGGGCCAATGGGGGAAGAAAGGGGACATATGTAATACTTTCAACAATAAAGATTTTTTAAAAAGATACACAAAAGATGCCTATCTATAACACTATTTGTAAGAGTGAAATTATTATCCATCACAATATCCACAAGTTGGTTAAATAAACTATGTTTCCTCTCTTTGATGGAGACTAAGCAGCTATTACGTGGAATAAAATAATTTGAATACACTGGTATGGAATGATGTCTGCGACAGACTGTTATGGCAAAAAGCATGCTGTAAAAAACATGCATAGTAATCATATTTCTGTTCAAAGTGATGTGTTGTATATGCATAGAAAAAAGTCTCTAAGGAGCCAGAGAAAATCATTGACTATTGTTATTTGTGACAGAGGGAGATTTTTGTACATCCTACTCATTGTTTGAATCCTTTACAATAAAGATTACTTTTGTAACAGAAAATAAAACCAACAAAGATAGTTACAAGAGAAGAATAGTATTAACCTGACTTTTGCTGTAAGTGTAATGTTCTCAGAGGCCTCAGGGCAGCCTAATGGCCCACGAGTCCCTGACCTGGGCGGTGAAGGCACAGCCAGGCAGCCCGAGCGAGTGCTCGGTGAGCCCATGGAGGCTGCGGTCAGCACCCCTGAAATGCTGGGAAAGAAGGGCGTGCAGACCAAGGAAGCCCGTTGTTTACTGTATTGGGGCTCTTGCCTGTTAGCTCTTTGTGGCCTCTGTAACTACATTCTGTTCAGGAGCACTGAGGGAGTTCACTGTGTGGCCGTGACCCGTGACCACGACCCCAGACAGGTCACTGATCAACTTCAGCATGCCAGCACTCTCAACAGAATTCCACTGACTTGCTGTTCAAGGGGTGGCGAAGTGAAAAGTGACAGCAGCAATTCATCAGCTCGTCTTCTCCTTCCCAGCAAAGCCTTTTCTGGTATGTACTTGCCAGGCCAGGATGAAGGGAACTTGGCCTATCTCTGTGGCCACAGGAGTCCATCATGGTGTCCTCCCAGTCAGGAATTTCCTTTCTCTAAGTAAACTGTGTCCTCTGGTCTGCCCCGGATACCTCCTTTCTCCAAGAGGGTGGGAGAGCGAGCAGGCCCATCTGTTTAACCACAATGCAAGGGTCTGGAAACAGTCACTGCCTCAGCCTTGTTTCCTGAAGGCTGAAGACGCCCAGGCATCACTGTTCTTCAGTCATTTTCTATTCTTCCTCAGTCTCCTCTGAATACCAGTCAGCCAGTCTCTCCTTCCCACGCCAGCTGCCCTCAGGTAATTCCGGGGCATCCTCCAGATTCTGGCTCAAATGCACGTCCTCTGGGGAGCCTTTCCCAGCACCCCACGGCCAGGCCAGGCACCCTTATACCTGATATAAGCCCCCATCTCAGAGTGCTTATCCCGGCTCGCATTTTCCATTTACTTCGTAAAAACTGAATTAACGTCTGTATCCTCAACAGAACATAAGCTCTTTGAGGGCAGAAACTGCACCTGCTTTCCGCACTCCCAGTGCACAGGACAGTGTCTGGCACCAAGTACACACCAGAAAACACTTACTCAAGGCAAGGATGCCGAGGGGGCAACTGGGTGGAATATGTGCCAATGGGGGAGGGAGAGAGAGCAGCTGGGAAGCCCCCTGCCCCGCTGCTGTCATTAGCTCTCCTGCTTATGATTGGTTAGCCAGACTCCTTGGTTATTTCTTGGGGCCCCTTCAGCTCGGGACCTTGGGCTGCTCAGGGACGCTGGGGGTCCTGGAGCATGGGGAGAATACACTAGGAATGGAAATCCTCTGCCAACAGCAGAGAGCGCCTCGGCCAGCACTGGGTGGGGCGGGGCGGCCAAGGGCACTGACCTCGGCTGATGCGCTGCTTCTCCCCAGACAGGATGCCCGGGCTGTCGATGATGCTGATGCTCTTCAGGACCTGATTGGGCAGCTGGGAGCACATGAACCTGGAAGAAAGAGATCAAAGGTGGGATCAGAACGGCACTGCAGAGTGTGCCAACGACGGAGCTCCTTGGCCTTTCTGGGATGCTGACATCATCTGCTGTGAAGTGGGGCTTGCAGGGGACTGATGGGACCTCCATTGGGGCTACCTTCTACCAGACTCCTTACTGTTCACTGTGATTTTTACCAACATTTATTGAACACTTAGATATTTTACATCATCATCTCATTTGCTCCTCATATTAACCACAGGAGGAAAAAAATTACTCTTAACCTCAGAGAGGTTAGGTTAAGTCTCTCATTTGCTCCTCATATTAACCTCAGGAGGAAAAAATTACTCTTAACCTCAGAGAGGTTAGGTTAAGTAACTTGCTCAGAGTTACTCAGAGCTGGGCCTTAACCCAAAGCCTGCCGGCCTCACCTGCACCTCTTCAGGCTGCTCCTTGGTCAAGCGTCCGGATCTTCTCACCCAGGGGAATGCCAGGCCCCACTGGGCTGGAGCATGCCGAGCTCCTGCCAGGCCCTGCCCGATCCCTAAAGTGACCTCAGAAGTACTGGGGCCTGTTTTCACTATGTGATGCCTAGGGACTCAGCACCCAGCCTGACACTTGCTATGGCTTCAGGCTCAGGGTGGGGCAGGCACCTGTGGGCAACCCCCCAATCCTCCAGGTGTCTGAGTCCTAGGAGCACCCGATAAGCACATGGAGGACAGGGTCGGGGAGGGACCTGGCCAAGCTTCTCCAAGCCTCCTTCCTTGTCCGTCACTCTCCTTCCTTCTCCTTCTGCTCTCCCTCCTATGGTTCTAGTCTGCTGTCCTGACATAGGCCTCATGGAAATAGAGTGGAGTGGCAGGAAAACTGTGGCCGGGGTCAGCAGACCTGGGTTCAGGTTCAGCTCAGCCGCTGCCAATAAATTCCCGTGGGACCCTGGACAAGGACTTCCGCCCTCTGGGACTGTTTCCTCATGGGTAATTGGAGACACCTGGACCAGGGTGGGTGAGTCTTTTTAGCTCTAACACTGTCTAACTCTAGAGTACTCGAGGGAAAGGCTGTGTTCCCTCCACCACAGGTGACAGAGCCTGAGGGGGATCTCTTTAAAATAAATAAATATATAAAAATTTCAGCGAGGAAGGGAGAGGGAGAAAGAGATTGAGACATCAATGATGACAGAGTCATTGATTGGCTGTCTCCTGCATGCACCCCACTGGCTATCGAGCCTACCACCCAGGCATGTGCTCCGACCGGGAATTGAACCGTGACCTCCTGGTTCATAGGTCAACACTCAACCACTGAGCTACTTCAGCAGGGCCCAAGAGGGATCTCTTTTAGCACTGGGTATGCTTTCAGGTGGAAACGGTACAGGGACAGGAAGGCTCTCCTGTCTATATTGTCAGTGCTAACTTCTGTATCTGTGTGGGCAGAAAGCTTGAAACACTTGGTGAAAGCTCAATTCTTCCATTCAGTGGAACTGGTAGGATTACTCAGAAAGTAAATATTCGGGGAATGCAGGACAGGGAGGCCTGCCCAGCCTTCGCATGCACTGGTGGACAGCACAGAGGGCAGGCTGGGGCGTGGCCGGGTGGGCAGGGGTGGGCAGCCCTGAGCTTTTGCTGTAACTACTGACCTTTCAAAATAACTTTCTTTGAAGGTGCTCAGGACAAGTTTGTCATACATTCTTTCCTAGATTTTCAAGTCGGCCTGGGATGATGTAGGAAAGATATTATGAGCATTCTGTAGCTAGAAACGCTGAAGCACAAAGCAGTTATGGCATTTGGAGGTCATGCCACGAATGCATGGCTGGCTGGAGTGCAGCCTAATGTTCTGATGTCAGTTGAGTAGAACTCAACCCATAATGTTAAAAACCCTATAACGTGAAAAATAAAGGGTCAAGTTAATTTAAGAGAAGCCCCTCATTTCTGATTTTTCCTGCCCCTCCTGCCCCCTCCACCTTTAGGTAAACCCCCCTGCCACCACTTGGCGAGATCTGTGAGAATGAGTGCACAGGGATCCCGGAGCAGCCTTTGTAGGTTCACAGAATAAGAAACGCACGTTCAGTGCTCTAGCGTTGGGGAGGAACGGAGTTCTGAGCACATCTGTGTTGGGCCACATTTCTTGTCGGCTGTGATTCAGACTCTTATCACAGTCCCGTCCTTTCTATGACGTGGCTGGAGGCATCGGGCAATCTGGAAAAAGTGCCCATATGTGGAAAAGCATTCCTGGGAGAGGCTGACCTTTTTTCCAAAACCACTTAATATCAGTATTTCCGAAACACAAAATCCCTGGATTCTACTGTAAAGTTAACAGAGGGACTAAAACATTCACAAACTGTCCATTCCCTCATGTGCCAAGTGACAACGTTTCAACAACTCCCTTGGCTCCTGACGCATCCGCAGAGGCAAAATGTATGAGCCACGAAATAAGATGCAGTCAGATATAGTGAAGTTACCACACAACAAACAAGGGAGAGGGATTGGGCCAGGAGGGGTAACTGCAGAAAAAAGGAGGAGGGGACAGAGGGGAGAGGGAGGAGAAAGGAAGGGGAAGGGAAGCAGGGAGTGGGAGAGGGAGAGGAGGGAAGACAAGAACCTTGAGGAGAGGGGGAAGGAGGAGAAGAGGAAAAGATGGAAACATTCCAATTCAAGGAGGAAGGGAGAGAAGGAAGAGGGGGGAGGAAAAGAAAAAGGAGCTCTCCAGAGGCACCCAGAGAGGGGTAGTTGGGATTGTGTCCAAATCTGGTCTACACTCCTCAGGATTTTAAAAAGATTCCCAGGTGATTCTAATGTGCAGCCAAGGTTGAGAACCACTGCCCTAATGCAATGCTGTAAAATAAACCTGTCTTACTTTTATGCTCTAAGACACTGTCTTATTTTACAGCATTGCATTAGGGCAGTGGTTCTCAACCTTGGCTGCACATTAGAATCACCTGGGAATCTTTTTAAAATCCTGATTTCTGGGCCTCATCCTCCGGAAATTCTGTTTCTTTGTTATGGGGTGGGGCCACAACATTAGTAACAAAGAAACAGAATTTATATCCACTCCTTGCCTTGAAGTGTATCCTTTCACATTTCATATGAAATATGCAGACATGTGCTAGTTCAGCCCAGGAAACTCACATAAGCTTTTATAAAGTGTTTCCCTCACCCAGGGCTGACCTGATACATTTTATTTTATGATAAAAGGATGGCAGGAGGGGGCCAAGCCCTACTCTGGACTCCTATTACCTGTCACCCCCACAACCAAGGAAGACTCAGGGGAAACAGAAAGCCAGTGGGTAAAGGAATGGTCAGGGTTGTAAGTCTTAGGCCAGCTGAACAAGGGGGTGAAAGGATTAGAGTTCTTAAAATTATTTCCAAACAATAACATTCCAATTCATTGATCAATGTTTTATGACTAACATGAAGTATCCACTCCTTGCCTTGAAGTGTATCCTTTCACATTTCATATGTAATATGCAGACATGTGCTAGTTCAGCCCAGGAGACTCACATAAGCTTTTATAAAAAGGCTGACCTGATACATTTTATTTTATGATAAAAGGATGGCAGGAGGGGGCCAAGCCCTACTCTGGACTCCTATTACCTGTCACCCCCACAACCAAGGAAGACTCAGGGGAAACAGAAAGCCAGTGGGTAAAGGAATGGTCAGGGTTGTAAGTCTTAGGCCAGCTGAACAAGGGGGTGAAAGGATTAGAGTTCTTAAAATTATTTCCAAACAATAACATTCCAATTCATTGATCAATGTTTTATTATTTTACTAGAGGCCTGGTGCACGAATTCATGCACAGGTGGGGTCCCTTGGCCTGGTCGGCGATTGGGGCTGATTGGAGCCAATGTCCCAATCGGGGCCAATCGGGGCAGGCTGGCTGGGTGGAGGGACCACGGGAGGTTGGGTGGTCAATTGGGGCCGGCTGGCTGGTGAAAGGGACCGCAGGAAGTTGGCCAGCCGCAGGAGGTTGGCTGTGGGAGCGCACTGACCACCAGGGGGAAGCTCCTGCATCGAGTGTCTGTCCCCTGGTGGTCAGTGCACATCAGAGCAACAGGACAGTTGTCTGGTTGTCCAGTCGTAACGATTGCTTAGGCTTTTATATATATAGATTTATTTGTTAATCCTCATCTGAGGATATTTTTTCCATTGATTTTTAGAGATAGTGGAAGGGATGGAAGGATGGAAGGATGGAGGGACAGAGGGAGGAAGAGAGAGAGAGAGAGAAGAGAAAGAAACATCGATTGGTTGCCTCTATTCCGGAGGATGAGGCCCAGAAATCAGGATTTTAAAAAGATTCCCAGGTGATTCTAATGTGCAGCCAAGGTTGAGAACCACTGCTCTAAGGAGAAAAAGATGAAAGCAAGGCTATGTGTTGAGTAGGGCGTCGTCAGCCATGGCTCAGGCCTCCCTACTCATGTGTCTGCTGAAATGTTTCCAAGCACAGATTTGCTGTCCCAGGATGGACTTCCTGCTCCTTGGTGGAGTGACTAACATGAAGTATCCACTCCTTGCCTTGAAGTGTATCCTTTCACATTTCATATGTAATATGCAGACATGTGCTAGTTCAGCCCAGGAGACTCACATAAGCTTTTATAAAGTGTTTCCCTCACCCAGGGCTGACCTGATACATTTTATTTTATGATAAAAGGATGGCAGGAGGGGGCCAAGCCCTACTCTGGACTCCTATTACCTGTCACCCCCACAACCAAGGAAGACTCAGGGGAAACAGAAAGCCAGTGGGTAAAGGAATGGTCAGGGTTGTAAGTCTTAGGCCAGCTGAACAAGGGGGTGAAAGGATTAGAGTTCTTAAAATTATTTCCAAACAATAACATTCCAATTCATTGATCAATGTTTTATTATTTTACTAGAGGCCTGGTGCACGAATTCATGCACAGGTGGGGTCCCTTGGCCTGGTCGGCGATTGGGGCTGATTGGAGCCAATGTCCCAATCGGGGCCAATCGGGGCAGGCTGGCTGGGTGGAGGGACCACGGGAGGTTGGGTGGTCAATTGGGGCCGGCTGGCTGGTGAAAGGGACCGCAGGAAGTTGGCCAGCCGCAGGAGGTTGGCTGTGGGAGCGCACTGACCACCAGGGGGAAGCTCCTGCATCGAGTGTCTGTCCCCTGGTGGTCAGTGCACATCAGAGCAACAGGACAGTTGTCTGGTTGTCCAGTCGTAACGATTGCTTAGGCTTTTATATATATAGATTTATTTGTTAATCCTCATCTGAGGATATTTTTTCCATTGATTTTTAGAGATAGTGGAAGGGATGGAAGGATGGAAGGATGGAGGGACAGAGGGAGGAAGAGAGAGAGAGAGAGAAGAGAAAGAAACATCGATTGGTTGCCTCTTGCACATGCCCAGACCAGAGCCAGGGTCAGGATCAGAATTGAACTTGCAACCCAGGTACATGCTCTTGACTTGGAATTGAACCTGAGACCCTTCAGTGTGTGGGGCCCATGCTCTATCCACTGACCCACACCAGCCAGTGCTCACTGATCAACATTTTAAAAGAACCAGGCAGTATCTTAATACTGCTTTTGATTTCCAAACAGTGCAGTAACATCTATAGTTAACTCACTCAATCCCCACCACAACCTCAGAGGTAGGGGCTTTGTATTATTTTACTGAGGAGACTGGGGCACAGAGGGGTCACAGACCATAACTTGTCAAGTCACATGGCTGATAAGTGAAGAGCTGGTATGCTAACCTGGCAGTTCTGACTCCAAAGTCCAGGTTAACTACTAGTCTGCTCCTACCATTTCATGCATTTGAGCCACAGCTGTGTGCCTTTATCACACAGAAGGCAACATCCTAAGCAAAGAAGTGACATGCCCTAGTCCTGAACTCTCCATTGAAGAGGCTCCCACATGTGACTTGTTCTCCACCCACTGGTGCAGGGTGGAGCAGTAAACAGGAGGCAGAAGATCCAGGCTCTGGTCATCTTCTTGCTCACGCACCCTGTGACCGCCTGTAGGTCTCTGAGCAATTCTGAGAACTCCCAGGCTGTCATTAGGTTCAAATAAGCCGAAGCTTCCATGGAGAGCATATGGAGCTATTTAAAAGCACCTCCTTTACCAGCTCACTTTACTGATAAGAGTAGGACCAGAGAGATTACACAAATTCCGCCAGGGTCAGGATCAGAATTGAACTTGCAACCCAGGTACATGCTCTTGACTTGGAATTGAACCTGAGACCCTTCAGTGTGTGGGGCCCATGCTCTATCCACTGACCCACACCAGCCAGGGCTCACTGATCAACATTTTAAAAAAACCAGGCAGTACCTTAATACTGCTTTTGATTTCCAAACAGTGCAGTGACATCTATAGTTAACTCACTCAATCCCCACCACAACCTCAGAGGTAGGGGCTTTGTATTATTTTAATGAGGAGACTGGGGCACAGAGGGGGCACAGACCATAACTTATCAAGTCACATGGCTGATAAGTGACGAGCTGGTATGCTAACCTGGCAGTTCTGACTCCAAAGTCCAGGTTAACTACTAGTCTGCTCCTACCATTTCATGCATTTGAGCCACAGCTGTGTGCCTTTATCACACAGACGGCAACATCCTAAGCAAAGAAGTGACATGCCCTAGTCCTGAACTCTCCATTGAAGAGGCTCCCACATGTGACTTGTTCTCCACCCACTGGTGCAGGGTGGAGCAGTAAACAGGAGGCAGAAGATCCAGGCTCTGGTCATCTTCTTGCTCACGCACCCTGTGACCGCCTGTAGGTCTCTGAGCAATTCTGAGAACTCCCAGGCTGTCATTAGGTTCAAATAAGCCGAAGCTTCTATGGAGAGCATATGGAGCTATTTAAAAGCACCTCCTTTACCAGCTCACTTTACTGATAAGAGTAGGACCAGAGAGATTACACAAATTCCTATTTACTAGTACATAGTAAATAGCATACAATATACAAAAGAATTTTGACAACTAACCTGTAATCATTTTATACGGTCCTACAGCACACATGTCTGATCTAACCTTCTACTGCCAGCAGAAATTTATTTTAAATCCACACTATAAAAAGCCAAAGGTTACCTACCCCTAGATCTTACGAATTACCATTTTTACAAGTAAAAGATGGTTGAATATTGGTAATTTCATGTGGTTCAACCTAAATATGTCCTTTTCTAAATCAAGTCTCACTGTCATGGGGGACTAGGGGAGCTGGGTGCAAGGTGCCAGTCAGAGCCAGTGCCGGGAAAGTCTGCTCGAGCCCAGGCAGTAAAGCTGGTTTTCTGGAATGTCAGCACCAGGACTGTACAGGCAGCCAATAAAGAACAATGGGTTCATGACCTGGGAGCCACCATGATCCTGAGGTTAAAGATTAATGGCAAGAGCTTCAGGAAGTTTATCATGGATAAGCACAGCACATACACAAAGACCAACTAATGCCTCAGATTAAAAAAACAATTTCTTTTGATGGTGAATCAAGAGTGATTCTTGGCAAGAGCCTCTTTCCCATAATCTCTAGCTAAATTAGCTGGTGGAACCAGCATGTGTCTGGACTGACTCTATATATTTATATTAAGTCTGTTTTTATTATTTATTATTTTTAGTTTAATTTTTTTTAAAATTCATTTTTATTGTTGACATTATTACAGATGTCCCCTATTTCCACCCCATTTCCCTCCCTCTTCCCTCTGAGATCTATCAGTCTGTTCCATGCTTCGATGTCTCTGGACCTATTTTGTCCGTCAGTTTATTTTGTTCCTTATTAGATTCCAATAAGTGAGATCATGTGATATTTGTCTTTCTCTGACTGGCTTATTTTGTTTAGCATAATAATATTCAGGTCCATCCATGCTGTCTCAAAGGGTAAGAGATCCTTCTGTTTTTACAGCTACATAGCATTCCATTATATAAGTGTAGCACAGCTTTTCTATCCACTCATCTACTGGTGGGCACTTGGGCTGTTTCCAAATCTTAGTTATTATACTAGTAAATAATGTTGCTATGAATATAGGGGTGCATATATTCTTTCTGATTGGTATTTCGGGATTCTTAGGATATATTCCTAGAAGTGCGATCACTGGATCAAACAGCAGTTCCATTTTTTAATTTTTGAGGAAACTCCATACTCTTTTCCATAGTGGATGCACCAGTCTGCATTCCCAAAAACAGTGTACTAGGGTTCCCTTTTCCCCACATCCTCACCAGCACTTGTTTGTTGATTTATTGATGGTAGCCATTCTGGCAGATGTAAGGAATAACTCATTGTAGTTTTAACTTGCATCTCTCTGATGATTAGGGATGTTGAGCATTTTTTCATATGCCTATTGGCCATCTGTATGTCCTCTTTGGGGAAGTGTCTATTCAGGTCCTTTGCCCATTTTTTAATTTGATTGTTTGTCTTCCTTTTGTTGAATTGCATGAGTTCTTCATATATTTTGGAAATGAGCCTCTTATCAGAGATGTCATTGGCAAATATGTTCTCCCATTCAGTGGGTTCCCTTTTCATTTTGAGGATTTTTTTTTTCTGTGCAGAAGCTTTTTAGTTTAATGTAGCCCCATTTGTTTATTTTTTTCCTTTGTTTCTCTTGCCCTAGGAGATGTTATCAGAGAAAATTCTGCTATGTGAGATGTCTGAGATTTTACTGCCTATGTTTTCTTCTAGGATTTTTATGGTTTCATGACTTACTTTTAAGTCTTTTATCAATTTTGAGTTTATTCTTGTGTATGGTGTAAGTTGGTGGTCTAGTTTCTTTTTTTTTCATTTAACTATCCAATTTTCCCAACACGATTTATTGAAGAGACTGTCTTTATTCCACTGTATGCTCTTGCCTCCTTTGTCAAATATTAATTGACCATAATGGCATGGGTCAATTTCTGGAGTCTCTGTTTTGTTTCATTGATCTATATGTCTGTTTTTGTGCCAGTACCAGGCTGTTTTAATTACAATGGCTTTGTAGAATAATTTGATATCTGGTATTCTGACCCCTACAATTTTGTTCTTCTTTCTCAAGATTGCTGTGGCTATTCACGGTCTTTTTAGGTTCCATATAAATTTTTGGAATATATGTTCTAGATCTGTGAAATATGCCGATGGTATTTTAATAGGGATTGTATTGAATCTATAGATTGCCTTGGTTAGTACACATTTTAATGATGTTATTCTCCCAATCCATGAACACAGTATATGCTTCCACTTGTTTGTATAGTCCACTATTTCTTTTTTCAATGTCTTAGAGTTTTCCGAATATAGGTCTTTTACCTCCTTGATTAAGTTTATTCCCAGGTATCTTATTATTTTTGTTACAATGGTAAATGGGATTGGTTTTTTAGTTTCTCTTTTTGAGAATTCATTATTGGTGTATAAAAATGCCATTGCTTTCTGGATGTTAATTTTGTATTCTGCTACTTTGCCAATTTCATTTATTAAATCTAGTAGTTTTTTTGGTGGAATATTTAGAGTTTTCTGTGTACAATATTATGTTATTTGTGAGTAATGAGAGTTTTACTTCCTCCTTTCCAATTTGGATGCCTTTTATTTCTTCTTCTTGTCTGATCACTGTGGCTAGACTTCTAGTACTAGGTTGAATAAGAACAGTGAAAGCAGACAACCCTGTCTTGTTCCTGTTCTTAAGGGAAATGCTTTTAGTTTTTGCCCATTGAATATATTGTTGGCTACAGGTTTATCATATATGGCCTTTATTATGTTGAGGTATGTTTCCTCTATTTCCACTTTGCTGGGAGTTTTTATCAAAAGTGAATGCTGCCCTGACTGGTTTGGCTCAGTGGGTAGAGCATCGGTCTGCAGACTGAAGGGTCCAGGTTCGATTCCGGTCAAGGGCATGTACCTTGGTGGCGGAAGAATAATTTGATATCTGGTATTCTGACCCCTACAATTTTGTTCTTCTTTCTCAAGATTGCTGTGGCTATTCACGGTCTTTTTAGGTTCCATATAAATTTTTGGAATATATGTTCTAGATCTGTGAAATATGCCGATGGTATTTTAATAGGGATTGTATTGAATCTATAGATTGCCTTGGTTAGTACACATTTTAATGATGTTATTCTCCCAATCCATGAACACAGTATATGCTTCCACTTGTTTGTATAGTCCACTATTTCTTTTTTCAATGTCTTAGAGTTTTCCGAATATAGGTCTTTTACCTCCTTGATTAAGTTTATTCCCAGGTATCTTATTATTTTTGTTACAATGGTAAATGGGATTGGTATTGGCCTGTAATTTTATTTCTTTGTAGTGTTCTTATCTGGTTTTGGAATTAGGATAATGCTGGCCTCGTAAAAAGAGCTTGGAAGTCTTCCTTCCTCTTGAATTTTTTGGAAGAGTTTGAGGAGGACAGGTGTTAGCTCTTCTTTGAATGTTTGGTATTACTTGTCTGTAAATCTATCAGGTCCAGGACTTTTGTTTGCTAGGAGATTTTTTTGATTACTGCTTCAATTTCATTAGTTGTTATCAGCCTATTCAGGTTTTCTGATTTCCCCTGATTGAGTTTTGGAAGATTGTATGTTTTCAGGAATTTGTCCATTTGTCCCAGGTTGTCCAGTTTGTTGGCATATACTAGTAGGTGTTCAAAGTATTCTCTTACAATCCTTTGTATTTCTGTGGTGCCTTTTTCATTTCTGATTTTACTTATTTGGGTCCTTTCTCTTTGTTTCTTGATGATTCTGACTAAAGGTTCATCAATCTTGTTTATCTTTTCAAAGAACTAGTTCTTGGTTTCATTGATCTTTTATATTGTTTTTTAGTGTCTGTGTCATTTATTTCAGCTCTGATCTATTTTTATTTTTATTTTTTTATTGATTTAAGAGAGGAAGAGAGAGGGAGAGAGAAATAGAAATATCAATGATAAAAGAGAACCATTGATTGGCTGCCTCCTGCATGCCCCCTGCTGGGGATCAAGCCCCAAACCCGGGCATGTGCCCTTGACTGGAATCGAACCTAGGACCCTTCAGTCTGCAGGCTGACACTCTATCCACTGAGCCAAATCAGCTAGGGTTTCCGCTCTGATCTTTATTATTCCTTCCTTCTACTTCTTCGGGGCTTTTCTTGTTGTTCTCTATTTCTTTTAGTTGTAGGATTTATCACTTACTAGAGGCCTGGTGCACGAATTCGTGCACGAGTAGGGTCCGGCTGGCCCGCCCCGATGGGGGCCCATTGGGGGTGGGGCCAGCTGGGGGGAGGGGCTGCGGGAGGGCTCCAGGGCATGTCCACCTGTCTTGCTCAGTCCCAAATGGCCATACCCCAGCAGCAAGCTAACTTACAGGACAGAGCGTCTGCCCCGTGGTGGTCAGTGCACATCATAGCGAGCAGTTGAGCAGCCTCAGTATATCATTAGTATATTATGCTTCGATTGTTTGATGGGATGACTGGATGACCGGGCACTTAGCATATTAGGCTTTTATTATATAGGATTTGAGCTTTTTCTTTTTCTTGAGGTAGGCCTGTAATGCTATGAACTTCCCTCAGGACTGCTTTCTCTGTGTCCCATAGAATTTTGTGTTCTTGTGTATTCAATTTCATTTATTTTCAGGAAGTTTTTTATTTCTTCCTTGATCTAATTGGTAACCCATTCATTGTTAATAACATACTATTTAGCCTCCATGTGTTTGAATGTTTTTTGAGTTTTTTTATTGTAGTTGATTTCCAGTTTTGTGCCGTCGTGATCTGAGAAGATGCTTGATATGGTTTCAATCTTTTTGAACTTATGAAGACTTGTTTTGTACCCTAACATGAAGCATAGCATACACACAAAAACCAACTAATGCCTCAAATTAAAAAAAAAATTTTAAAAAATGTATATTTTGCTGGTGAATCAGCAGTGATTTTTGGCAAGAGTCTATTTCCCTTCATCTCCGCAGCTAAATTAGCTGGTGGAACCAGCATGTGTCTGGACTGACACTGTACACTTGTATTAAGTTAGTTTTTTTAAATTCACAATGATACTAAATGACTATGTACTACTCATAATCTAAAAAGAGTCTATTTAGTAAAGTCTCTTTAATTAAAAACATAGAGGTAACAAATAAGAGTGTAAGTCCAAAAATACTCATATGTATTCTACTATTGCTAAATTATTACACAAATGTAAGACAATATTTTTTTTATCATCACCATCATAAGGCCTGGCTAAAATAACAGGTGCACTAAAAGTACTATTCAGATTCCTTCAGTTTAAAAGGAAGTTTCAAAATGTAATCCCTAAGGCTAATGATTAAAGTTATTTTTTAAAGAAATTGAGGCAATGAAGAAGTAAATGAGATTAAGAATGTGTTCTCTGGAAGACTACAATTTAAAATTATACTATATGCTAAATTTAAAACAATGTCTGTAGCTCTCTGAATTTGAAAAACAGACTAATATTTTTAGAAAGGAGTCTGAGGGGAAAACATAACATCCAATTCAAAAGCAGACTGCAGGGGGAAATGTCAGAAGCCAATTCCTGACACTGTTGAACTGACCAAAATACACTGGTGTCTGTCTCCCAGGCTCATGGCCTCAGGGCGCTGTTGGTCTGTCCATCTCCTCCTCTGTGAAGTGGAACTGCCTCCTGATAACAGACTCTGTAACCTCAATAACCACATTTCCATGGAGCAACTCCGAGATGGCCTGCCTGTGGAATTCCTCTCGGAAGTGAAGTTGCAGAATGTCAGGGTAAAGTCGCTTCCATATAACTCTTTTTGTTCTAGGCTCAACTCCTGCTTTTATCGCTCAAGTATGGAATTTCTATCATTTGAGGCTGCCCTTTTGGGAATTTGTCTTCATTTTTCAAAAATGCACTGTAGACTCCCTGTTACTTTCTGAAGAACTGGCCTTGGAGATTGAGACTCAGGCTCCACTGGTTTGCTTAATGCTTTGAGGCTAGTGTCACCCTCCAGGCGTCATCTGGTACGACCAGGGGAAGTACTAAACTCTTTTAAAGATGCTGCTGGGGGCAGATGCCCAAGCCAAGGCCCTATAAGAAGGGGGCCAGGACAATGGAACTTGTCCCATGGATGGCTGGTGGTTGCTCAGTGGGGGAAGGGAGTTCTCCACAGCAGGCAGATGAGTCTCTTCTATGCGGTATAGTATTTTGACCTCATTTCCAGAAAGTATACTATGTAAACAGAAGTTTGCCTGCCTTTAGACCGAACCTGCTGATATTCCCACAGGGATGCTAAAATTACGTACACACATTTGAGCGCCCTACACTGACTCTCTTACATAAGTGCTGGGGTGAAACTGCAGCATTTTCATCATTGCTGGTGGGCTAAGTTAAGAACAGCTTTAAAAGTCAGATGGGGGGGCAGTAGGCAATGATTCTTTTTTAAAAAAAATATATTTTATTGTTTTTTAAAAAAATATTTTATTGATTTTTTACAGAGAGGAAGGGAGAGGGATAGAGAGTTAGAAACATCGATGAGAGAGAAACATCGATCAGCTGCCTTCTGCACACCCCCAACTGGGGATGTGCCCGCAATGCTGGGGTGAAACTGCAGCATTTTCATCATTGCTGGTGGGCTAAGTTAAGAACAGCTTTAAAAGTCAGATGGGGGGGCAGTAGGCAATGATTCTTTTTTAAAAAAAATATATTTTATTGTTTTTTAAAAAAATATTTTATTGATTTTTTACAGAGAGGAAGGGAGAGGGATAGAGAGTTAGAAACATCGATGAGAGAGAAACATCGATCAGCTGCCTCCTGCACGCCCCCCAATGGGGATGTGCCCGCAACCAAGGTACATGCCCTTGACCGGAATTGAACCTAGAACCCTTCAGTCCGCAGGCCGACGCTCTATCCACTGAGCCAAACTGGTCAGGGCTAGGCAATGATTCTTAGTGTAAACATTATATCATTGGGCAGCTCAGTATAATGTCACTAGCAGGACTCTGGGCCAGATGGCCTTGGTTCCAATCCCAGCACTGCCACTTAGCTGAGTGACCTGGAGAGGTTAAATCAATCTCTCTATGCATCAGTTTTCCTCTCTACATTAGGGATGATAGTAGCACCTAGTCACAGGGTTTTTTGAGGTCATTTAGAGCTAATATAAAGTTAGAACAGTATCTGACACAGTAAATACCATATAATTATTTGCCATTATTTTTCTATGTATTCTGAATTCAATTAACACTTGCTTATATGATGCACGGATTATTTTCAGCAAGTTTTCGATTCTGAGATAATGAACCTTGCTATTCAAAATCTCTCCTAAATGCTTTCTTTTCATACTCATCTGATAAATGTTTGGGATTTGAAAAAAAAGAGGGAAAGTAAATCACCTGCCAAAATTAAACAAGCCAAAAACCACTCTTCCTGGTTTTTCTCTTGTGAAAATGGACTTCACAAAATGGGAACTTGAAAAAAGTCACAGCTTATTTCTTTTTTAAGCCTTTGTCAGGCAAAAAGAGAGTAAGACTGAGTGCAGTGGTAATGAAACCACAGGACCCCAGGAAGCCTTCCACAGAGAAGGAAGGGTGCTGTGCCCTGCACTTCCTTTCAGGGCCAGTCTTGGGACAGGAAGCCTGGCTACTGCCTTCCCCATGACCGAAGCTTCCCGGAGGCCCAGATCGGGGAGCTCTTGTCCCACTTCCCCTCAAGTGTGGTTTACTACTTCCCACCCCTTCCCGAGAGACCCTCTGTTGTTCCCCACCTGGGCTCGACCCCTATTTCTCCCACCAGAAGACGCTCTGGAGTTGAGGAATACACTGCAGTTCACTGTTAGCAACAAGATGACATCTCTCCGTGCTCCATCTATGCCATCAGCACCTTTCTATTTATCCTGCTCCAACCTCTCCCCTGCCACTTGGATGCTTTCTTTGATCTCCATAGCAGCATTAAAAAGCCCTTAATGGGGAGTATGGGTCCCTAGAGAGTTCAGGTTTCCACAGAAGGCACCTGTGGAGGTTGCCTGGACCACTGGGGGCAGAGCCACTGCACAGCACCCAGGCACATCATTCATTCCACAGTCCCCATGAATGGCACCCCCTGGAGTTGTGCAATGAGATGTCTCAGCCTCTGGGAGAACAGCAGTCTGCTGGGAAGATACATTCCTATTTTTAAAAACCAGCTAAAAAGGAGAAGTGCAGTCCAAGTCTCTTGTCTGTCAGCTCTAGTCCCACCTCTCCCTAAAAGGGTATGGATGATCCCCAACTTGTCCTTGAACCTCCCACAGCCCACTCCCTCAAACCAACCAGTCTAAAGCAGTAAACTCATAAAAGAGGGGGCGAGGGGAGAGGGGAGTTATAGGGGAAAAGAAAGAGGAATGTTAAAAAAAAAACACAACAAAAAAACCCCTGCTAGGAGTGGCCATGAGGAGTGAGGGGGCGGGGAAGGTAGGAGCAGATCATATCTGAGAGGGCAGAGCTGCCTCCGGCAGAACCTGCCTCTCACCCATTTCATGGGGAACTCTGGTGAAAGGTGACGGGGTAGTACAGTGAAGACAGTACTTTGGCTATCCTACAACTTCACATCGAAAAAACAATGCCCATGTATAAATATTAACTTTCTGTGTTGTTTTGGCTCTATTTCTCTGCTCTGCTCTAATAAAGAAGGAAGAAGCTCACAGCATGGGAGTGAGAAGCATAAGGGGCAGCCAGGGAAAGGAGGTGACCTGTCCTCAATAACCAACAGACCAAATCTGGGGCCAGGTGTACCTTAGGGTCCTCTGGGCTCAGCTCTGCGCGGGAGGCCCCGGCACACTCGTCCTGAGCGGTGGCCCTCCAGCCACCGACGGGGAGCTCACACCTCACAAGGCAACTTGATCAATTCTATGCAGCTCAAACTATTAGAAATTTGTTCCTTATACTGTGCGGCCTTATAATGTCCAATCCTGGGCCTTAGTTCTGCTCTCTGAAGTCACCCAGAATAGGTGAAATGATCATTTTCTATGAAAATCTTTCAAATATATTTTTAAATTGATTTTAGAGAGGGGGGGGAGGGAGAGAGGAAGCGAGAAAGAGAGTAACATTGATTTGTTGTTCCACTTATTTATGCATTCATTGGTTGATTCTTGTATGTGCCCTGACCATGGACTGAACCCGCAATCTTGGCGCATCAGGACGACACCCTAACCAACTGAGCTACCGGGCCAGAGCAAGTTTCAAACATTTGAATACCAAAAGCATATTCTCTATAACGTCTCTCTTCTGGAACAGACATGTTCAGTTCTGTTTTTGAACCTTTACATGTAATTGGAAAGAATTCAAAGGAAAGTTTTAAATAACCTGGCCAAAGGTGGCAGTTTGCTGGTCCTTACCGATTCAGGAAAGCATTTCCAAAGCGACCAAGCTTTCGGAATGGCTTTTTGGGGTCCACAACTAACGCATTCCCTGGGGTGCTGCCCTCGTTCTCCCCATACATCACAGCGATGAAGGAATCGGTGGTGGGCTCTGGACCAATCCTCATGCCAGGGAAATCTTGCTCCAGTAAGTACCTGGGAGATGGGGGAAAAGAAACAGTATGTTGTCACAAAGCAAACCATCAGAAAGCTTGCCGGGTCTACCAATTTTTAACATAACCATTTAAAACCTAGAAATATACCTCTCCGCCCCAATGAAGGAGCATGATTTATTCTTTTGCTAATAATGATTTTTCAAAGCTTAAAATAGACAGACCTATCTCCCCCCACCTCCCCAGTGTAAGAAGCCCAGTGAACGAGGTCAGACAGCTTGCTGACTGACTGGGCCTTCTAACGACCTATGCTCAGCTCAGCAATTCTTGGTGCAACAGGCACCACCCCAGAGCAGCGTACCCAGCCAGCTCCTATGTCTCCTGGAAGACCCTGCTCAAGCCCACCTCCTTTAGGGAAGTGTCCCTGTCCCTCCAGCAGGTTGGGGACACCTCCTCTGTGGGCCCGGCACCCTGTGCCTTGGCCATCATGGTGCTCACCATGGGTACTGCACTTCTTTGCTTGTTGTCCCTTGCAAACAGGCCCTGGCTGTGGCCAGATGCATAGCCCCAGCACCCATCACTGTGCCTGCCCACAGAGGGCACTCCATGTAGTGAACGAAATAATGAACCATCTCCTGCCTTGTCACTGACAGTCTATGAGCCTGGCACATCCTCCTTGGTGCATTTTACAGCTCCCTTGGGCTCCTGAAGGTTGTAGCCATTGAAGAACATTTCCAAATAATTCAGTAGCAACAGAGGCTGCTATGGAGGATGGGGGTGAAAGAGGGGAACTCAGATTAGATATCACCAGGGCCGTCGAAAGCCCTTTGTGCAAATCGGGAAAAGGTGCCCTTTCCTCTAGGCAGACACAGCCACAGACCAGGATTCACAGCTTAGCAAGGAGGACTCTGGCTGGATTTTATGCGCCCCCCCTTCCCCGCCTCAGCATGCCCCTTTGCCCAGTGGCCCTCATGTAGTTTAACCTGCACAACTGTATATAGTGGCCCTAGCAAACGTCATTGAGGATTCTCATTCAGTGGGCAGAGGAGACCAGTTGATGAGATACAGGGCATTAGGACTGGCTCAACGACATGTTGGGTTGGGGCAAGTCTACTTTCTGTGGGAACTGGATGAGCCCTAAAATAGCCCTCCCCACCCCACCAGCACTTCATTCAGATGAAGCCACTTAGAGTTCTTCCCTCCCTCCCCACCAAGATTCCCTTTCCATGACGCAGGAAGACACTGTGTGTTTATGAAAATATGGGGCGTGGGGGGAGACCACTCCTTTCCTCTGCAACCAAGAAGAACAGGAGGAAGGGAGTACAGTTGACCCTTGAACAATGCAACTGAAAACTCATGTATAACTTTTGACTCCCCCCAAAACTTAACTACTAATAGACTATTATGGCCCAAAGCCTTAACGATAACATAAACAATTAACACCCATTTTGTATATTATATGTAATATAAATTGTAATGGGAAGGGGGTGAGGAGAGGTACAAGAGGGTATGGGAGAATAAATGGTGATGGAAGGAGAGTTGACTTGGGGTGGTGAACCCACAATATACAGATGATGTATTACAGAATTGTACATCTGAAACCTATATAAAGTTATTAACCAATGTCAATAACCTCCAATAAATTCATTAAAAGAGTAAAAAACAACAACAACCTGTATTCTTACAATAGAGTAAGCTAGAGAAAATACACTTATAGCATTTGCTAAAACCAATCAGCATATATGTGGACCCACACAGTTCAAACTGATGTTGCTCAAGGATCAACTGTACTTTGGAATACATTTCACTCATTACCAAGCAACAGGTTGAAATGCAGCCCCTTCAGAGAATACTTGACAGTGGTTGTGAACAGGCACTGGGGGTGGAAAGTGGTGGAAGGGTCCCTGTTCAAGGGGGTGGGGCAGAGCCATGTCCCAACCCTGCCGGGGAGATGAGCCTTCACCCTGGAGAAAGGCTCAAGGGCAGAAACCTGCAAACTTCCTCCAGCTCCGCATTCCTGCAGCTAACAATCTACTTGGTCCTAAACTATTTCCTTTATTTCTACAGTGCCCTGACTGATCAAATTTAAGCACAGTACCTGTGATTTTATTTCTAGGGATAGAAGAAAAGAACTGAACTATCAAATGTCCAACAATTTTGCCATCTTTCTAAGAATAAGAAATTAAGCCACCCTTTAGATCTATGTTTTCTACATATATAAAATGAAAATTGTTTAGCAATTGCAGCAGGCTATTTCTAGACATTTAATTGATCTCATTGCTAGTTTTAATGTCACCCAAAGTTTCTTCATTTCTGTGAAGCTGTGGAGCACCAGAATAGACACATCATTTAAATATATCCCCTGAATTTAGAGTAAGTGTGAAAAAAATTGGATCATAGCTCCCAGCATTTACCAAGTATTCACTACTAACCTGGTGTAGTACAAAGCCCTCCATGCACACATTGTTTCATTCAATCCCTATAGCACTCTGAGGAGGCCACTACACTCTCATTGTCTGGTGGGAACACTGAGGCATCAGAAAGGCTAAGCAGCCTGACCAAGGTCACACAGTCAATGTTTCAGTGGAAACGGAATGCAGGCAATTGGACCCCAGGTCTGTGCTGTCTCCAGATATATTTAAACCTGAGTTTGAGCTGGTGGTTTGCTCAGGGATGAGGAGCACAAGGGAGTTCAGGGCCACAGCACACAGTGTCCCACTGGGCATGAGGCACCATATTTCCTTTTAAGTGAAGGAAAAGAGCCCTCCGCACTGTCCTGCATGGTCTTTGGGCTGCCCCAACAACAGGGGCCAGCTGTCTCTCTTCTCCCTGGAGAAAAGCTGGGGAGAAGAGGTGCTATTTTCAAAACATGTTAAAATTTAATTTAAAAATGTTTTCAAAACCTTTTCAGGCACCTAGTAGACTAATAAATACTCATAGGAGCAGAAATATTCATGTTTATAAATTCTTATAAATTCCACACAAATACTGGTAAAAGTGAGTGTCTCAAATTTTGCAGAACTCCATGTGTAGAGTGTGTAAGGCGGGTGTGGATTTCACATAGGAATGTGGGATTTAGGTTTTAGGGCTTTCAGTCTGAAGTCAGCAGCAGCAAAGCTAGAATTCAAGTCCAGATCACACCCATTCATGTCCAGTTTGATTCCCACACCCTGTGGCCTGGATGAGGCTAAGCCAGGAGATCCAGGGGACAGATGGAGGAAGAGGAGAAAATTAGGGAGAGGGGCCGGGGCTTGGAGGAACAGCAGCCAATGTCACCAGGCTTCTTGCAGCACACAGTTCCCAACTCACAAAAGGGTTAGGTCCAAGTGTTGTCTTGAAATTTGACAGGCACTTTCCATAGAATCAATTGTTACTGCAATGGTTGGCTTGCCAAGACAGCCTACAAAAGGTCTGTGACCTTGGTAAGTCATCCAATCCCAGGTACAGAGGAAGAACCCAAACCACAAAAAAATTACTATGTTTTATAATTTGTTTACATTATTTTGTTTAGTGATACTTTCCCCCACAGATAATAAAAAGCCAAAAGTCAACTTTCAATTTCACTATCAAGATAATACCAATTAAATAAATAGCATATTAGCACTTAAAAAAACTCATAATACTCAATGCTGGTGAGGCTGTAGTAAAATAAACACCCTTATATATGCTGGAGGAAGAATAAGTTGGTATAACTTCACTGAAAAGCAATTTGATACTTTGTGTTAAAAACCTTCAAGATGGGGGTAATTCTACTTTTTGAAATCTATCCTCAGGAAAAATCCTTAGACACACGGAAAAGATTTCTGCATGAAGATGCCCATCGCAGCATTATCTATAATAGCAAAAAATTAGAAAAAAAGTGTTCTCTTTCCCATAGCTCTTATTCCCTCTATCATAATATAAAATGTACTTATTTATTATTTTATGATTTATTCCCTATCTCCCCCTGACAGAGTATAAGCCACAGGAAAGCAGGCTTTTTGTCTCTCCTGCTCACTGATGCTTCCCACGTGTCAGACTCATCTCTGGCACACGGCTGAGATAGTCAATAAATACCCATTGACAAAGTAGCCTCTCCAGGCTGTCAGATGCCCCCACCCCTCTCTCATTTCCCTGCTCATAGCACAAATCAGTATCTGAAATTATGCTACTGTTTGCATGTCACTGTCCCAGATGTTAGGAGCATATTGAAAGAGAGGACCCGGTCTGTCTGGCTCACCATGGTCTCCCAGCATCGAACAGTGTCTGGCACATGGTAGGAGCAGAACCAGTATCTGTGGACTCTGACTTTCTCTGAGCCCTCATCCAGGTAGTCACCAAGCTCTGGCCTCCCTCCCTCACTTCTCCGCCTCCTCATCACACCTCATTTGGACTCTGGTCACTCCACACTTCCCATACTTCCTCTCCCCCATTTGCCCTTGAAGATCAGATTCTTTTTCTAAAGCACCACTCTAACAGCCCAGTCCTTCGGAGATAACTTCTATTCAGGAACCCCCACAAGCCACCCTTTGCAGTCTGGGCTCTTGCTCCCCCGCTACCGGGGGCCTTTTGTTCCCCTCTTGACCAGTCTCTTCTAGGCCCGAAATTCCTGCCCCCATCTCCCCTCACTTCATTTCCTCTCTGTAGGGAATCATGTCTCATGATCTAGTATCTGTCCTACCCGCTCTTTAAGCCACTTCATCGCCTCCTTTGTGGCAGTTCTCCCTGATCACTCCAGGACCTTGTTTTGGTCACTCCCTGAAAGGAAGAGTCTGAGCGAATTCTGAGGTGTGATGTACTAAAACAGGTTCCCCACACAGCCCCACGCAGGAGGCTGATCAACTGTGTTTAACTTTTTCTTTTTTGACACCTCAGAGGCTTTCCCAACGCCACGAATTCCAGGGACTTTGTGGTGTTATCTGCTATAACAAGAACTCAAAAGAACAAGAGGCCACAGGAAGCTACAGAAAAGAGTCCACCACAGCTCAGAGCAGCTGCCCCCTCACAGGCATCCTGTGCGTTAGGCTGGGTTTCTGTCCCTGGCTCCACCTCGCTCTCCTTTTCCTGAGTTCTCAGAGAAGCTGCCAATTCCAGCGGTGATTGCTCCCCGAGTCTTGAGCCAAGCCACCAATGTAAAAAGGGACAGACATGTGGATTCCAAGAAGCTGGGCAGAAGGGGTGGTGGGAGGACGGGAGTGCCGACATCACTTGTCCCTGCCTGCTGAGGGCCACGGTTCAGCCTCGCCCAGATGGCTCCTGGGCACACTGGCTGCCACGTTCAGCCTAGGCTCACAGAGCTGCTTTCATGCCAGGGGACGTGTGGACAGTGTCTTCCTTCTTCCACTGCTTAGGCTAGATTTTTTTTTTTAACTTTATAGAAAAAAAAGTCATGTGACAAGAAGAAAAAACCTTCAGGAAATGGAAAGTCCCTCAACATACCCAAGCACCCATCATGCTCTCAAAGATGGGCATAAGAATGACTAAATTACAAATGAACAAACAAACTATAAGAGGCACATTATTCCAAAAATTCCAGCTGCAAATTTTGTCTCTCCTGAGTATTCATCCATGCATTCTTAAACTTATTCCATTCTAAGTACCTCTGCGTAAATACTATTTTTATCCCCATTGTACAGATGAGAAAAATAGGGCTCGAATAGGTTAAGTGGTTTATTAGAGCCTAGGATTTCTGCTAGCCCTGTGGAATATTACCAGCTCTAAGTTGGAGCCTGAGAGGCTGAGTCAGGCTCCCATAGGAGCGTTTATAGGAACACATTCTATGAATCATAACATACATACAAACCTAAGACCTGTTAGCAGTATTCAATAATTAAGCAAGCACTCTAAAAGTATTATGACACCTATATTTGGGGTATATTATGAGCATTAATTTAAAATTCTCAAAAAGTCTAGAGAAATAGCTTGTGTAATGATAAATGAGATTTTAAAAAGTGTTTGTGCCTACACTGGCCTCTGCGTGTACACTAGAGAGTGCAATTAATTGATATGGCCTGGGACTTTTTTAAAAGAGCATTAAACTAACCCCAACATATCATTTTATTCCTTTGGGTATTACTAAGGTTTTAAACCACACAGATGTGAAAAAAATATATAAAGTACAACTTTTGAGTTCTGTGAAACATTTTATTTCCTTATTTTTAAATACGTGGCTATGAGTTTAAATAATTCCAAATTATAATAAGTGTTGGAGAGTTTAACATGAGGTATTTATTGATAATACTTGACCCGCTGTTTCACCAGGAGAGAGAATGAAAAAGAAGGGCCAGTCCTTCAACTCTGATTTGTCTGGAATCTGGAAATGATGTTTTTAAAACAGTTTCCTTTGTTTATCCTCATGTTTAATCCCATGAAATGGAAGTGGGAGGAGAATCAAACCTTTACTATCACAACTGTCTTATAAAATGGTCCCGAATATGTAAGTTAGTACTACCACCAACTCTACTGCCAGACACCACCAAGTAACAGATAATTATGAAATGATGTCGAACAGTTTATAAGGCTTTTCACGTGTTTTACCACTTCACCCTCACTGTTGTTGGGGCAGGTATTCTTATTCCTACCTTATAGAAAACTGTGCTATGACAAGTTAAGTAGATTGCACAAGACCATATAATGACCACTTTTAACATTTTGAAATATTTTATCCATTTTTTGCACATATATTTTTAAAAATAAAATTGGGATCAAAATGTTTAAATAAGTTTGTACTTAGATTTTCATCCTTAGTTTTTTCTTATACCATTAAAAATTCTTTGTAAACAATTTTTAATGGCTGCATACTGTTCTAAGGTGAATATGTATCAACTTAGTTTACCATTTCCTAACTGTTGGGTATTTAAATATCTTCCCATTTCTTACTAGTATAAATAATGCTGAGCTAAATATCCCAGGACAAATATTTCACCTACTTTAAAATTTTAATCTTCTCTGAAATATTAAAAAACTAAGTCAGAATGAGCTTCACTTGCATTTTAAAACTATATGTCTTCTTTAAGTGTGAAACCTTTTATTTTCATTTTTGTTTTTCCCTTAGTTAAATCATTGACATATTATCACCAGGAATGCTTATTCAGAATACATCATATTTGAAACTGCTGACCTACTAAGGGAATGTTATCCTATTGTACCAAGAAACTGGAATCTGCTGGGTAAAGCCTTTTCACATCTCTGTTTATGCTGCTATGAATGGAAGTTAAACTACTGAGCTGTTCTTAAAGCACACTGCTGTCTAACACAAGCTGTTCCTTGTAGCTGCTCTACTCCACCTTCCATGCTGTTCTGGAAGGAGGGTGGAAGAATGGGAAAGGAAGAAGAAGAAAGGGAGAGGGAGTTTACTGGAATCAAAGGCAACATGCTTTCCAATTTCTTACAACCTTGTTTATTTTCCCTTTCATTCAACTGTGCATGCAATGAAGATCTATTGTGTTTTCTGCTATGACTTGTAAGTTATGAATCTTACTATAGACTTTAAATGGACCTTGACGCACTGTAAGCTTCATGAGGAGGCTACAGAACACAGCGTTTCCCAAAGTCACTTGACTAGAGAACCCTTTTTTCCTTTGAACATCTATTTACAACCTCCCAGAATTGCATTCCACAGAACATAGGTTGAAGTAAAAAGTAAAACGGCATTTTTGTTTTGTTCTGTTAATCCTCACCCAATGATCTTTTTATTTCCATTGATTTTTTTTTTTAAAGAGAGTGGAGGAGAGGGAGAGAGACAGGGAGAGCAGATGCCTCTCCTTAGGCATCTGAAACACCAGCTGCTGCCCCTCCATAGGCCCCTTCCATCAACATTAAACTCATGCTCATCTTGAACCAAACCTCCGGAATGCCTGTGACCAGGGCACGGTTCCTCCCCTTCAGTGCCCAACTGCTGAGAGTTTTCTATATTTGACGTTTCACCTCCCACTCATTCCTCGACCCATCACCACCTGGGTTCTATCACCACCACTTACTGACATGGCTCTTGCCAAGGTCAGCCTGATTCCTGATGGCTAATCCACTGCTTCTATTTTCATCCTTTCCCAGACGCAGCTGACTTTGCTGACCACCCCTCTCCTCTCTTCCCCTGGCTTTTGTGGGGAGTGTCTGCTGTTTCACCTGTCCAGTATCCATTTCCCCCTTTTGATAACAACACCCTGAGGAGGCACCTCACCCCACTCTGAGTCCACATAGTTTGGGGTTGACTACCCCGCTCCAGGCAGGGGTTATTTCATTCCCCTGGCTCTAGGGAGTGGCTCAGGGATGGGCATTTGGCCAAAGTTGAACTACTGAGGCTCAAACCTGAGATTTCTGCTAAACTGTTGGGGAAGAGATTCTCTTTTTTCCCACTGGGGTTGCTGAGCCGACAGAATATGAGTCTGGAATTGGAGACAGCCACCTGCCCACTCCATGAGGGGCAACTGACTGAGAAGGAAGCTAACACGAGGGAGGCAGCAAAGCTGAGAGTCCTCAGCTGACGGTGCCACTTGGGGTCCTAGGCCAGGTCTGAAGCCAGTACACCTGGTCTTATCAGTTTCATGAGAAAATCTGTATATATATATATTTTTTTACTTAAGCCTTTTATAATTGAATTTCTGTCACTTGCAACCTTAAGACCCCTAAGATGGCTCGGAGCCACATCTTCCCCTGACATGACTCTACCTCTTCACTAACTTTTTCCAAGTGTCTCCACAAGCTCCTCTTCCTCTCACCCCAGACCCATATGTCTGGTCCCTTGTGGACTCTATACCCACTTAAACATGGGTTTAAATCTAAGCTCATAATTATGCCCCACTCTTCCTCTACTTAGGTCCCCACCTCAGTGGATAGCTCCTGTTATCCAAGAAACGTGGGCCTCGTCCTTGACACCTTCTTGTGCTTACCTCCTGTTCTCCTTTGGGCAGCTAATTCTCAGTGCTGGGCTTTTAGGTTGTATCCTCGGGGAGGATTTTCTAACCTCCAAGCCTGAATGAAGGGTCTCCATCTCACCCTGTGCTTTTAGGGGCACATCCAGAGCCCTAGCGGCTTGTGGATTCTTTTCCATATTCCCCATGAAACTCTAAGCTGTGATTAGCCGGGCCCATTCCTGAAATCACATTATTTGAATAAATGAACACTAGGGTGTATAGGTGTGATCTTGTATGTTGTAAGTATAGTCTACTCTTCTGTGAAAATTAAATATTTCTATATCTCAGAGAGATCTGGAGAGGGCATGGTAGCATGGTATCTGGCATAGCAGACTATGATTTTCAGGGGCTCCAGTGCCTGGATGAGGGTGAGAACCACCAAATTAGCCCATGGTGTTTCTCAAATGGGATTTTTTTTTAATTTTTAAAATTGTATTTATTTTAGAGAGAGAGAGGAAGGGAGAGAGGGAAAGAGAAACAGTGATTTGTTTCCACTTACCTATGCATTCATTGGTTGATTCTTGTATACCCTGACAGGGGATTGAACCAGCAACCTTGTTATATGGGACCATGCTCTAAACAACTGAGTACCCAGCCAGGGCTCTAATGGGATCTTTGTAAATGGGTGAATCAAGCTACCTCCTGTGAGTGCCTTCACCTCTCTTCTCTTTAATAATGGAGTCTAGAGCTTATCAAAGGAATGAAGTAGAGCTTTGTTCTTGAACACAATCTATTTCTCTCCTTTTTTTGAAAACTGGGACATCTGGCTGCTTCCAATTTTCTGATACTTTTCATATTCTTCACAATTTCTTAAAAAAACACCAGCCACAGATCTTTGAGCACAAGTACACATTTTTCCTATACCATCCTCCCATCCATCTATCCACTCAGGTACTTACTGGGCCATGCCTGCGCAGGCCCTTGAGAGCACCTCATCCCCACGGTTTGAACACCCTCTCAGTTAAGGCTGGGCCCCCTCTACCATCTCTGGATCATTTTCTTTGAGGAAAAGGAGGAAGCAAAATAATAGCTGAGTAGTTCTGCTTCCTGTTCATGTTTCAGCAAGAGTCCCAAGCTCACCATGTTTTAGTGGGGCTCCTAGTTCTTCCCAGTTATGGTGGGGGGGAAGCAGTGGGCCTGTGGCTTCCTGATTCTTTTTCTTGTTCTCAATATGCCTATAAAGGCTTTTTAATTGTTGGAGGCATTTCTGCCTTATCAGCCCACTCACTCCAGCTTCTTAGTGCTTGTTCATACTACCCATAAGCCTTATTCCCCCCTTGCACATGGACTCCCCTTTTCCCTATTAACATTATATTTAAATATTTAAAGTTTTAATGTACAACTACTTTATCAAACATTTTATAGGAAAATATCATATCTTGATTTTAGTAACTTGAGTGTTATGAAGAGTGAACATATTTATACATTCATAAGACTATGTAGGGGAAAAACCATATAGGGATTGTGTGCTGGCGAATCCCTTTTTTCTCATGTCTACTTCTTAGTTCCTTTTATCCTTGTGTTCGTTCTTTTAGCTATTTCCTCCCCCTCCCCCTCCTCCTCTTCTTCTTCTTCTTTTTTTGCCGTGTTTTATTTCCGGCATCCATTTTTATTTTAAATTATTGCACACAGATGCAGGAATTTCTTGACTGGCATAAATTACAGAATTGTGGAAGTTAAATAAATCATAGGATGCTCAGTTTTGGAAGACTCAATTGTTTTATATTTTTATTGAGATACTAGAGGCCCGGTGCACAAATTCATGCATGGGTGGGGTCTGGCTGGCCCACCCTGGGG
>NW_005354718.1:2896144-2901086 GCF_000412655.1 Myotis brandtii
CCGGCCCCACACCCTGGTTAAAATCCCAGTTGAGGGGACAATTTGCATATTAGCCTATTATTATATAGGATAATTCACATACCATAAGATTCACCCTTTGAAAGGATATAATTCTGTGGATTTTAGCATATTCACAAAGTTATGCAACTAATACCACTATCTCATTTCAGAACGTTTTCATCACCCCCAAAATAAACCCTGAGTCCATCAGCAGTCACTCTCTATTCCTTCTGCAATATAGATATACAACTGTCGCACCATCATTTGCTGAAAAGAATATTTCTTCCCCCATTGGATTGTCTTGGAACCCTTATAAAAAAATTTACCATAGATGTATGAGTTTATTTCTGGACTCTCAATTCTACTCAATTGATATATATGTCTAAGCTTAAGCCAGTACCACACCCTTGTTTACTATAGCTTCATAATAAGTTTTAAAATCAGGATGTATGAGAACTCCAGCTTTGTTCTTTCTTAAGATTGTTTTGGCTATTCTGGATCCCTCATATTTCCAAATGAATTTTAGGACAGGCCTGTCAATTTCTGTAAAGAAAGCAGTTGGAATTTTGGTTGGAATTGCACTGAATCTATAGGTCACTTTGAGTAGTATTGCTATTCTAAAAATGTTTACTCTTCCAAACCACAAACCTAGGCTGTCTTTCCATTTTTTAAGGTTTTCTTGAACTCCTTTCAACAAAGTTGTATAGGGTTTTTATTTTGTTTTAATTTTTGTGGTTAGACAATCATATATTTCACAGAGTGATCCCCCTGATGTTTCAAGTAAAGTTGTATAGTTTTAAATGTGTAAGTTTTACACTACTTTTGTTAAATTTATTCCTAAGTATTTTATTCTTTTATATGCTATTATAAATGGAAATGTTTCTTAACTTCATTTCCAGATTTTTCATTGCTAGTGTATAGAAATACAACTAATTTTGTATATTGATCTTGTGTCCTGACACTTTGCTGAACTCATTTATGAGTTTTAAGAGATTTTTAAAGGATTTTCCTAAATCTTCAGGACTTTCTAAGATCATGTCCTCTATGAATAGAGATAATTTTATTTCTCTCCAATCTACATACCTTCTATTTCTTTTTCTTACTTAATTGTCTTAGTCTCTGACCTTTTAAAGCCTATACAGTTTCTTGAATGACTTCCCTCTTTTCTCCTCATTAGAAAATTTTTTCTGGGAGAAGGGGACAGGGTGTAGGAGGAAGAAAGCAAACCAGGCTTTTAAAAATCAAAAGTTGCAACTGTGTGGTTTGAATTGATTTTTGGTGAGCCTCGTATCCTCTCAGTGGAAACGTCTTCCCTCACACCTGGCCCAGGGATTTTCTGGGGGAAATCTCTGAAATCTGTTATCCTTGGGCTTTGGACACAAGCCTGACTGAGCCCAACACCTAACCTCCCTTGGCTGTTACGGAGCCTAAGATGATGGGCCATTTTCTTTGTGCCCATCTCTTTTTCTTCTCTGGCCAGTTCTTCTTTGCTGGTCAGAGGTGGAGTTCCTCTCATTGCATCTTCTGTCTTATGGGAGATAAGAACTGTCAGTGAGACAATAGGTTTGTCGTCAACTGCTCTTCTACCCCAAAGAGACTTTGGCAAGTATCTTAATCACATCTGAAGTCTCCTTTCAGGACAGTTTTGAGATCCATGTGAGGACGGTCCACCAAGCCTCTCCTTCAGTTCCTCCTCTTCCTTGCACGTGGGCCCCTCATGGTGATCTCTATGCAGAAGTGAGGGTATTTTTCTTGACACCCAAGCTCTTTATCTACCCCACCCAGGAGACCTTGTCCTTAGAACAAGCCACACACTTAATTTCCTTATTCCTGATGAAGGTCATGGCTCACCACGTTTTAGTGGGGCTCCGAGTTCTTCCCAGTTATGGGGGAAAAGGAGGGAAGAGTAAGGTTCCATTACAAGGGTGTGGAATGGCCCTAGCCAGTCTGGTCAGTGGATAGAGCATCGGCCTGCAGACTGAAGGGTCCCGGGTTCAATTCAGGTCAAGGGCACATGAGAGGATTGTGGACTCGATCCCAAGTAGGGGGCATGCAAGAGGCAGCCAATCAATGATTCTCTCTCATCATTGATGTTTCTATCTTTCTCTCTCTCCCTTCTTCTCTAAAATCAATAATGTGTGTGTGTGTGTGTGTGTGTGTGTGTCTCGAATGCACACCAAAGGCCTTGCTAAGAGGCTTTGCAATAAGTTAAGTATCTCTCCATATCAGTGCAGGCTTTATTATCAGTGACTTCTTGGGATGTGCAGAAAACCAGGTGGATAGAATATACTGTATAAGTATGTAGATAGGTGCACGCCACCCCACAGGCAAGTATGAGCTTCTAGTGCTCAATGGCTAGAAGCAAACAACACAGGCACTGCCCAGCCTCAGAGAAAAGATAGCTATGGATGTAGGCAGAACCAGGAAGTCAGCACCATAGGCCAACCCCTCTGCTCCCAGTTACAGTGCAGGTCTCTAGAGCAGTGGTTCTCAACCTTCCTAATGCCACGACCCTTTAATACAGTTCCTCATGTTGTGGTGACCCCCAATTTCATTGTTACAAATTGAACATAATTAAAGCATAGTGATTAATCACAAAAACAATATGTAATTATATATGTGTTTTCCAATGGTCTTAGGCGACCCCTGTGAAAGGGTTGTTCGACCCCCAAAGGGGTCGCGACCCACAGGTTGAGAACCGCTGCTCTAGAGGGTAGCTGCCCTTTTGTTTGGGGCTTCCCTCCCAGGAACTAAATCTCTTCCTCTTAGCTTCACTCTGAAACCAAACTCAGGTCTCTGGTGCCTCAGCAAGCTTCTGACCACCCTGATTTCCTTCTAACTTCACAGGTCCACTTTATGCCTGCTACCCAATGCCAAAGACACTTAGGCCAGGAGAGGTCTCAAGAGCAAGTGACTTTCTGATATGGTAACTCCTCCCTCACCCTGAGGTTGTGCATGGCTCAGTGCCTACTGAGAAGTGCTCCACTTGGATAGAATCTCTAAGCGTCAGATCTCAAAATTCTTCTTAAAACTATGTTTAGCAATACCACAAAGCTCCTGCCAAATGATGAAGCAGAGAAAAGAGTGAGAAACACTATAATAAATTAGTAAACTGAAAAAAAAAAGATCAATTCACGTTCCTCTGAATTGTGCTCCTCTACTTCAGGCTTGCTTCTTATGCTGTCTATGGGAGCGCAGAGTGAGCCACATCGCATCCAGGTCGGTACAGCATCAGGGCTCCCTAATCACAAAGGGTATAATAAAGTCCTCGTGGCAGACGGGCAACTACCCAGGGTGCTGTGAACATGCCACCACTAATGTCTGAGATTACTATAATTATAACAATGCCACCTGCTCATCCTTTATCTCTCACTCTTGTACCACTTGAGTAATACTTCATTATCCCATATACTTAAAAATTTGTTAGTATTACTAAGACCTTAAATGCATTGACTTGTCATCTTTCAAGGTACCAGTTACTGTAATATTTCTATGGTTCATTTTGAGTGTCTGGGGTGATTGACATATTATTATTTTCAACATATTATAAGCACCAAAAAAGCCATTTTAAAATTATTTTCTTCAGTCTTGCTTCACATTCAAGTTACTGTCTAGAACAGCAATTTTCAACCTTTTTCATTTCAAGGCACAAAACTAATTACTAAAATTCTGCACACACCAAACAATATATTGTATTCTTTCCAATCTGACAAAAAAATAAAAATAGGTATAATTTTCATTCATTCACACCAGACAGCTATTGTGTCAGCTGTTGTCATTTTTTATTTCACAATCTAAGGGAATAGAGGTCTGTGCCCCTGACTAAATAGTCAGGTATTGCATGTTTTAAAAGTTCTTGCGCCACACCAGTTGAAAAATCACTGGTCTAGAACTATATTTCAATATAGTATATTTGCTTGGCTGAATTCATTCATAGAATATCTGTAGGCCTGGACTGAACATATTTCCTGTAGTGACAGCTACTCTATTTGTAGAAACTATTTAGGGTTCTGGAGTGGAGAAAAAGAGGCCACTACTTAATAGCAATGGCATGTATCCAAATATAGATACAGTTTTCTGAACACCTGTTGAACATCAATGATGAAGAAACTGTTATAATTTCCAAAACCCTGGACCCAAACCTTAAATCCTCAGGCACTTTGTTTCAATTGACAGAGGATTTAACCCAGGAAAACAAGTTTCCTACCCAAAGAATGGAAAGCCTTAATATGCTAGCTGCTTTAGAAGTAAAATAAGCCTCTTCAAAAATCTGTTTCAAGGTCAATTATTTCCCATCAAAAGTCACTACCGAGGAAACTACATTATTTGAACCTTCGGGCATGTACAGCAATTGTTTGCTCTTGGAGACACAGAGGGCATGACAAATATTTTTAGTTGTCAAGGGTGACCAGGAAGAAATGACCCACCTAAGAAATGGAAACTCAGAATAGTAATATGACACTCCCCCTTAGTTGCACTGGGTGCGGTTTGCTACACGCAGCTTACTTCCTGCGGTAGGAGAAAGGCAAGACCGTGCAAGAACTGGATGAGGTGGCCTCTCGACCCCTACCCCCAACACTGTGGTGGGAGGTGGCATGCGACCTCAAGGGAAGGGGTCATAGGCAATACGCTCTACTGTTGCCATTCATTCATTCATTCATTCAATAACTAGTTATGCGTTGGGTACTGTGTTAGAGACTGAACTCTCCAACTCTGACTCAATAGCCCTTCCGATACCCCACACCACTGCCCTCATTTCCAGCGCTAGGCCTCACTGGCTCACCAAGACGCTGATGATAGCCAGATGGCAGGATAAAGCTAGCCAGAGCAGTGCCTTTCCAAGAACACGGAAGGAGGGTTTGGAGTCCGCGAGAACAGGTTCCCAGACCCTCCCGCCCGCGTGAGGACAGCGGGCCCCTACCCTGGCGGCCGCGCTCCGGGC
>NW_005354718.1:2901708-2905860 GCF_000412655.1 Myotis brandtii
GCCTCGCGCCCTGGCAGCCAATCTCCGGTCGCCACGTCACGAGCGCTCGTTCACTATTCAGAAGGGCTCCCTCAAGTCCTTCCTCATTGGGCCGCTGTCAGAGCCGGTGGAGGTGTCAGCCAATGGAGAGGAGGCCCTTAATGAATTACGGATGACGGGTCCGGGTGGAGGACTGGGGCGGCTAGAGGATGCCCCTCCAGCTGAGTGACGCAGACCCGACATCCAAGGCGTCTTCTGAGTCGCTGGGTCTCCGCGTCTGGACCGGTGGCGTTGGCTTCCGGGCACATCTGAGCTGGCAAAGTCCCCCAGAAAACACACACAAACAAAACGCACACAAAACAAACACACAAACAGCCCCGTGAGCCTCCGGAGGCTACTTAGTCTCCTGCATCGTTCACTCATCCCCGCCCTATAGACGTCGACACTGGAGACAAAAGTTCAGAAAGTTGACAGGCAGGTTCTTTCTACCCGCTGAAAGGTTATTATTACCTTTATTTTATTGCTGGAGACCTTGACTCACGGACATAATTGACAAAATTTTGAGTAGGGGAAGTGGATTTCAGTCTATTGGACATGTTTCTCTTACTCTGGCAAGCTGTCTCCACTAAATTCTGGATCAATTGAAGGCCATGTGCCCTTAGTTTTCTTTATTTGATTTTCTGTAAAATTGAAGATTTAGTCATCATCCTCATTAATTACCAATTTCCACGTATTGGCATGTTACCTCCCAGCTGACTCCTTTTCAATTTAAAAAACAACAACATTTACCTAAATTGAAACTGGAAGAAATAATTAGCCATCACTTTTGGGGTCCTAGGTTACAGTTTTTGAATATTTCTCAATTGTTTTAGAATATTTCTCAAGCGTGATCCATGGACCCACCTGCATAAGAACAACCTGGGGTGCTTGTTAAAATGCAGACGTGTGGTCCTCACCCCAGACCTGCTGAGCTAAAATACTGAGTAGGGATGGAGCTCAACAAGTGCCCCAGGTGATTCTGATGTGCCCTAAATTTGGGAAAATATGATGCACAACAGTACTCCTCAAACTTGATAGAAATGCAGATTCTGATTCAGTGGGTATGTGGTGGGACCCAAGACTCCCCATTTCTAACAAGCTCCCAGGTGTTGCCAAAGTTGCTTGTCTGTGGACCATACTTTGAGCATCATGGCTGTGGTGAAGAGAGAACAGGACTTGGCACCAAAAGACCTGGGCCTGAATCCTGATTATATAAATTACTCATGGCTATGTGACCTTAAATGCAATGAGTTATCATTTTGCCTCAGTTTCCTTGTCTGTAGAATGGGAACTCCTTTGGAGCTGTTGTGTGAATTAAATATTTAGAGGAAGTTATATGTAAGCATGGAAGGAAAAAGAAAGCCAAGAAAAAATGAAATTAGATATTGGCCTCATGTCAAAATAAAACGAAGATTGAAATGTAAAAATGAAAGCCATAGAATTACTAGAAGAAGGTACAGGTGAAGATTTATAAAATTTTAGAAGGGAAAATTCTAAACAAAGCCGAAGACAGAAAAGGTTGTCAACAAAAAAGTAAAAGCTTCAGCTCTAACCGGTTGCTCAGTGGTTAGAGTGTCAGCCCTCGGACTGAAGGGTAGTGGGTTTGATTCTGGTCAAGGGCATGAACCACAGTTGCAGGCTAGATACACAGCCCCCATTGGGGCGTGAGAGGGAGGCAACCAATCAATGCATCTCTCTGTCTCTCCCCCTCCCTTCCACTCTCTCTAAAAATTAATAGAAAATTAAAATATAATGGAAAAAATATCCTCGGGTGAGGATTAACAACAAAAAAGTAAAAGCTTTAATGTGTTTTAAAACATACATAAAAAAACAAACCCATATAAAAATACTCTAACCATATGATGCAGAAGTTGTGTTTCTTGGTACTTACCCAAATGAGTTTAAAAGTGAATACTAGTACAGGCAATTGCTATGGACCAAAGTTATGGTGGTCCCTCAAAAAATTAAAAATAGAATCACCATATGATCTAGCAATCCCACGTTTGGGCATATATCCAAAAGAATTGAAAGGAGGGTCTCTAAGAGATATTGTACACCCACGTTCATAGCAGCACTATTCACATAGTCAAGAGGTGAAAGCAGCTACGTGTCCTTTGATGTATGAGTGGATAAACAAAATGTGGCATCATACAATGAAATATTATTCAGCCTTAAAAAGTAAGGAAATCCTGTCACATGCTACAATCTAGACCTTGAGAACATTATGCTAAGTAGAATAAGCCAGTCACAAAAAGACATATAGTGTGTGATTCCACTTACATGAGGTACCTAAATAAAATGGTACTTCAATAATTTGAAGTATCACAAGGTTTGCTCTAGATTATGTCTAGCTTCATACTCTGATAACTTTAAGTTCCAGAATGGTCAAAGGCCTGGGCGACATGTGATTACCAGGGGTTACCAGGGGCTGGGAGGAGTGTGAAATGGGAACTTGTGTTTAATGGGTGTAGAGTTTCAGTTTTGCAAAATGAAAAATTCTGGAGATCTGTTGCACAACAATGTGAGTATAGTTAACACTACTGCGCTATACTCTTAAAAATGGTTAAGGTGGTAAATTTTGTTAGGTATTTTTTACCACAATTTTTTTAAAAAGTGAGTGTATAGGATTTTTGTATTTTTGTAAAAAAATTTGAAGTATCCAATGAGAAGATGAGGATAAACCCCCAAGTAGTAATTCTCTGAGTTTTGGATTGATAAGTGATTTTAGTTTCCTTCTTTTATGTGCTTTTGCATTTTTAGAATTTTACACAATAATCATATTCTTGTTTTACAATCAGGAAATTTTTTTATTGTCCTTAATCCTTAAAGAATGGAAGGAAGAAAGAGAAAGAAAGACTTGAAGGAGTCTAGCCCACAGGATACACCATCGTATCTTGTCTTCCTTCTCTGTCTTCTTACAGCCACAGTGGCGGCTTTCTTGTTCTTGTTCTGCCCTCTGGAGTGGGAGAGTGGCTGATTCTCCCCAGGGTAGTTATCTTGCACCATTTGCAAGTTGTTTTCTTCTGGTTTTCTTTCTTCAGACGAAACAATCCCAATCTCTGTCACTTTTTAAATTTGAATTCAATTGTTTTTCAGGTTAAATCCTATTACAGACCATTCTATAAGGAGTGCTATCGTTGCCTGGAAATTTGTTGTATTGAATAATTCCTTTTTTAAAAATATATTTTTATTGATTTCAGAGAGGAAGGGAGAGGGAGAGAGAGATAAAACATTGATGATGGGAGAAATCATTGATTGGCTGCCTTCCACACATCCTTCACGGAGTCCGAAACCCGGGCATGTGCTCTGACTGGGAATAGAACAGTGACATCCTGGTTCATAGGTCAACACTCAACCACTGAGCCATGCCGGCCAGACTGTATTGAATAATTCTTAAAATAAGTAACTTGGTAATAAGACACAACTTCCTTTGCTATATGAAAATTATAATTGTAATCCTTGTGGAAGTTCCCCCCCTCCCCTCCGCCTGCATCTTGGTAATTTGTTGGTCACAAGGTTTGCTCTAGATTATGTCTAGCATTGTACTCTGATAACTAAGTTCCAGAATGGTCAAAGGCCTGGGCAACATGTGATGAGGAGATTAGAGAACGTATTTTAGCCTGGGAAGAGCCCCCTTCACTCTCAGACACATCTCTTCTTTTTCTGTGGCAACTTACCCAGGTTACTGCTGCTGCTGGGAGAAGTAGCCTTTAGGAAATGCAGGTGGAGATGTCTAGTAGGTACTTGCAGCAAGATTGCCAATTGTCTATGAATTGTCCTTCGTCAGTAATAGAACTGACTTTTAGCTGGGCATGTTGCAAAACGGGTAAAAAATTTTCTAGTCTCCATCCTGTTGTGTCATGAGACCAAGTTCTGGTTGCTATGTTACTTGAAGTATATGTGGGAGTTGCAGGAAGTCTCCTTTAAAGAGAAAAAAGTTCAGCCTGGCTGGTGTTGCTCAGTGGTTGAGCATTGACCTATAAACCTGGAGGTCACAGTTAGATTCCTGGTCAGGGCACATGCCTGCATTGGGGGCTAGGTCCCCAGAAGGGGGCATGCAGGAGGCAGCTAATCAATGATTCTGATCATTGATGTTCCTATCTCTCTCTCCCCTCCTCTCTGAAATCAATAAAA
>NW_005354718.1:2905895-2951817 GCF_000412655.1 Myotis brandtii
AAAAACACCATATATATATATATATATATATATATATTTTTTTTTTAAGTTCAATCTTTCTTCTGCCTTCTTCCATCTTGTAGCCTGGGATATAACTATACAAGGGATGGTGAGTCAGAGAGCTGGAAGGAGCAGGATCCCTGAAGAATCAATGAATTGCCACGCCAGCCCTGGGCTGCCTCCCTGTGGGTTTCTTTTACATAAACGCATTTAAGCCACTCTCTGTCAGGTCCCTGTTCGAGGTTAAAGTAATTCCTAACTAACGCTGGAAATGGAGTCTGTGGTTAACAAAACCTAAAATGTGACATTCACTTAGTGGAAGAGGACCAAGGTCAACTTTAAGGATCCATTTATTGCAGTGTGAGATTTAAACGTTGGCCACATGCCTCCTTTCAAGAGATGGAATCTTTGTCCCCTACCCTTACATCTAGGCTGGCTTGTGAACGCTTCTGCCAATAGAGGAAGTGGTGCTATGTGACGTCTGGGGCTAGGTCACAGTACTCCATGCACCTGCCACTGTGTAACTCACCCTTGGAGTCCTCAGCTGCTGTTTAAGATGACCTGCTATGCCAAGACCACCACTCTGGGGAGGCCACATGAAGGTGCTGTGACAGGCAGTCAATCAAGCCCAGCCTGCTCTTCATCCTCCCAGCCTTTCCAGCTCAGGCACCAGATATGTGAATGAAGTAGTCATCTCGGCAATGGGTCCTTTAGCCTTATCTGTTCTAGATCCCAGCCACCTGAGGCCCCCTGAGCAAAAGTTTAAATCATTTGAGCTGAAGCCCCACACATGGAGCAGATAAGAGTTGTCCTTGCTGTGCCCTTTCCAAATTCCTGACCCACAGAGCCTGTGGGCATAATCAAATGGTGGGGTTCTTTATGCCTTTATACTTTGGGGGGTTTTGTTGCTCGGCAATCGATAACTGAAACAGCTGGTAATTCTTATGATCTTGTTAAGATAAAAGTTTAGTTTTCTTTCACAGAAAAGAAGTCCAGGGCTAGGCAGACCAGGACTGGTTTGGTGTTTCAAAGTCAGCAAAGGCTCAGGCCCCTTTATTCTCCCTGCTGCCCGGCATGTGGACATAGTGGGTGGAGCTGCAGCAGCCATAATGAACCAGAAGGGAAACTTGAGGATGGCAGCTGAAGTGAGCCTGGGTCTTTGATAAGAAATACACTTCTGCCCGGTTTAAGCCACTGTAATTTTAGGTTTTTTGTGTTATATAGCAGAAGTAATGGTAACTGGTATAGAATTTGAACACATGAATCAAGAACTTCGGAAATTGGTTAGGCTAGAGTTAAAGGTTTCAGAGTTAAGAAACAGTAGTTGAAGTCCTGGGTGTACATGAGATTGCTTTAGGAGAGCATAAAGTGAGAAGAGAGCGAAGGAGAGAACCTCAAGGAATACTAGCATTTAAAGGAGAACAGGGAGGTGAGGCCAGGGGAAGGACTTGAAAGTGGGAAGAAATCTAAGACAGAAGGTATCCAGCAAACCTGGCTCCTTCCACCCTGGCCTGTTTGGCTCAGTGGATCGAGCGCCCGCCCTCAGACTAAAGCAGCGGTTCTCAACCTGTGGGTCGAGACCCCTTTGGGGGTCGAGAACCACTGGGCTAAAGGATCCCGGTCAAAGGCCTGTACCTTTGTTGCAGGTTCAATCCCTGGACCCGGTCAGGGCTTGTGCAGGAAGCAACCAATCGGTGTGTGTCTCTCTCATCGATGTTTCTCTCTCACTGTTTCTCCCCCACCTACCACCCTGTCTAAATATCAATGGAAAAAATATCCTCAGGTGAGGATTAACAACAAAAACCAACGAAAAAACAAACAAACAAACATCTGGCCCCTTCCTTCTAGGGCTGGGTTGGCAGCCCCTTAGGTATGCCCTTGGGTACACAGCTAACATGGAACTTTCTCTTTGCATTGCAAGGCTCTGTTTCCATGTGGGCCTCCTACTTGGGACCAGAAGGAAGCTCCTTGAAGTGTGGGGTCAATTGATAATCCTTTTCATTGTCCCAGTGCCTACAACAGTGACTGGCACAGAATGGGAAGGCAATAAATATTTGCAAGCAGAACTGAATTGAACTGCTGTTGGCAAGGAAGTCATGGGAAGGGAGGGTTTCAGGAAGAAGGGAGTGGTCAGCAGTGCCAAATGCTGAGATCAAGTAAGATAAGGCCTGCGAACGCCATATAACTCAGTGTATCTGGAAACTGGGAGGACACTGGTGACCTTGGGGAGAAGTATTTTCACGGGGACATAGAAGCAGAACACATCTGCTGTGGGACAGGGTGACTGGGTTGCATGGCAGTGTGGTATGCTGGCCGCTCTCCTGGGAAGGAAAAAGGAGACAGCCACAAGGGACCCTGGGCGAGAGAGGAATTTTATTTAACTTTTCTATTTAATCATGTTGCAGGCAGAGAGCAGGGAACCTGGGGAGGGAGCCTGACTCATTTCCCTGCTCTGGAACGCCGCCAGCATTGTTTTAGAAACGAAGTCAGTATTCATTCAAGTTCTCAAATCCGTATAAAAGTCTTTCTCTGATTCCCCCTCAACCCAAAGCTCAGTCCCTGGAAAGTAGAGGCTGTTCACTGGCTGCGACCACCATGCGCGGAGGAATCGCGCAGCTGGTGCTGCTGCCTCCCTTCCTCTCCATCAGCACTTCCTGAAAGCCATCGGGGCTCAGACAGCACGGGTCAGCAAGAGCTGGTGCTCCACTGGTGGCTGGCATGGCTGCATAGAGAGGGGCACCCCAGCACAAGGAGGCAGGGGCCCCTGCAGGAGAAAAGGACGATGCCCAGGCGAGGGGGATGGGACGGAAATGTCCTTCTTAGACCTCTGGCTGTGTCCAGGCAGGAATGAGGGCAGGAGTTACGTCTGTTTTATAGCATCAGATAATGAAAGCGGTTGAGTCAACAGCATTTGCCCACATGGCCATTTTATTCCGTGTTCAAATAATACAATGGTTTCAGAAACCTCACTCTACCTACTTTGATGAATCCAAGGCAGGCCTACCTTGACCTTACAACAAACAGGTCTTGCCGGATGGCTCACTCTGGTAATTTAAGGAGAGCCTGTTTGTTGCAGATGAAGGAAAAGATGTCAAAGTGGAGGCAACTGGCCGCCGTGGTGGAGGGAAAGGGCTGCGTCACAGGTTAGCATTATGGGAGGGAGGGGCAGGGGGACCAGGTTTGCAGGTCCAGGAGCCCCGTTTATCAGTGGCACAGGGGGGTCGATTGTTTATGCTTTCCAGGCTGTTGGGAAAGTTTGGCATAAATCCACACCTCCCACACTTTAATATGCATAGGCATCACCTGGGGGTGGGCATCTGGGCATGGAGAGGAGGTGGGAATCTCCTTAAAATGTAGATCGATTCAGTGTGGCTGGGTAGGGCCCGAGATTCCGGATTTCCAACCAGTTCCCCATCACACCTTGAGTAGCAAGAATGTAAACTGGAAGCCAGATTTTCTAAACTTTTGGTACCTGTCGCCACTTGTCTCCTAACAACTACAGGATTGCTTAGGGAGCACGGTGACTCAGAACGAGGACACGTCTTCCAGGTCTGCAGGGCCTTGTGCAGGCCGCATGCCTTTCTGGTCACACCTTCTACCCACCTGGGCATCTCAGTGGCTCAGGTTACACATTGTTTAAGTTCCCAGCCTGGTGGGAGGCCTGGATTCTTTGATTTGACTTCTGTGTCCCAGGGCTTTCCCAGCGATTCATCTGGAAACCGTCACCAAGGAAGCTTTTTCTTTGGGGCTAACCTAGTCCTTTCTGGGTAGATCCTTCTTAGTTTTGTTCTCTCAGGGTGACTCAAAGAGCTAGGATGTGCTGGCCATGGTGCTTTCATGATAAATAAGAGGAATCCCATTTAGAAATAAATAACCCCGTCTGGGAAACAGAGGGGAGGGTGCGAAGAGAGCTGAGACGTGCTCCTGGAGCAGGTTGGTCAGCGAGCGTTGGCTTCTTGGAGTGGGCGGCACTGGGCAGCATCGCCCACCCGATGCCTGACTCCGTTCACCTGCCTCAACGCCCCTGAGCTGCACCCAGTTTCTTGTGCCATGAATCTGCGTTGCAGACTTGGGCTTTGCCTGGCATTTCATTGGAGCTGAATGCTCAGAGAGGGCTGTCCGGTCGGGATCACGGGAGTCACCAGTCCTGGGGCTCTGAGTGGCTACAGAGGGGCTGCTGAAACCTGTCACCGGTTTGGCTTTGTTGTTGAACAGATCAGGATGTCTCTAGTGCTCCATCTAGATCTTCTAGCATCACCCTCCCTATTAATATCCTGATTAATAAAAATAAAATATAATTACCTACAAAATTCACAAGAATATAGTTGCCTTAAATTTTAAAAAGTGCTTTCCAGAGAACCCAGAGTGCCTCTCAGGTCCTCTGTGCATCCCCATGGTCCTCCATTCCAGGAGGCGGGGAGGAGCAAGAGAGCGGGGAGGGGGGCTCTGAGCTCCAGCCCGGAGTCTGAGGTTTCTGGGGAACCAGCCTCCTCCTCAGACATTGCTTTTATTCTCCACACTCTAAGCATGTGTGGGAGCCTGTGGCTACTGGACCCTGAAAAAATTCCAGTGGGTATAAAACCCCAGTACATGCCTTGTTATTTTCCTATGGTCTGTCTCTCTCTCTGTGTCTCTCTTAACTTTTTCAAATTTTTATTTTTTTGATAGAAGGTCCAGGCCAGCCTGCCAAAAGCCCTTGCCAGGGAGCCCAGCTGGCTGTGCGGGCTGGTCAGCCCTGATGGGATCTGCGCCTGGGATGGTGGAAGCAGACATAGGGTCCACGCAGCTCCCTGGGTCCGAGGGACGCTGGCTCTTCAGGAGTTTCTTCTTCTCCACTGCCATCCGCAAGGCCTGGAGGAGCTGGTCTTTGTTATTCAGGATGTTGTACTCGCAGAGATTCACCAACTTGTCGAAGGCGGCCTCCGTGTATGTCAGTTCCTTGGTGGCGTAGGGAGTTTTGGGGCCATAAATGTCAACCTGGCCCTTCTCCAGCTCCTCGGGGCTTCGCTCCACACCTGGAGGCAGCAGAAGGACTCGCTATAGACTCTTACTATGTTAGGTTGCAATGACTTGCGTCCTACCTCTCCCCCAGCCCATCTCTGAGTTCATGGGCACACACATGCACACACTCACGCACACATGCACACACGCACACACACACACATGCACACACGCACGCACACACGCACACATGCACACACACCTCCAAGCTCCTGGGCAGGGACACAGCTTGCCCACCTTAGGATTGCCCTAGCATGAACACAGTGCCACAAGCATAGCTGGATCTCAATAAATGCTGAGTGCCTGAGCTTGAGAGTACAGTTTGACACTGCCAGCTCATGGAGCTGTGGGGAGGAGGTGTCTTTCCTTTCTTGCCAAACCAAGATTGGCTCTGACTGGAGCTCAGCCAGGCTTCCTGTTAGTGCTATTGGAAGATGGCATACGTTTCGAGACGGGAGCTCTAGTCCCAGGCCCGTGGGCGGTGGGAACAGAGCTCCCAGGCAGCTTACCTGGGGCCTTGTACTTTTGGAAGGTGTCGCTGATGAGCGGGAAGAAAAGCACGATGGGAGCATCAGGCTCCTGGGAGTTCTCCATCAGGTAGCACTCCTTGAGGTTACTGTTCCCCTCCTCTTGGATGTCATATTTGGGGAAGGGGATGTTCTGCACCGTGCAGTACTCACAGGTTTGTTTCATTGGCTGGGATATCACAGGAGGACATGTGTGAGTATTAGAGGGGGTGGAGGTGGATAAAAAACACAGAGCTCTTAGATCCAGCCTCCTGATTCCCCAGCTAACAACTCCGGTCTCCAACTGCTTGGCCTATTTGTGCTATTTTTAGAACAAAGCCAGGTCAGAACAAAGGGCCGGAGGCAATAGGTTGGTGTGTGTCTAACTGCAGGCTCCTTCCCCACGTAAAATGGACAGAAGCCCTTTCCATGATTCTTCCCCCAGACACAGACCTGGGTAGACGTGGGTGGCAGCCTGAGGGTGACGAGCTGAGCCATGGACAGCCCTGGCTGGCAGGCTCTTGGGGGACAAGTATGGGCTTTCGAACTGACAGCATCTCAGGGCTGCCAAGGACTCTGAAAGTCCTTGAATGCGTGGACTGTTGGGGATGGACTTTGTAGATGTAATGTAACAGGAAGAGCAGTGGACATAGAGCATCAGAATCCCCTCCGTGTGTCCCCGTCTTCCGTGCTCACGAGCTGTGTGACCTTAAGCAAGCCGCTTACCCTCTCTGTGCCTCGTTTCTCAGCCACAACATGGAAATGGCAGCAGTTGTGCCATCTACCTCAGAGCTGGTATAAGGATCAAGTGAGAGGTGTGTAGGAAAGGACGTTGCCACCCATTTACAAACTTAGGTCATTATCACTGTCATAAATCTATTTAACGCCCCCCCTTTCCTGGCTTTAGGATAGGTCTATATTAAAGTAGACCCCAAATCAGCAGGGAGGGGGAAAGAAGGAAGGGAGAGAGAGAGAGAGAGAGAGAGAGAGAGATCAACGTGAGAGAGACACATCGATTGGCTACCTCCCGCTTGAGCCCCAACTGGAGCCAGGGATTGAACCTGCAACTGAGGTATATGCCCTTGACTGGGAATCAAACCCAAGACCCTTTGTTCTGTGGGCCGATGCTCTAACCACTTAGCAAACCAACCAGGGCTATTAAAGTAGTTTTTTAAAACTTCTTCTTCTTTTTTTTTTTTTGCAGCTGAAGAATCGCATCTTATGGCAAACACTCAGATGCAAGAATTGGAATTAGCTCAGTGAGTCTTCCCAAAACCCTGGGCGGGGGGTGGGTGCGCACTGCGTGTGAAAGCAGGTGGCTGCCCCCTGAGGTTTGGATGGCTCCCTTCACAGCATGCACTGCAGCTTGAGTTTCTGTGAAGCTAAATCTTGGCTCACGCTCTGGCCTGTCTCAGAAGAGGAGAGCTTTTTATTGCCACACTTGCCTTTGTCTGGGACCCGGCACAGTAATTGAGATGGATGATGAGGTCGGCTTTTCTCTCCGGCCTGAGGAGGGGTGGGTAGCTGGAGTTGACAAAGAACGCAGTGTCCAGCAGACACAAGTGGTTCACGGTCTCCGTCAGCTGGTTTGGGAAGCTGTCAAGCACAGTGTCTGAAATCCAAGGCTTCCAGTTACCATCACACCTGCCACCCCGATCTCAGCAGGTGGTCAGAGGGCCCTGATAGGGATGGAGGGCCCTGCCCAGAGCTCATTCGCCTCAGCCTGGACTTTCAGCCCTCCCATGCCTGTCCAGGATGCCCAGGTGAGTGGGTGCCCCTCTGGGTGGGCTGATGAAGAACAGCATTATTTTGGGGTTTTAGCAAGTCTTTTATGGCATAAGCACAGAAAACCCGCTACGGCTCAGCCACAGGGCTTGTGGGGTAGCAGGGGCATAAGACTATCCTATAATTTGGCACAAACTCGGGGCCCAGAGCCAGTGGCCCTTTCTGCCCAGTCAGTGAGGACAAGGATTACTGGGCCAGGCCCAAGCAGCCATGGCCCGACAAAATACTAAAGGTGGTGGGAAATCTACCTCAGAGCCTTACTGTGGTGGGGAGGAGGCACTGAGCTGAAGCTGCAAGACCAAAGTCTAAGGCCTGGCTCTGCTACTTCCCACTTGGGGGTTCCTGAGCTGGGCCATCCCTGCCCAACTCAAGGTGGCACCATTCACAGGAAAAGGTGCCCTCAGAGCACAACTACAGAAAGTCAGGGCCCACATTTTCCCATCTGTAAAATGGGCCAACTTCTGCTTGCTGGGGTTGTTGTACAATTCAATGAACTAACTACGTATACCACTCTGCCCACTGTTCAAGACCTCACCCAGGAATATACTGGGGTGGGGGGTGTCGGGGGGGGCATCTGCCACACGAGCTCACGAACATGCTCAGAGGAGTTTTTGCATCCTGTCTCTATGGCAGCCTCAACATCCACTTTTCCTTCCCCCAAACAGAGGCAGGCCTCACTGGCAGGTCGGGGTACCTTTCCACTTGGAGAACTGGCCGTTCTGGAGGTAGCCGGTGTGCAGCTGCAGCCCCAACAGGAAGTTGTGGAACTCAGACACAAAGGACCGATAGGTGAGGATGTTGCGAAAAGTATTGGAGAGCCATGACCCTGGGATCACTACCGAGGTGTCCAGGGCGTTGGCATCACATTTGGGGATTTCCGGAAGGAGCGGCTCATCTTCTGCAGGGGACAGGGGGATGGAGAGCAGGTCACAAGAGTTGGGGTCCCCGACTGCTCAGGTGGAGCCCTGCATGGTGGCCCAGCACCCAGGGGTGAGCCACTGTAAGTGCCTTTCACACCTTCTTGCCTAGCTCTCAAGACCCTGGCATCAGAGCTGGAGCACCCAGGTAAGACAGAACAGGGGTGTGGGGGGGTGGGGGGAAGGAGGGTGACAAGTAAGGAGGGGTTCCAGAGAGGATGGTCTAGATGAGTAACCCTTAACTGTGCTCATAGATCCCTTTCCCTTCAGCTCTCCTGAGTGCCACATACTACACAGTGGGTCCATTTCCTAGACCACCTAGAGCTGGCCCCCGGGGGCTTGTGGCTGGGCCTCAGCACATATGTCTTCACCTACAATTACCCTCCCTTCCAGGCGGGGAAGACCCTCTAGCCCTAGCTGCCTTCCGATGATTGTGGACCACAGAGATGGTGTTAAAACATGTGGCAGGTCGACGAGTCCTCGGTTTGTGACCCACTGCTCCCCACCACCCCCTCCTAGTACCCAACCGAGAGGGAAAGCCAGTGGGTCACCCACCGATGTCTTGCACTTTCTCCCTTGTCCACCTGTGGAAAAACTCTTCTGAAGATTTGGCAAAATTCCAGGCATCGAGCAGGTTCACGGAGAAGATGCTGCTCCACAGACCTAGGGAGCAGGGCCAGCTGTGAGCAGCTCTGTCCGAGAGCTCCCAGCCTCACCCAAACACTGACTACTTCCGCCTTGGCCTTGATTCCCACTCCAAGTCAGGCTGCTCAGAAGCTGGGGCAGACTTTGATGTCCCTCTGCCCACCATGTAGCTCAACCCAGATGACTGATGCCCCCCAGCTCTCAGCTCTCCTCTGCCCTCCTCTTAGAGCTGGGAGAGGGTACGAAGGTATATAAGGCACTGCCCCAGCAGTGACTTAATGCTGACCGGTGCAGGCTTCAAGTTCAAGTCCAAATGCCCACTCTGGCATCAGTTAATACACTAGTGTAGGATAGTGCCTGGCACATGATGAGCACTTGATAAGTGTAGTGCTATCTTTTATTATCATAATTTTAAGATGCAACCCATTAATAATAATATGCATATGAAATCTTTCACATACGCTGACCCATTTGGATCTATAAGATAGGTTTTTACGCTTAAGCCCAATTTACAAATGAGAAAACAGGCTCAACCGGCTCAGAGAGTTCAAGCTCCAGTGTCTTAACTGCAGATCTCTGAACCACACCACATGCCAACAGCATCGGTGCTGAAAGGAAGGAGAGGCCGCCACAGGCTGGGGGCTTCTGGGAAGGCTTCACAAATGCTATGGGGCTGGATTTGGACCTTCTGGGATGGGCTGGACTGGGATAGATGGAAGAGAGGGGGTGCAGACCAGTTTAAATAAGGACCTAACTCTGGTGAGCACGTAAAGATGGGTCTGTTTTTTTAGGTCGCCCTCTGGTAGGTGAAGTCCAGACCCTGGAGGGGAGAACGAAGTGAGTGGACGTTATAGTCAGGGCCCTGCCCTCAGCGCACCTGCCTCTGGAGGAGCAGGGAGCACAGGGTTGGGAGCTGGGCCAGGCTTCCCTGATGACTTTGACTTCACCCTCTGATCCCCGCTGCCCGCTTGGGTCCCGGGAGCTAGGTTAGTCCTTGGCAGCAGGCATGTTGCTGCCTGGAGCCAGAGGGGGAAGGGCTGGGAGTTCCAAAAGCTTCCATCTCAGCCTGCCACTCCCAGTCTCACCTGGGACAATTCCTGGGGGAATAGAGCCTGCCTCCCTGTCATTCTCTAACTCAAAGGCAGGGCCCAGCTCAGCCTGGGGCAGGGTTCCCGGGGGCCTCCCTGGCAGGAGTCACCTAGCAAGTAGCACATCCGAGACTCTGGGATCCTCCGCATCAGCCGTCCCATGAAGAACTCAGAGCCGAAGAGCTCGGTGGGGACGAAGGCCCCGTACTTCTGCATGCCCACCTCGTACGGGGAGAACTCACACCACTCTGCGCAAACAGCAGGACACGGTGTCAGTCTTAGGTGGTACAGCCACGCCTTCCATCCCGGCTGTCTGAAACTGAGCCCACCCGCCCACCCCCTAGGGAAGACATGGACAGTGAGGCCACAGTTCTCTCACAGGACACATGGGGGTGCCATGGCCAGGCAAGACAGTTTTACAACCTGCACTGCACATTTGCTCCTCAAAACCAGATAACAGGGACCCAAACTGACCCCAAAGCAGGGCTGACCCTAAAGCAGGGCAGGTCTCTAAAAGAGCTTCCCCATGCCCTGACCGGTTTGGCTCAGTGGATGGAGCGTCGGCCTGCGGACTGAAGGGTCCCGGGTTTGATTCTGGTCAAGGGCATGTACCTTGGTTGCGGGCACATCCCCAGTAGGGGGTGTGCAGGAGGCAGCTGATCGATGTTTCTCTCTCATCGATGTTTCTAACTCTCTATCCCTCTCCCTTCCTTTCTGTAAAAAATCAATAAAATATATTTTTTTAAAAAATTAAAAAATAAAAAATAAAATAAAAGAGCTTCTCCTGGGCAGCTTAAGAAATATCTAGGATCCTTTCCCTCCTGACCTTTATTTCCTCCTGTCCCATCAAATTGCCACCCAGGCAGGGGACTCTGTACCTGTCTCGGCTCCCCCACCATCCATACCCCAGGGCAGAAAGGGGTAGCAAAGTCGATTCTTCAGTTGTCAGGAGCACCTTTTGATGTGGAGGTTGGCAAAGAAGTGGGGGCCTGTGTGTGCTGGGTGCAGGGTGCCTTTCCTGCTGAAAGGGCCCTCCTGGTGAATTGCTAGTCAGCAGTGTTACCTCTGAAATCCTGGTTGCTTACATCATCCTTGACATTGATGGTGAGGTAGATGGGCAGGGGGTTCTGGCCATGGCTCAGAGCAGCACGCTGCTCTGACAGTTTGCAGTCATTTCTCTGTGGGGAAACAACATGGTTCAGGAAAAGAAGCTGCCAGTTCGGGGCATCACGGAACAAGGGCACAGTCGGGACCTCCTGAGCCCACCAGGCTGCTTTGTGGGCCCTGGCAGACACTAGTTAAACCTGCTTTTAAAATGCACCGGGAGAAGGTACACTCATCCTTGGACTGTTCACCACCCCAGACATGTGGATGGTGTGGGACTGGGTCTACAGTTTAGGGCTGTCCCTCAGAGCCCCAGGGTTCTCCTGGTGTCTCGGGAATCAGAGGTAGGGGTGGAAGAGGCAACCACTGCCCCTCTCCTCCCCATATCTTCCACCCACTCAAACTGAAGCAGCTCCATTTTTTTTAATCGGAGGAATTGCTGTTTATTTCTGTTTGTCTTGTTACTACTAATATTCTCTCATTTCTTTTTAAGTTCTTTATTGTTGAAAGTATTATATATGTCTCCCCCCCTCCCCACCACCGGTTGACCTCTCCCAGCCCTCTCCTGCCTCCCAGCACAGGCCCTCATCCCCCTACCATCTGTGTGCATTGGTTATGCTCATATGCATGCATGTAAGTCTTTTGGTTGATCTCTCTCCCCTCCCCCCCATACCCTCCCCTGCCTTCCTCTGAGGTTTGACGGTCTGTTCGATGCTTCTACTAGTCTCTGAATCTATTTTTGTTCATCAGTTTATGTTGTTCATTATATTCCACAAATGAGTGAGATCATGTGATACTTATCTTTCTCCTCCATTGTTCTTATCTGCTTTGCATGCTGCATAAAATGTGCTTGGGAAGGGAAAAAAGCTCCTTCCTTCCTTCCTTCCTTCCTTCCTTCCTTCCTTCCTTCCTTCCTCCTTTCCTTTCTTCCTTCCTTTCTTTTCTTTTCCTTCTCCTTCTCCTCTTTTGTTTTTTAACCTAAAGCTTGGATATTTGGGCACCAGATGGCAGCCAGGGTCCCCAAGTTCCCAGAGCACTCGGCTGTATAATCAGAGTGGGGGTCCTGAAGATCAGCTGGGGCCACAGGTCACCCTCCCAAGAGAATCAGCCAGTACAGACAAGGCCAACTGAGGCCTTAGAGGCCCAGGTGCTGATCCCAAGCCTAGCAGCTGCCTACCAAGTGACCGTCCATGGTCACCCAAGCTTGGGAAGGCCGCGGAACCCGTGTGGGATGGTAAACACATATGTAGGCCAAATGACTCTTGGGCCTCGCTTGAAAGGCAAGCAGGTTACCTATTGTAACTGGGCCCAGAGATCTGGGCACCACAGGGCTGACTACCCTGGAAGTAGAGGAAGTTGCAGACTCACAGAAGAGCCAGTCTAAACTCATTGTCGAAGGGGCCCGAGGGGAACGGGCTCCTACTTTTGGCCAAAGAGGAAGAGCAGAGGCCTCCTGACATTAATCCTAGACTTGCTTTCCCTCCAGCATGTCATGTCCCACATGGCTTCCACAACAGCTGGGTCTCAGCACAGGCGCGTTCTCTTCTTGGGCACATATTGCTCAGGTCGTTGGCTCTCAGCGCAGGAGGGAACCTCACTGGGCCCATCCTCTGGGTGGTGACCTTGAGAAGGAGCCCTGCAGACCTCCAGAGGCTGGAGCATCAGAGTGAGGGTCCCAGCTGCTCTGAAATCCATGCTGAGTGTATGCTGAGGCTCTGCTTCCCATGGCTGGCTCCCAGCCCATTACTGACATGGCGGGCAGGGCTATTGAGGCAGGCCCACCTGGGGGTGTCGGGCTCCTCTGACAGCCAACTGGGCTGTAGGACTCTCAAAGTCTTGCTGAACCTTCTAAATCACACAAAGCTGTTCTCTCTCTTCCACTAGGGGTCAGACTTGCGTCGCAGTGTGATGGCTCTCCAGCCTTTCCCAGCTGCTCCCTATTGTCTCTCACAGGCGTCTTGGTTTGGCTCTCAGGGGATAAGCTACCTCTCTGCAGGGCTGCATCGAAGCCACCCCCAATCAGGGGGTCTCAGTCATACTCTAAAGGGAGGTGGGAAGACAGTCCCACCATCTTCCTCCACCACACATTCGGGCACCTCACACCTATGACATGCAAGGATGCACCTGCAGGTCCAACTAACTCCCTCCTGCTGCGATAGAAGCCCAGACGCCCCGAAGAGGGAAGAGAGCCGGGCGTCAGACAAGGCGGGGTGCGGCCCAGGAGAAGCTGGTACCTACCTCATCCCCCAGACAGGCCTCGATCAGCAGGCCCCAGAAGTCTGTGAAGTTGACCTTGTAGCCTTCCTGGCTGCGCTGCCGGAGCTCCTCCCGGAATTTGCGGAGCTGGTCCGGGAACAGGGCGGGCATCTTGTCCTTGACCACGTGCCTCCGGGCCTCAAGGATGGCAGTCTCCAGGCTTTTGGAGGACCAGTCAGGGTCACGGTACAAGGTAGCCATGGTCCTGCAGAAAGACAGGCATGGCTGATAGAGCTGAGCCAGCCCTGGTCCTGTCAACCCCAGGCCCTGGCAGGAGAGAAGGCGGCAGCTCAGGGGAAACCCCAACCTGCCTGGAGAGGAGCCGGGAGGAAAGGGAGTGAACATGGTTGCACACAGTCCCAATGCTACCATTTCTGGGTTGCCTACTGTGTGCCAGGTACAGCATGTTGCTTCAGAGGGAGGACTCGGGACCCAGATCTTCCTGTTCTAATCCAGACCCTACCACTCACTAGCTATGTCATCTGGGGCAACGTACTCCACCTCTCTTCACCTCAGCTTCCCCATCTGTGGAAAGGGGAGAGTTATGATAATTGTACTTATCTCACAAGGTTATTGTGAAGATTACATCAGTTAATGCCATGAAGTGTGGTTAGAATAGCACCCGGCACAGAGTAAGTCCTGGGCCCTAGGGTGGTGGAGCCATCGTTGGAACCAGGCTCGGCTGATTCCACATCCCGGGCTGTTTCCACTCTGCCACACTAATACTTCCCATAATTATGAGGCTGGCTAAAGGTTTGTTCCCCCTTCTTCGTAACTTACACGTGGGCCGTGGGGAGGAGAAAAATAAAGATGGGGGTCCCCCTAGCCCTGGCTCTTTGTCCCTGTCTGCCTCGTCTTGGCCTGACCCAGCTTTCTGCCTATGTCAGCACAGACCGTGGGCCTTGTCTGCAGCTGCGTGGTTGTCTGAAAGTGGCCTCATCCTTCACGGCACTTGTTTCTAATCAGGGAAGGTGGAGGTTGGTCAGGAGATTTCTTCAACTAAAAGCACCCTGCTCTCTACAAGGTTCACTCAATTACTTTAAAAAAGCTTTCAAAGCCGTTTCAAATAACTGGTTTTAAAAGAATCCTTTCCAGTGCTTTCCTGGGCCAGGTACCCCTTTCCCCCCATAGAAGCAGGTTCTGTCCTTAACCTACTCCCCAGGGGCAGCCATTTGACAGGGAGCCTAAGAACCTGGGCCCTGGACTCTGACCGCCTGGGTTCCGATCCCAGCTCTACCACTCATTAGCTGAGCGGCTCAGGGCAGTTCCTTTGTTTCTGCAGCTAAACAGTGAGCAGAATGGCAACATCTCCCTCATGGTTTTCTGATGAAGAAGAAATGAGAGGATCCATTGGAAACCGTCACCCCAGTGCTTGGCGCAGAGGCCCTGCCGATAACTGTCAGCGGTTCCCTCTATGGCCCATCTGGGCTGCAGCCTCAGGGCCCCTCACGCCCAGCAGCCCTTGGTTTTCCTAGGAAAGTTCACATCCACTCGCCCAAATGAAAGTCACCCACCCAGAGCGCCTCCAGGATGAGGGCCACAGACCTCGAAGGCGCAGAGGCCCACCAGCCCCAGACAGAATAAGACACAGGCCTGGCCGAGAGAGAGGCCTCGGGTGGTCAGAGGGCCCTGGCCACACTGGGCTAGGGCTGCATTATGCCCTTGGTGGCCCCCTTCGCCATCAATTATTAAAAATGTTGTTTTAGGACTGTTGTATAAAGACAAATATAGGAATGTCTTTATAAAAATATTTTATTCTTTGGTGGCCCCCTTCACCATCAATTATTAAAAATGTTGTTTTAGGACAAATATAGGAATGTCTTTATAAAAATATTTTATTCTATCTAGAAGTTCAATTTTTTCCTTCTGATCTGAAAAGAAAACATTTTTGTGGCCCCTACAGGGACCGTGGGACCCAGGCCTGGTGTCTCCGGTGGAGAAGCCACCTCCTGCTGGTCTCACCTGGGGGAGCCAAGTTCTCACTCTCCTTGCTCGGCAGCAGAGTGAGGAGGTGCGAGCCTGGGGACACCTGCAGTGCAGAGGGAGTGGGCAGGGCTGGGTGGTGGGCTGGAGTGTGGGCAGCCAGGGCAGCTGGGCCAGCTCCATGGCCCTGGGAGACTTGATACCCACTCCCTCAGGAGAGAGGGCAGCTGCCTCTCCCCAGCAGGACGGGATCAGTGGTACCAGGAGTTCACGCCTGGTTGGCCACCATGCCCCCAGGTCTCCACACAACCCGAGGGTAACAGTACCGTCAGTAACAACCAACCTGTATGATGTGTATAGTGTCTCTCGTGTACCCAGTACAGGGAGAGCCTCTCCAACAACCCCATAAGGTCGGCACTATTATTATCCCCACTTTATAGATGTGGAAACTGAGACTCAGAGAGGCTGAGCTCACGCAGCTGTAAGTGGGAGAGCTGCCCAGGCTTCATGAGTCCCTCTTACATGGGATGCGGGGGCTTCACCAGAGACCCCAGGCTGGCCCTTCAGCTGTTTGTTCTGGGCTCCACCCGACAGTAGCCCCCAGTTCCTTACCAGGTGGCCCCTGACAGGCCAGTGATGTAGCTGGCACAGTTCAGGAGGTTCAGCTTCTGCAGCCCCAGCAGGTGGCCATACATGGCGGTCATGGATCTTGTTCCACCCCCTGTGGCCATGATGGCTATGAGCGGTACCTAGGGGCATAGGGAGGCAGACTGTTCAGGCAACGCTGGGTCGAGAAGCCTGGGAGTGACAGGTAGGAGCTGAGAAGAACAGTGGAGGAGGGAGAGCTGGCACACAGAGCAGAGAGTGGGGCACGGAGTGACTTGAAAATTGTCTTTCGCAGAGTGGCTGGCCAGCCAGGAGGTCTAGAATTAGACCTTAGCTCAAACCCAATAGTTGGGGTCAGTAAAGGGCTCCAGAGCCTCACACGGGCTTAGTCAATCAGGTCTTGTCTGGAAGAGTCCTTAGCACTGTTAGTCTAGCCCTGAGTTAACAGATGCTGAAACAGAGGAACAGGGGGCTGGGTGGCTTGCTCAATAACCCAGCTTGTACACGATTCCGTAATGGTTGCAAATTGATGATCTCCTATAGAAGGATTTGATGTGAGGGCATCAGCCTGGTGCATGGTATGCGCCTAATATATATACCGTACGTGTAAGAGCAGAAGGAAGTGAATTTCTGACGTGCGATGGGGCAGGGTTGTCACCTCTGGGTTGACGCAGGTTTACTACATATGCCCTGGTGTGCTTCCCTAACGATGGGAGGAGGGGGCTGTCTGCCAGGACTTCTCTGTTTTCATTTGAGGGGAGACTGAAATCCTTCTGTTGGCTAAGCCCCGGTGCAGCCCTCCTCAGGCCCGAGGTCTCCATTCACGCCGATGGTCAGCTTCAGAAGGCGACACTTGGAAGGCTGCCCTGCTGCAGAGGGGACTGTGGGCCTCAGTCCTACCCGGGAGGTAACAGAGGGCTCCAACAAAGGCACCATTGTCTGCGCCATGGGAAGAAGCTAGCCATGGGAGTGGAAGCTGCTTTTCTCCAGCTTCCACGGCTGTTCTTTCTGGGTGTGTGTGTATATGTGCAAGCTTTGGGGAAGGGAGAATTGAAGAATGAAGGTCCCAGGGCCTTCTGGGTGGTGGTATGGGCTGTGGGAGGAGTGTCACATGTTTTCCTGGCTGGGAGAGGAGGCCATTTGTCACCTCAGCATCTTTTAGTGTTCCTTCCTTTCTCTCTCCACTCTGATCTTCCCTCCCCTTGTGAACACAACTGAATCATACCCAACACAGCCCTTACCTGGAACTTAGCACCCAAAGCAACCAGGACGGGCAGCGCCGAGGCGGCCTGGGCAGGGAGGGGCCGGGGGGCAGACATCAAGGCGCGGTGTCATCAGAAGGACAAGTTCAGAGCAGGCACTGAGCCCAGCCGGCTGACCTCTGCTTACCCACCTCATCCATCTGCAGGTCCTCCTCCAGCTGCAGCACCTGCTTCAGCGTCTCAGCCACCACCACATTCCGCTTCTGCAGGAACTCCAGTTCTTCCGGGCACAGGCTGTAGCCCAACCGCACGTCCAATGTCTGGGGGCTGTGGGGACAGAGGACCTTGGCTGAGCAGGCCTATAGGCTCCACCTCCATGGAGAAGACACGACTTTAGGGTCTCTGCTTTTTCATCTGTCACATGGGGCTAATTGTGCTTAACTTCTAGCACTGTCTTCAGGACTTAATGAGATAACAAATATAAAAGCACCAAAGCCTTAGTTGGTGCATTGAAAGCAGGTATTTGACAAAATTAGGGACTCATTGAGCCCTCTACCTCCTCAGCAAGATCTGGAAAGTCCAGAAAGGCTTCCTCCGGCACCTTCTATAGACTGAGGCCAGACATGGGGACAAGGGTCTCTGAGGTCCTTCTGGCACTCTCTCTGGACAAGGTTCTACAGTAAGAGCTCTTCTGAGCCAGAAAAACATGGCCCTGTTCTCATGGAGCTCACACTGTTCCTTAAGCTCTTCCTGTTCCTGGAATAATAATTGTCCTGTGTGTGTGTGTGCAGTTGACAAAAACCTTTCACTTCCCTGATCTCACTATGTCACCCCCCCAGGTCTGCAAGACAGGTGGGGCAGGAGCTGCTGCAGCATGACAATGCCTGTCCTCTTTGCATCTCATACCTGCCCTGAACAAGTCCAGCTCCTGGCCTGGCATCCAAGACCCCACGTGATCTGTCCAACCTCACCTCCAGTTACTTCCTGGAAGGGTCCATCGGCTCTCCAAGCTCAGGAGCACTTTTGGTTCTGAGCCTTTGCACAGGTCCTTGCCTTCCCTGGATGCTTCCTTCCTCTTCCTACCTACATCCCTGCATCCTCCAAGGCCCAGCCCCTCAGTGACTCCAGGCAGATGGACCTTGACCCTTTGAGATTTGAGTCACTAACCAGGTCACACCTCCTTGATGGCAGGGCCTGGGAGCTTTTCCATCACATTCTCCCATGGCTACCATGGGTCTGCAGACACAACTGTGAGGAAATAACTCTTTCCTCGACCTCAACAAGGAATGGATAATAGACCAATGATAATCATAACATCAGTTGATATGTGCTGAGTGTCCCACTTGCCAACAGATCAGTGGGTTCTTGACATCTATCTCACTGGATCCTCAAAGCAACCAACAATGGTCAGTACTCTTGGTATTGCTCCAATTTACAGAGGAGAAAAATTGAGACTTAAAGAGGTTAAATAACCTGTCTAGAGCACAGAGCTAATCAAATTGGAAATGGAAATTATGACCACTTGATTTTTGACAAGGGTTGGAAAATTCAATAAAAAGAGAACAATCTTGTCAACAAATAATGCTGAGACAACTGGATAGCCACATGCAAAAGAATAAAGCTGAGCCTCTATGTCACATTGTGCATAAAAACTAACTCAAAATCCATCATAGATCTAAATATGAGAGAGGCCGTAAAGCTTTTGGAAGAAAACATGGGAGTAAATTTTCATGACTTTGGATTAGTTAAATACAACAACAAAAGAACACGCAATAAGAGAAAAAATATATAGAGATAAATTGAAAGTCACCAAAATTTAAAATGTCTGTGCTTCAAGTACTAGCCACAGTGATCAGACAAGAAGAAAACATAAAAGGCATCCAAATTGAAAAGGAGGGGTAAAACTTTCATTATTCACAGATGACATGATATTATACATAGAAAACCCTAAAGATTCCACCAAAAAACTACTAGATTTAATAAATGAATTCAGCAATGTAGCAGTATAAAAATTAACACCCAGAAATCATTGGCTTTTCTTATACATCAATAATGAATTTTCAGAAAAAGAAACTAAACAAACAATCCCATTTACCATTGCAACAAAAAAATTAAGATACTTAGGTAAAAGACTTGTACTTGGAAAACTACAAGACATTAAAAAAAAAAGAGATAGCAGAAGATATAAACAAGTGGGAGGATATACTGTGTTCATGGATTGGTAGAATTAACATCATTAAAATGTCCATACTACCCAAAGCAATCTATAGATTCAATGCAATCCCTATTAAAATACCAATGGCATATTTCACAGGTCTAGAACAAAGATTCCAAAAATTGGTTTGGAACCAAAAAAGATCTCAAATAGCCACAGCAACCTTGAGAAAGAAGAACAAAGTTGGAGGGATCACAATACCAGATATCAAGTTATACTACAAAGTCACTGTAATCAAAACAGCCTGGAGTGGGCACAAGAACAGACATATAGATCAATGGAATAGAATAGAGACCCTAGAAATTGACCCGAGCCATTATGCTCAATTAATATTTGACAAAGGAGGCAAGAGCATACAATGGAGTCAAGACAGTCTCTTCAATAAATGGTGTTGGAATAATTGGACAGATAACATGCAAAAAAAATGAAACTAGACCACCAACTTACACTATACACAAGTTAAATTCAAAATGGGTAAAAGACTTCAATGTAAGTCATGAAACCATAAAAATCCTAGAAGAAACCATAGGCAGCAAAATCTCAGACATCTCTCATAGCAATATGTGGATACATCTCCTAGGGCAAGGGAAACTAAGGAGAAAATAAACAAATAGGACTACATCAAAATAAAAAGCTTCTGGCCCAGCACACAGGGCTCAGTGACCTATGAACCAGAGGTCACGATTTGATTCCTAGTCAGGGCACATGCCCAGGTTGTGAGCTCGATCCCCAGTGGGGGGCGTGCTGGAGGCAGCTGATCAATGATTGTCTCTCATCATTGATGTTTCTCTCTCTTTCTCTCCCTTCTTCTCTGAAAATCAATTAAAAATATATCTTTTAAAAAAGCTTCTGCATAGCAAAAGAAACCATCAACAAAGTAGAAAGGGAGCCCACTGTATGGGAGAACATAGTTGTCAATGATATATCTGATAAAGGGTTAATATCTAAAATATATAAGGAACTCATACAACTTAACAAAAGGAAGACAAACAATCCAATTAAAAAATGGACAAAGGACCTAAATAGATACTTCCTCAAAGTGGACATACAGATGGGGAGACATACGAAAAATGCTCAAAATCACTGATAATCAGAGATGCAAATTAAAATGACAATGAGGTATCACCTCACACCTGCCAGAATGGCTATCATCAGCAAATCAACAAATGACAAGTGCTGGTGAGGATGTGGAGAAAAGGGAACCCTAGTACACTGCTGGTGGGAATGCAGACTGGTGCAGCCATTATGGAAAACAGTATGGAGTTTCCTCAAAAAATAAATATGGAACTGCCATTTGACCCAGTGATCCCACTTCTAGGAATATATCCTAAGAAACTTGAAACACTATTCAGAAAGAATGGATGCACCTCTATGTTCATAGCAGTACAATTTACAGTAGCTAAGATCTGGAAACAGCCCAAGTGTCCATCAGTAGATGAGTTGATAAAAAAAAAAAAAAAGCTGTGGCACATTTACACCATGGAATACTATGCAGAAGTAAAAAAGAAGGATTTTTAATCCTTTGAGACAGCATGGAGGGACCGGGAGAGTGTTATACTAAGCAAAAGAAGCCAGTCAGAGAAAAACAAGTATCACATGATCTCACTCATATGTGGAATCTAGTGAGCAAAATAAACTGATGAACAAAATAGATCTAGAGACATAGAAGCATGGAACAGACTGTTGAATCTCAGAGGGAAGATAGAGGTGGGTTGGTGGGAAGAGATCAACCAAAAAACTTACATGCATATATGCATTGCCCATGGACACAGACAATAGGGTAGTGAAGGCTGGGGTGGAGGGTGGGTTCAGGTTAGAAGGGGTGAATGCGGGAAAAGGGGGACATATGTAATACTTTCAACAATAAAGATTTTTTAAAAAGAATATAAAAAGATAACCACCAGAAAAAGAGAAAATATTTGCAAATCATATATCTGACAAGGGATATTGTCAGAATATACACAAAGGACTCTTACAACTTTAGGTAGAGGGCAGATAACCCACTTTAAAATGGGCAAAGGATTTGAATAGACGTTTCTCCAAAGAACATGTACAAATAGCCAATAAGCTCATGAAAAGGTGTTTACCATCCTTAGCCATCAGGGAAATGCAAATCAAAACCACACCGAGATACCACTTCACACCCCTAGATTGAACAGATCAGAGGGACAGACAGAAAGAGGGTACTTTACCAGGGTGTAGACTTCATGTGTAATTCACAGTTCTCTCCCTGGGACATGAAACATGAAAAGCTTGTCAGTGATGACAATTCAGAGCCAAGTGATCCCAATCAAAGAAGTGTAGACTCACCACACTGTCCACTTCCTGACTTGACTCAGCTCACATGTGTGCGCACACACATACGCTCACATGCACACATGCATGCACACACATGCTCCATGCCCACACCCTCTTCCGGACCTGACCCTCCCTATCATCCTTAATTTGGCCTCTGTACCCTCTGTTTGGCTCCACACTGCAGTTCAGCATTTCCTACCCCCCAGACTCCTCTATCCTGCCCGAGGGACCCCATGAGTCACCTTCCCCCAGGTGTCCCCAGGCTCTTCCCATCTTCCTGCCACAGGAGCGCCAGGCTAAGCCGCTCAGGCCCCTCCCCAGACTCAAGCCCTCACCACAGGCAGCGTCACCGCCTGGCCATCGGTGAGGCAATCCAGGGGCTGGCTGACAGGGCCGTTCTTCCTGTGCGCACCGCAGCAGCAAAGCTGGAAGGAGGAGTGGTTCTGTGAGTGGGGTGAGGGGCTCCTTAGGCGACCCTCTGCCCCAGTCCCCCCACGCCACTCCCTGACGCCGCCTTGTACCCCACAGCTCCATTGTCTTCTGGCCACGTCCGCTTGCATCTGGGACTGGAAATACTTGGGGTAGTGGAAGCAGGCGGGGCTTGGGCAGCAGGGCTCTACGTATTGCGGGATGCGCTGGGTGTGCTCGAAGGACTCAGTCACTGTTACCAGGAGGTCCTTCCCTGGAAGAGGGGACAAGAGGGCTGAGACCCCCAAAGGCCTCTCACTCCCCCCATCCTCACTTGGCCCAGTTAAAAGCACAGCTGGAGGTGCTCAGGACAGGGGTTTAGAACTCCCTGGGGCACTGGTTAAAATGCCCCAGAGAGGCTCATTCTGTAGGACAGGGCCAGCCCACGGCTTGCATGTGATGCTGACAGATGAGGTCCCCAGAAAGCCCTCTGAGGTGCAGAGTCCTCCGACGTTCCGCTTCTCCTACTGCAGTGAAAGCAGCCCTCACCATACCCCCAGTTTGGGGGAGTGGCCTCTTCCTCCCTTCCTCACCCAGTCTGTGGGGCCATGCTGCTCCCCTCTCTTGGGACAGGGCTGGAAGTCCTTGCATTGGTGTCATGGGTGGAGCAGTGAACAGGAGTCTCGTGTTTATGGATCTCTTAGGTCCCTGCCAGCTACCAAATGCTAGGACTCTATGAATTGTCATCTCGCCAGAGGAAGGGGCACAGCCAGAGGGGCCCTGGGCACTGTTAGTGTCTGCCCACCCCGGTGCTGACCACTGCACCAGGTCCAGCGAAGCCCTGGCGTGGCAGGGGGATCGTGCAGACCAGTGTGAGCAGTGCTGTGCCACTGACCCCTGACCCACGGTGCTTGGCAGGCCCGGGAGGCTCTGAGGGTTACGTTGGGGCCTGGAAGAGCATGCCCCTTAAAGAGGGGTGGGGGTGGGGATACAGGGGCTCACAACCCCTGAGGGTGAGGCGGTACTGAGGCATCTCCCACCAAGCGCTTGGTTGCCCCGTTTGAGCCCAGGGCAGCTGGCAGGGGTGGGAAGCAGCCCTCCCCCCAGCAGGCAGAGGCAGTCAAAGGACCTACTTCTCCTGCTCTTCCTCTGCCTTCTGGATTCTGCGTGAACCTCCAGGCGGGAGACTTGCCGAGCCTGCAACAAAGAAGCGGGGGGTCATCCCTAGCACAAGCCATCCCTGCTCTGTGTGACCTGGCCTGGGAAGCCTGGTCACCTGGTCATTGCATTTTCTGAACCCAATCAACTCCTATCACCTTACTCAGAGACTGAATATCTGAAAAGGAAGCTCTCCTGAGAAATCTAGGGCTCATTTCTGCCAGATAGAGGGTGGAACCTGAGGGAACCTTCCTCTTTGGGGCTTTGAAAGTGAGGAACTTCCAATGAAAGAGCCTTCTCAAGAGGCAGAGGCAGGTCAAATGCCTCCACCACAAACTCCCAAAGACTGATTTTTGGGGGACAGATTTTGACTCCTGGGATTTTAGATGCATCTAATTAAAATGGCTGTATCAACAGCTGAACTATGGAACGCTTTTTAATAATGAGCTTGTGCCTGTAGAGAGATGGGGGTTGGGAGGAAATGGAACTGAGACTGATTCTGGGAGAAGGCTGCTTCCCAGGGGGCTCTGGGACAGGGTCCCAGCTGGGCTCGGTGTTCGCTCCCACAGTCTGTTCCCCTGAGAGCAGCAGCCACTTGTGGCCTCTGGAGTTACAGGAGCCTGGAAGGACAGTTACCACCAGCACGCCGTTGGTGATGAGGGTCTCGGGTGGAGAGGGACTGAAAAACAAAATGAGAACTCCTGGTCAGTTATATCAGTCCAAAGGTGACAAAGGCCGCAATAGGGTCAGTATGAGATAGCAGAGCCTCCCTGGTCCTGGTGAAAAATACTGGCTTAAGAAACCTTAGATGCATAGATTGTCAAGGAGAAAACTGGCATATGTTTTAAATAGAATGTCCAGACAAAAATAGATTTACAGATTAGAAGGAGTAGAAGAAGAATTTCCATTTATTCCCTCTCAAGGAATAGCTGTTCTTTTTTTTTTTTTTTAACAGAACATGATTATATTTAATACACAAGTTTGATACAACCAAAAGGTAAAACACCAGAGTAAAATAGTAACCAAAAACATGGTATTTCATTTGCAATGCATGAGAAATGGTTAACATCTTTAGTCATAAATAAGCTCTTAAAAACAAGACACTATAATAATGCAAGGAAACTGGAAAAAATACAAGTGATGAGTAAGCATTGAGCATATGTGATTTTGCTGGGATGGCTGTTCTTTATGTCCAACCAGATGAAAGGCAGTTTGGGGATAAACAGGCTGCAGGAAAAGGCCAGACCACCAGCTAGAGCAGATGTAAATAGTTCTGGTAGTGAAACTGGCCCGTACTCCGTTCTGTGCTTTATTTCACTTATGTGTGGAACAAACAGTTCTGACCCTGGCAGAAAGGGGCCTGGTGAACAAGAAGTGTCCTTGTGCTACAGAGCCCAGAGCTTATGTCTCCACGGTACCACTTAGCAGCCCACTTAAGCCCAAGGTGGCTGTCTCCAGATCAACTCTAAGCACCAACTTTGACATGTTTCATTTTGCAGGCCGCTTTCTAATTCAGCAGAGGATTACGCCCGCCCCCCCTTTAAAACTCCTGTCAAATCAAGACCTGGAGAAGAGAGCCCAGATTTTCTTTAATGTGAAACAAAGTTGATTTGAAGTTGTCATTCTGCTCTTGATGGGAAATGAAGCCCCTCAAATACTGTAATTCCTCACTTAACGTCCTCGAGAGGTTCTTGGAACTGCAGTGTCACAAAACCAGTTTTAACATAGGCCAATGGACATAAATAAGAGTAAAGTTTCTATATCAGCTCATCATTACAACGAAATGACAAATGACGTTGAGACATTATCCGAGGACTTGCTGTAGATCCAAGAGCCCCTAGCAGAGGACCCTCTGAGTGGAATGTGACAAGCCCTCTTGTTCTAGCTCATTCCTCTCGTCCTCCCTGTCCCTGGCTGATCATAAATCCAGGGGGCGCAGCTCTGCCAGGGCTACGAAGAGGGGAGCAGCCAGCTGCCCCATCACAAGGCACACTGCCGTCCTGGGCAGGGGACCTGCTGCCCTCCCTTACTGCCCCTCCCCTTCCTTCTCTCTCTATCCTCTTGTCCTTCCTACCTTTCAGCTCTGTGTCCCCAATTCCACTGAGGCCACAGCATAGTCAGAGCTCCAGGACCCTGGATCATTCTTCTCATTGAACATGATGAGAAATAGTCCACATGTTGGGTCAGAGCCTCCCCCTCATTTGGTTCCAGAGTAGACCATAGAGGGGGACAAGGAGCAGCCTATGCTCTAGAGCAGTGATGGCGAACCTATGACACGCGTGTCAGAGGTGACACGCGAACTCATTTTTTTGGTTGATTTTTCTTTGTTAAATGGCATTTAAATATATAAAATAAATATCAAAAATATAAGTCTTTGTTTTACTATGGTTGCAAATATCAAAAAATTTCTATATGTGACACGGCACCAGAGTTAAGTTAGGGTTTTTCAAAATGCTGACACGCCGAGCTCAAAAGGTTCGCCATCACTGCTCTAGGGCCTATCTAGGCCAAAGTTTGGGGGAGTTTGTTCTAACAGTTCTGGGTCAAGGAGGAGACCCCTTGGTCCTGACCTCTTTCTCTGCCTGGCCTCAGTAAGCCCTGATCACTATGGTGGCAGGAATTCTTCCAGAGGCCACTCTCAGGAAGGTAGGGGAGCTAAGGCAGGGGGTTGGCCAGAGTATTAGATCTTTCAAGCAATACTGGTGTCAGTAGAACAGGATGAGTAGGAATGGGACCCAGGCACCTACAGTATTTAAAGGCTTTCAGTGATTCTAATACACAGCGAAGAGTCTGAGGTGAGTGCCAGGGGAGAGAGTGGAAGAGGGGAAGACAGCAAATGAAATACAACTGAAATGCAACTAGGGTGTCAGGACTGTGGGCTACTCACCTCGCCTCCAACAGGAACTCCACCTCCAGCTCCTCCATGCCCTGTGGGGGAGGGAGGGAGGGCAGCTGTGAGCTGCGAGCTGCCCCAGGAGCCTCGGTGAACCTGTCCCATCCTTCCCACGAAGCTGTCCTGCTAACATGGAGTGGGGGCAGCTGCTCCTGGCTCTTGTCCTCTCTACCTTCTGCTGTCCCCAAGTCTTTAACACCAAGCACATTGCTGACCACGCAGGGGAGGGTCAGGGTATGGAGATGACCCCCAACCCCAGCATGAAACTCTTATACCCAGAACATTTCCCTTTCATCTTCTATCCCCATTATTCTACTTCACAATGGTCTCCTGCCTTCCCAAAGGGCTGTGCCAGGGGCAAGGGAGAGCTGTGACATGGCCCCCAGAAAGTTCAGCTCTGAAGGGTAGGGGCCCCGTCCCTGCCGGTCCACAGTGGGAATTCAAGTATTTGTTGAATGAGTGAATCTATAACATTCTGGTCCTTTCCAGCTCAGACTTTCTCTGACTTGCAGATTTGCCCTCCTTTACTCTCCTCTGTCCTCTGTCCCCTGGGGCTCTCCCAGCAGCAGGACCCCGAGGGAAAGGAAAGAGGAAAGGGAATCAACACTATTGCATCTCTCTTCTGTACTGTGACCAATGCTAGGTGCCTCAGCCACGTTTTCCCGGTTAAGTCTCACAGTCACCCTGTGCGGTAGGTACTAATATCACCCTTGTATGGACAAGGAAAAAGAACTCAGAGGAATTCAATAATTTCCACAAGGTCATAAAGCTAGTAAGCAATAGCGCTGGGATTTGGATCAGCAGTTATCTTTCTCTGACTTGGCCATTACACAGAGAGGAACCCATGGAAAAGCATCATGGGAACGACCAGCTGCCCCTCTGGAAGCAGGAGGCTGAGGGGCTTGGCAGCTGTACCGACCTCTGGGTTGAGTGGGAACTTCACATGGGTTTTCTTCCTGAAGCAGAGCTTGGTGAGGTCATAGAGAACTGTCAAGAGATGGTCATCTGGGGTCACTGCATCTTCATCGCAGACGCTCAGCTCTAGCACATTCTAGGGGAGAACGCAGGGTACAAGTCTGGTTACAGTGATTGCACTGACCCATTGACCCATTCTCAGGACAAGGGGCCTGACCTCAGTCCTAGCCAGGAGGTGGGTCTGAGGGACAGGGGCCAGCACGAAGGTCCCTGCTCAGAAGTGAGACACATTTGTAGGGAAATGAATTTAAAGAGGAAAGCGTCTACTCCAACTTTTCAAACTCTCTCTAAAACCTTCCTGCCCCTCTGCTCTGACTCCCCTATTGGAGGATTTTGCAAGCTTGGCAGGGGCCTGTGAAGTGTGAGGGATTTCATTTTACCTGGAAGAAGAACAGAAGGGCAGAGCAAGCAAAACTCCTGCCAGATATGGAATGTATTCAGCACCAGGACCTCAGGAGCTGAAGACAGCCCCTGTGGTGTTAGAAAACCCAGATGAGGGAAGCTAGCATGTTAACATCCAGGGATTGTTGTGCCAAAGATCATAGGCATTCCGATGCTTGATGGGGTTGGGGTGAGGTGTTGGAACTCCATTCTTTGGCTCACCAGCTCCTAATGAGATCTCATGGAGGGCCCCAAGGCAGCATGTCAAGAGTTGAGCACCTACCCCATCATCTGACTGAACTCTGAGGTCAATGGTCTCAGGTAACATGGATTAGCTCCTGAGGCCTCTTTTTCTAAGGATCCTGGGAGATGTGGGCAGGAACTGGGTTTGCCTCTTTGGTCCCTGTTTGGTGGACATGAGGTGGTTCTGGGGGTTTGCAACTGAATGAGATCTGTGACCTTGTAATTACTAGAAACCCAAGTATGTCCAGAACCAACCCAGTAGCCCCCTAGATCTTTAGACAAAGGAAGCCCAAATTCTAATTTCAAGATGGCCAATTGAGCCCACATAGAAATCTCCTCCTTTTGCCAAAACCACATATATGATAGGTATTTTTAAAACAATAAATATAAAAACTACTTGTCATGTACCAGAAATGCCTAAACTGTGAAAGCAGGAAGCTGGCTAGAGCTGCCAGGTCTCAAGTGTTCAGATGGGTGATGCCTCCATGAAGAGGCGGAGTTTCTCATAAGGAGCACTCTGCTGAGGCTGCCACGACTCAGGGCGCTCAAGGGAGAATTCTCCCGCAAGGAGATGGGAACTCTACGTAGGGTCACCATAGATCTGAATAGGACCAACACCATGAAATAAATCAACAAATGTAAGCACACACACCCAAGGAATTAGAAAGAATAAAGCAATCTAAAAAAAATTATGATAGAGAAAGCCCCCTGGATGGAATTAGACTGGCCTTGGACCTAATGACTAGAATGGCTTTTCTCTTTGTGTATTCTCCTGCTTGCAGTATGTTCTGGAAAGTACTGGAAACACACTCTAGTTGGGGACAGGAGACACCCAGTTCCAGACACAATCAGGTAGAAGGACAAGAGAGACAAGAAAGAAGGTGGAAAGATAAGCAGACTCAGAGAAGGATAAGTATGAGACAGGCTGAAAGGAATGGGTGAGTAGGAAGACAAGTCAATAGGAGGACAGAAGTAGGCAGAAAGAAAGATAAATGGGCATAAGAAGGACACATAAGCAACGAGATGGATAAGCAGGCAAAGAGGGGAGTAGAAATGCAGGCAGGGCAGACAGGTGCAGTCCTCCACATCTCACCTTCACTTGGCTCTGGATCTGGAAGTTGAAGCTTTCATTCCACTCCGGGTTTGGGCAGTTGGAGATGGTCCTAGTCCTCAGCTTCTTGTGAGAGGCGGTAGGCAGCCAGAGGCTCACATAGCAGTCTGTCTGGCTCACTGTCCAATGAAGACAAGGGTGGGAGGGAGGGGTGAGGTGCCAACCCAGGTCCATAGAAGAGAGTGCAGAGTCAGAAGGGAACTTCAGGCAAGTCACTTCCGGAGCAAGAAGGCCTTGTCTCAGCTTCAGGTCCTCTCCTAACTCATGAGTCTGACTCTGCAGAAGTTTTTGTTCCAGAACCCTAAGACAGTCACAAACTGCAGGCTAGATGTTTCACATAGGTGGACACAGGTCTCACTGACTGTTCTCATGGACACACATGGCCTCTGACTTTTGTCAGAAGCACCCTGGCTCTCTGGTTTGGGACAAGGCATGGCTGCACGGTTTTCTCTCTGCTAGGGAAAGATCTGGAGGACCAGCCCCAAAAGGTCCAGTTTGCCTCTTGCATTAACCCAGGGCACCAGGGGAACCAAAGTAGGGCTCAGCTCTTCCTCTGGGCTGAGGAGAAGTGGGGATTAGAAGGGGCATAGTCTATTGTGAGTCAGCCCAGAGGACCACAGTGGGAAAGGGCTTGGGGGGAACAGCTATTCAGTAGGATCTAGGAGCAGGGACCACCATCTACATACAACTACATGTCTCAACTGCACCTGCTGGGCTCTTCATACCTACACTGGTCTTCCAGCATGAGGTGTGTGACCCAAGAAACCATCACATGGAGCCACATACTTTTTTTCCCACTGGAAATGAACAACCCAAGTGTGTTGATGCTGAATGTGCTCTGAAGAAGGGACAAGGGCTGTGATCCCAATAAGCCCTCCCAAAGTGGAAGAAGGCCTCCCAGGTCTTTGGGTTGGAGCACCAGAAGGCATAGGGTGAAAAACAGCAACCCAGCCTGGTTCTCTCTTTCCATTCTACCTGGGAGGAGGGAAAAGAGGTGCCATGGGTGCCCTTGCTACTCTCCCAGCAACCTGCTGGGCTCATTCCCAGAGCTCACACCAGATGCACAGAAAACGAGTAAAGACAATAGCTTCCAATGTCAGAGAGTCCTCTAGAGGTAAAGATGGTGTGGGCATGGGAGTTCTGTACCGGTAAGACTGATCCAATGGTTATCAATGATGTTCTGTGAGAATGGAACCAGAGGTGTGTATCCCCGGACTGACTTATTCCTACATGGCCACCACACTGAGGACTTTACCAGAATTCTTCACCAGGGATTGTATCACAAGCACCCCCGGCTTCTGATTTTATCCCCAATGTCTGGTTAACCTCTGAGGGCTTACTACTCAATGAATTGGAATTTGCAGCCCTCCTGCCATTGAATAAGGGTGAGATGACACTGTTCTTTATATGTCATACTCATCATTTAATTCAGACACAAAGAATGACCAAAACCCAACAGAATAAAAAATAATAATGACCCCCATCTCCCCTCGGTGGCCAATCCGCTGCTTACTCCTCATCGCCAACTCCGGTGTCCAGGCCAGACACCAAGGACTGTCCTTGACTCTTGCATTGAGTCAATTTAATTCCTTTGATCACTCCAGCCCATCTACATCTCCTTCCTGGCACTGCCACTGCCTTGGTGCAGGCCACCTTCATCTCTGCTGCCTCTTCCCCACTAGGTACCCTGTCTTCTGTCTTCCTCTACTCTGATCTTTCCTCTCAAGAGAAACTAGAGGGATCTTTTTAGATCAGACCATGTCACTCCCCACCTGCCCTCAGGATGGAGTCCCAACCACTCAACAGGGCTGCCCTGCCAACTTCCACAGCTTCAGCCTCATTTATCCACTCTCCCTACAACCCAGCCTGTGCCCTGCCCCCAAACACACACACATACACATGCACACACACACACATTTGTATGTACACACAGAGGTGCTCACACTTGCATTTGAGACTCTAGCAAAACCCAATCACTTGTAGGTCTCACAAGGTGCCATGCCATTTTGTCATTCCTTCTGCTTAGAATTCCCTTCCCTTGGCTAGTCCTTTTGGGTTTCAGAAGGAAACTCCACTGGAAGCCTTCCCTGAGCCCCCAAGCCTGGGCCAGGTGCCCCTCTTTACCTGGAGCCCCCTGCTCTTCCCCTGGCAGAGCACTGGCTAACACTGCACCCAGAACACTGGCAGGCCTGGAAGACCATGTGTCAGCGCTTACGAGATATTAGCTGAGTAAATGAATGCATGCAAAAGCCCAACTTCCTGCTATTGGGCTATCCCAGTACCCCAGATTTCCAGGCTGAGTCACCGCAGACAAGTATGAAAGCTGCCGTGCCTAATCCCTCTGCCCACAGGGAGCCTCCCTGGGATCTACTCAGCACTCCAGGACCCCTCCCAAAGCCTTTTCTGGATACTGGCCCTCCTCTTGGGCCTGTAGCCTTCTCCTTGGTCTGCCTTCTGTACGCTAGAAGCCTACAGGCAGCGACCCCACCAACTGCACACCCATTTGCTTAGCACGATATAATGGACCCTGTAAAGGTCCCTTTCCCCCTAAAATCCCTTTGCTATCTCAGTCCATGCCTCAAATTCTCCCGTTAACCCATTAAATAAAATCTCATCACGTTTGGCTTGGAAGAGACAGGGCTGATCAGACACCCACACTTCAAGCGTTAATTTGTTTTTCAGTCCTTGTGCAGAGAGCAGTTCCCACCCCCACCCCAACAAGGTGGGAAGGAGGAGAATGCAACCCAAAGAAGAGGTAATCGGGGAGGGAGGGGTGATGGAGGAAATCCGGTCGGGACCAGATGGCAGGTGTCATTAGCTGACTGTAAGGACAGGGACCATCATGTTTGCAATGGAGAATAATGGTTAAGCAACGGTGACCCAGTTCTGAGAATTTCAGGGACTACAGGGAATTTCCTAGGCATAGATTGGTTCTAGTCCTCTGGGAGTGACAGAGGGCTTGCTCATCTGATGACATGTATCCTTTCCTGGAAGGTGGGTGGCAAAAGTGATGCAATGATCTCCAAAGATGCTGAGAACACTGTCTCGCTAATACCTCTGCAGATACATGCCTCACATCCCTTAGGGTGCTGGTTTGCATTTTAATTTTTTCCCCCAAGAGGAATAAAAACATTTTATAGCTAGGAGGCTTCTGGGTAGACTCCCTCCCAGTTCTGGCCAAGGTGTGGGCGGCACGCTCCCTGACAAGGGGTGGGGGGCGGGGGGTCATCGCTGAATCTCATCCCTCAATCTCATCCTTTTCAGGCTCCTTGAACTCTTGCAAATTTAGACACACATTAGAGGTGGAACCAGAGAGTAACGTGCTTTTGATACAGGCCAGAAGGGAACAATTTGGGGCCAGGGTAACCCAGGACCTGGAAGGCATCAGGATAGTCTCAAATCTCACCCGGCAAGGCAGCAACAGAGCCCAGCCATGGAGACTAGACACAATGTCTCCGGGCTGGCACCCAGACACCATGCATGCCCAACCCTGCTCCTCAGGGGAAAGGAAGAAAAAATCAACAACTAAGGGTGCTCAAAGGGGACCAGGTACCCTCTAAAGGCAGCCTGTGTGCCCAGGCACATGTGGGGAAGGGGGAGACGGGGTGGTGGAGCCAGACCTCAGCTCGTTTCTCTGGCTGTCTCCTCCTCCATCCCCCTACCTCTGGCAGGGGTGTGACAGGGAGAAGACAGAAAGGCTCTGGACACAGGTATAGGCAGGGCTGGGACAGACACACCCAGAGAGGAGTGGAGGCCGGTGTGCAGCTGCGGGAGTGTGAAAGCCGAGGCTGTCCTTGAGGGGAGTGGAATGAAGTGTGGCATGGGCAATAGAGGTGAAAGAGGCAGCCAGGCTCCAAGCCCGGGGGACACTTTCAGACTCCTCGGATCACTCCTGGTGGGCTGGGAGGCTTTGAGAAGCCCGAGGAGAAATCCCTGGCCCTTGGCTGGCCCTGTCCACAGAGCTAGGCCCAAGCTGGACTCTGGCTCCAACTGCTCCTGCTGGAATGGGCTCTGGACACTCACCATCCAGGGGACTTGGTCTGAATCCTGTCTGATCCCTTTGCTTTCTCTAGGGCTCCAGGGCCCTCCCTCCTCCACACGCAACCCTGCACAGCAGCAGCAGCTACAGGACAGCTTCCCAGCAAGTGTCTCAGCTCTGGCCACCTGTGCTCCAGCACAATTTGCATAGGAGCCCTGGGAAGTCATGCAATTCCTCCTTCAAGAACTCGGGCGCCACGTCACTTAGATCCTGATCTCTCCTCTGCCTGGCTTCCTCCCACTCCACCAATGGCCCGGCCTCCTTCTCCTGGCTTGGCCCCTCTACTTCCCAGCTCTTCAGACCTGGGATCCAACACTTTCATTAACCCTCATGTGCAAAATGGGCTTCACAGCACTACCCTCAGGTTGTTAAGAGGAGCAAATGGTGTTTGGAGGTCGCGCCTAGGCTGGCCCCCAGCAGGTGCCTGGGAAGACATTCCCCTCTCCTCTTCAGGATGGCCCCGCTCCAGACCGGTCTCCCTGGGCCTCTGGATGCTCACAGCCTGCCCCTCTCAGACCCAGGTCCCCAGTGCAGCCTTCCTTAGCTACTGGCAGTTTTCATTGTCCTCCTCTGGGTCTTAATTATGTAGTGACAAGGTTAGAATGCCATATTCTATGACTATTCTATATTCACTTTGGGCAGAGATGTCCCTGGCTTGGCAGCTCAGTTGGTTAGTGTCACCCCAATACACCAGGGTTATGGGTTCAATCCCCAGTCAGAGTGCATACAATTATCAACCAATGAATGCATAAATAAGTGGATTGGCAGCTCAGTTGGTTAGAGTGTCACCCCAATACACCAGGGTTACAGGTTCAATCCCCAGTCAGAGTGCATACAAGTATCAACCAATGAATGCATAAATAAGTGGAACAACAAATCTCTCTCTCTCTCTCTCTCTCTCTCTCTCTCTCTCTCTCTCCCTCTCTCTCTCTCCTCCCCTCTCCCCCTTCCCCCCCTCTCAAATCAATAAATAAAAACTTTAAAAAAGTATCATGGCTCTGTGCATTCTCTGCCACTCTGAGTTGAATCCGGGGCAGTGAGAGTATAACAAAGCTTTGGGGAATCCTGATGGCTGTTGGGCCATCCCTGTGGGGTCACCAGTGAGTGGGGCAGCCCCTCAGCAGTGGGGCCTTGACACCAAGCCTTCTCCTCTTTGAGGGAAGATGGGGGAAGCATTGGAAGGGGCTTTGGCTCCCCTTATCTCTTGAAATACCACCCAAAGCCAGGCATGGGGGAGCAGCCTGCTCACCCAAATGCTGAAGCTAGAGACTTCCCTGGGCTCCCATGGCCTAGGCATGCTGCAGGTGCTGGGAGGAAGGGGAAGTTAAGGCTGCAAGAAAACAGTGTATAAGCAGCCCTGGTGAGTCAACCACTCCATGGGGCTGATCTGCAGAACTGGGGGCTGTGGGGCCTCTGGCTTGGACCCTAGAACCCAATAAGGTAGTTGAGTCCTGAGGAGGAGCACTAGGACTAGGCTGGCGGCTGGCCCAAAGACGCCTAAGGGCCTCTCCTTCCCTTTACCCCAAACAGTCCCTCAACTCATGTAGAGCAAGGAGTGCCCAGTGTGGGAGACACTGGCGCTCCTGGAAATGGATACCAGGGAGAGGGCAGTGGAGGAGAGTGAGGTGACAGGGAACCATGGTAGTGCCAAGGTCACAGCTAATGGGAAAGGCATGGGAATCAATAGAAACCCCAAAGTCTGAAATACACACACACACATGCACACACACACACAACTCACACACACACATGCACACACCATTTCTCCATCCAGACCCCACAGGCAGAGAAGGAGGAGGGAAGTGAAAGGGAGATACTCACCCATGTCAGCCTGCCGGACATTTCTCATCCGGATGACCCTCACTGTTAGCAGGTAGCATGGAGACAGCCCCTCCTGTGGATTGAGAGGACAGTGGACTCACTATCAAGGCAATGATGGCAGGTGGCCTTGATGGAGAGCAGCTCCAGCTGCCCATAGGCTCCCACTGCCTGGCCTCCAGAGGCCTCCCCAGTCAACCCACACTTCTGGGCCCTGGAGGACTCTCTGGTCCCCAGGGGATCCCAGGCATCGAGATAAGGGGTTTCCTCTTAACCCCACTCTGAGCGAGCATATCTGGAAGAGGGACAGCTTCGTGCCTGTTCTGTTCATGTCTTTCCTGTTTGAATCTAGAGATTTGAGGCCCTTTCCATAAAAGTTTGGCTTAGATGAGTCTTTTTTCCAATCCACTCCCAGCCTGTGCTCATGGTAGATGCCACTGAACTCCTCCAACTCACTGAGCGACTATATTTATAGAGGCCTCTGAACTGGAACCTTTACACTACACATAGTCCACTCTGTGTGGTTAAAATCACTCTATACTTTTTAAGAGGATACAATTCTTCTCTATTTAAAATAATATTAGGGTTTTGGAAAAACAAAAGTATGAAGAAAAAGAGTCCCCATAATCTTATCACTCAAAAATCATCATTAAAAATTTTTAACGTTATAATAATTATTTATATGTTCAACCCAGACCATCCACTGATAGTTCATCTGCCTTGACTATTATCAGAGACTAGAGGCCTGGTGCACAAAATTTGTGCATGGGTAAGGTCCCTAGGCCTGGCCGGAGATCAGGGCCAATTGGGGCCTTCCTTTCCCCGACCCCGAACCCCACCCCTGGCTGCTGGCTGCCAGCCGGGGCCTTCCTTCTGGTGGTCAGTGTATGTCATAGCGAGCGGTAGAAACTCCTGGGGGGTTGAACTACTGAGGGAACAATTTGCATATTATCCTTTTATTATATAGGATAATAATATTTGTAATAGTTAGCATCTATTAAACACTATTTGTCAGACACTTTTCTTTGTTTCTAATCATCATAAAACATTTGTAATAGAGGTGTTGATACATATATACTTTAAAATTTGAAATATAATTAACATATAACACTGTACTAGGTTTAGGTGTACAACATAATGATTTGATATGATCACCACAATCAGTTTAGTTAACATCTATCATTGCACATAGTTACAATATTTTTTACTTGTCATGAGAACTGCTATCATTTTGATGTCTGTCCTTCCAGCCTCTCCTGGGGCTTAATTTTAACCAGCAACAATAGAATGATGACTGGGAAGGCTGTTGCTTAGCCACTGAGAGAGATGTAAGCCAATTTGAGGGTCTCTGTCTCCTCTCTCCCCAACAGCTGACTCAAAATCAGAGAATCAAAGCCAATCTGACAGTTAGTTTAAAGATTCCTTTTGTGAACACAGACAATAGGGTGGTGAAGGCCTGGGGCAGGGGTGGGGGGGTTGGCTGGAGGGAGTCAATGAGGGATAAAAGGGGGATATATGTAATACTTTCAACAATAACGCTTTCTATTAAAAAAAGATTCCTTTGGTAAGATTAACTCTAAAATATTGACTATCTTCATAGTCAATAACATGCTCTAACAGGGTTTTGTTTTGAGCTTTGTAACTTGGGCCAAAGGACACAGAGACCACTTCTCTTCTGGTTCTAGAAATATGGCTATGGCCTTTGTCCAGCCCCCTTCTGGGCACAGTGGGTTTCTTACTTCTCACTCTGCACCTGGGCAGAGTGGTATCATGGCCTGATCTGGTGAGGAAGGAGGAGTCAGCCTGCACCAGGAGAGCAGTTCTGGCCTAGCCTGTTCCCACTGGCCCACTTTCTCAGAGGGCAACTAGAGGGCTCCAATGGGGAGCCGCCCAAGGCTTTAGCCAGGCAGGGGTCAGTCCTCAGGGTCCTTTCATTGTGTTGAAGGGCTCTGAATTCAGGGCCATGGTCCTCTCAGCCATCACTACCCTTCTCCTGCCTCCAGGAGGGGTGGTCCTTGGCCCTGGCCTGCTCTCTTGTGTCTTCTCCGGAAGGGAATGCACCTATGTAGCTTCCCACAGGACCACAATTGAGGTCTCCCTGCCTTCCAAGAAAAGGTCTCAGCTGTCATCTACCCTGATGACTTCCACTGGCCACTCAGCAACAGTAACCACATCAGCGACCACTGGCTGAGGGTCTGCCATCTGCTCAGTGTTGTGTATACAACGTCTACATTTGTCTTGCTCAAACCTTACAACACCCCATGAAGCCGTTGTTATTAGCCTCGCTTCACAGGTGGAGAGTCTGAGCCCGAGTCCTTTGACTCCAGGCACTCAGCTAGAATCAGAGGAGCCTAGCTTGAATCCAGTTCTAATTCTTAAGGCCGTGTTCCAACCCATGACTATCCTGCCATCTCACCTGAAAGTGGCCCTCGGCAAACATGAAGACAGGTGCTGCCCTTGGTCTTAAAATCTATTTTCCTGACAGATTCTTCTTTTTACCTTGAATTTCCCCAATGCCCCCAAATAACCCCAAACTCTGACCATTTTTCCACTTGTGCTCAACAGACAGAGCCCATGGCCTCTCCTTTTTAAACTGCCAGAGAACATCGGAGCTGGAAGGGTTCTTGGAGAAGTTTCCATTTTCTAGCAGCCACAGAGGGCTCCTTGTGGTCTGCCTTGAACCTCAAGTCACACCTTCTAGCCCAGGCATTTGCAGGAGAGACCCAATTTCAAAGGCCTCTACAAAGCCCTTTGCCATCTCCCAGCAGGGAGAGAGAGCCTGGCGGGTTGGAGAGAGAGCCCAGAGGAAGGAAGGAGGAAGGCAGAGGGAACGGGGGACTCAGGTCTTGGGCCCAGAGGATTCCAGGAACCAGGACTGTGAAAAATGACCTTCTTGGCCTAAAATGAGTATTTTGCTCCTGCTGTAATGTGCTCAGTTGGCATGGTGCTAGAGATAAGCAAAATTCATGGCCCCAGAGGCAATTGATACACAATAGAAAAATGCAAAAGAACAAAGCACAATATCTGTGACTCTGCAGATGGGAACCAGAGATTAAGGAAAGCAAGTGTACGGGCAGCCATGGTGCTAAGGGTAAGAACTTCAGGGACTTGGACAAGCCGGTCCCTAGGACAGGACACCCTCGCTAGCTATCAGGGTGAAAGTTGAGATACCTAACAACAGGCATGGCCAGGCATCGTGCCAGCTGGGCTGCAGCCCTGGAGCAGGGACAGGCCTGAATCCTGCGGGTCACGGGGTGTTGGGGGTCCTGGGGTGAGGACTAGGGAGCACTCGGTGCGCTGGAGCGCCAGGCAGGGACTCCGGCAAATGGCACAGAGGTGCATTTAACTGCTGTGTGGGGAGGACGGCTGGGAGCAGTTTCCTGGGCGCCACTCCTCAGGCTGCAGACACACATCGCTCTGCCCCCCTCCCCGGCCCTGGTCCCTGGGGCTGATCTCACCAGGACTTCATTTCCCTCCAGGCCTCCTCGGGACAGAGGGCATCACCGGCTCATGGGGAGAAGCTGTAACCCCCTGACTCTCAGGAGAGGCGATCGTGCAATCCAATGGTATCCTTCCCACCCCTCACTTTATAGCTGGACCTTCTGGCGGGGAGGCTGGAGAACACACTCCGTTACCCTCAGGGTGCGAGGCCTGGCGGCACTGGGTGCACTGCATCTGTAGCCTCCCCCTGTGCTGAGAAGGTGCTGTGATGCCCGCTTTGCAGAGAAGACTGAGTTGAGAGAAGCTGCATCTCATGCGGGCCACACAGCCCAGGAGTGACAGGACTCAGGTGCAGGTCTCCCGGACTGCAGCCCCCTGGACGCCGGCCCTCAGCGTGAATCCAATCCTGTCCCAGCTCATGCCCTAGACTAGTTCATAGCAGAGGCAGGAGTAAAACCCCCGACTCCCAATTCAGGACTCTCCTTACATGCCAAGAATGTAGCCACCACTACAAGTTAGACGGATGTTTAGTCACAGGTAGTCACTCAGGGTCATGCTCCCAGGTGAGGGTGGGAGTAGGGAAGGGGTAGGTCCGATGCCCATCCTGGGGGCAGGCCTACCCTAACCAAGCCACCCATAAGGTCTGGTGCTAAAGAGGGGAAGACAGCTCCCGTGGAGCCTGTGGGAACTCCTCTCCCCAGGGCTTCTCAGAGCAGGCCCGGCTGGTGATGCCATCTCCTCTGTCCCAGAGAGCTGGGTGGATCCAGAGTCCCTTTCGACACTGTGTCGGAGCTCTGACCAGCCGGGAGATAGCTTCCAGGATGCGCAGGCCCTTCTTACAAGGAGGCCATTGGGGTGGGGACTCTGTGGGGCCCATGGACATTTCCCAGCTAGTTGGAGACCAGGGGTCACCTGTAAGGAGCCTGTTTTCTTTTGAGGCTGGAGACACACTCCGTTACCCTCAGGGTGCGAGGCCTGGCGGCACTGGGTGCACTGCATCTGTAGCCTCCCCCTGTGCTGAGAAGGTGCTGTGATGCCCACTTTGCAGAGAAGACTGGGTTGAGAGAAGCTGCATCTCATGCAGGGCCACACAGCCCAGGAGTGACAGACAGGACTCAGGTGCAGGTCTCCCTGACTGCAGCCCCCTGGACGCCGGCCCTCAGCGTGAATCCAATCCTGTCCCAGCTCATGCCCTAGACTAGTTCATAGCAGAGGCAGGAGTAAAACCCCCGACTCCCAATTCAGGACTCTCCTTACATGCCAAGAATGTAGCCACCACTACAAGTTAGACGGATGTTTAGTCACAGGTAGTCACTCAGGGTCATGCTCCCAGGTGAGGGTGGGAGTAGGGAAGGGGTAGGTCCGATGCCCATCCTGGGGGCAGGCCTACCCTAACCAAGCCACCCATAAGGTCTGGTGCTAAAGAGGGGAAGACAGCTCCCGTGGAGCCTGTGGGAACTCCTCTCCCCAGGGCTTCTCAGAGCAGGCCCGGCTGGTGATGCCATCTCCTCTGTCCCAGAGAGCTGGGTGGATCCAGAGTCCCTTTCGACACTGTGTCGGAGCTCTGACCAGCCGGGAGATAGCTTCCAGGATGCGCAGGCCCTTCTTACAAGGAGGCCATTGGGGTGGGGACTCTGTGGGGCCCATGGACATTTCCCAGCTAGTTGGAGACCAGGGGTCACCTGTAAGGAGCCTGTTTTCTTTTTTACCATCCAGGCTAAGTGAGGGGTCAGGGCAAAAAGTCCCAGCTCGGAGTCATGGACCCTCCAGGAGCTGAGAGGGACAGACGCAGTTCTCTGTTGCTTCACTCCCCCTTCGGGGTAAGCTCTGTCCCTTCTGGGGAGGGACCCCACAGCCCAGCCCAGGCTCTTGGAGGCTCAGTAAGACTGGAGAGGGAGGAGCAAGTGCCGTCCTCCTCCTCCATGAAGCCTTCTCAGATCCACTCTGTCCCTTCCCAGGTAACATCCGCTTTTCATTTTCTGAGTTCTCTAGCCAGTTATTAGCTCTGCAAACCACAGATGCTATAATGTGAAGGATTTATAAAGGTCTTCCTAGGATGCCAGTGAGGGCTATTTAGCTGCTAAGTAAAGTTTCCCCGAGGGCTGTGGAGAAATGTGGGTACACTCCTGAAGGGCAGCGGGGCACTGACATCATGCAGCACTGAGCTCCCCTCCTGGGCTCCTTGGAGACTGATCAGGGTCTCCATCTCCCCCACCCCAAAGGACAAGGCACTTTCAGGGCATCACTCATCTCATTCGGTGATTTAGCGTGGGCTGGGGGATGGTAATGAGAAATAAGTTGCTGCTGACAGTCCTTGGCATGGCGTGTCTAAAGCAAATTACAAGAGTGAGATAAGAGAGGAAAGCCAGGGCAGAGCTGCTCCAGAGCCCTGGCAATCTGACCATGAACCTGGGGTCTTCCTGCCAGGCTGAGAGGAGTTGGAGAGACCCAGGAGTCTTAACTACAGACCCAGGTGGGAGCCCTCTTGGCCCACGTCACTGATCCTCACAAGACATCACTCCGCACACTCACTCAGCAGGGCAGTTAGGATGTCCACAGGGCAAATGCCTGCTCGCTGCTGGGATAGGCCAAATGTGGACCCACTCCTGGCAGTGCTGAGCACTGTCTACCTGGCTGCTGGCCTGGGCCCAGGATGGCCCTGAGCCACTCAATGGCATCTTGTCAAGCCGGTGGGTACCCACAGCTGGGCTAACCACCCCAGAGCCCCAGCCCCAACTGGGCCAGACCATGTCCTTGGGTGCTAGGTGGGCACAGCCCCTGCAGAGGAGCCCCATGTCTCTGGAGTCCACAGTGCCCCCAGCCTCCCTGAGCCTGTCTCCCGCCCTCAGCTCCTGGCCCCACCTGCCCACCACTGCCTCCTCACCTCCAAGGCGCAGGTGGCTGAGGGTCTGTCATCTTCTGCTTGGCATGGGTCTGGCAGGTAGTGGGGGACCCAGGCGGGTATCTGCTTCTGGAGCATCGTGGCGGCTCTCCAGCTGGGTGGTGAGACTGGGAATTTATACTCTGACTCAGAGCTCCACCCTCTGGATGCCTCTTAGCATTGGCTGGGATTGCCCAGGGAGGGGTTAAGGTGGATGAGCAGATAGGGAACCCTGGCCCACGCCTCTTAGTATCCTTGGTCTTCAGATCTTGGAAATGCAGGGACCAGCAAGGGGTCTGGCCCTTGGGTCAGCAGTCTTCTGCCCCTAGAAGCTCAGAATAACCAGTTGTGGGAACAGAGGGTGGCAAGGAGAGGATGCTGACCCTCGCAACTTTAGGATAAGCCCCTTCTCTTCAGCTAATCGAAGTCCTGCCCCCGGGGGTGGGGGGCACGATGCCTGCCTTCTTAACTCTATTTAGTCCCATGGCTCGGAACCATAGGAGCCGTGGGCAGGGGCCTCATGGGAGGCAGGGACCATGGCCAGGGCTCCTAAAGTCAGAAGGTAAAGAAAGAAAATCATTGTCCAAATCCTTGGTGAGGAGAGTTGGTCAAGGGCAGGTGCCCCCAGCTGTTCCTCCTGCGAAGCCTGGGAGAGAGAGGGTGTGCCCAGCCCTGCCTGGTCTCTGGGCAGCTTAGAGGATGCTCCTGCCCCACCCAGCTGATCCTATCTCTGGCTTGGTGGCTGGCTCACTAGGGGGCCCAGTGAGTTGGCTTCACCTGCTCGGCTGCCCAGCTAGGTATAGTGGGAGTTTCCTGCCTGAGCTATCGCCTGGGGCCCACAACCGGCTTTTCTGGCCCGCAGATTAAAGTGCTTTTATGAAACCAAGGGTGAGATCTGAACACAAAGCTGACTGGGCCCAAGCACGGGATGGAACCTGATGGGTGGTATCAGTGGGACCTCTTCCTGTGCCAGGTAGAGGATGTCCCCGCCCTGTTCCCGCTGCCTGCCAGGCCCTCCAGTGGGGAAATGGGCCTTGGCTTGGACCCCGCCCAGCCCATGCCCTTCCCTGCCCCTGACATCTGTCCAACTGCCAAGGACACAAACTTCGCACCCACACCCCTCCGTGGATTCTACTAAATTAAATTTAGTTTACACACTTAGTGAGCATCTACTGCATACACTGTAAGAGAGGAAATGCCAGGCTTGAAATGGTTGACAGTCCATCTAGGGAGCCAAATGCTCCCAACCCCTCAGAGGCTCAGAGGGCGAGTCTCCTGCGCTAACAGGCATATCCTAGGAGGGTCAATAGAACCCTTCACATTGGTGGGCACCCGTGGCTTACAGAGCCAATAATTGATCAGAGAGCACAGATGATGAAAAGTGGATGTCGGCTGGGAAGGGAAAGAGCGGGTCTGAAAAGGCTTCATGGAGGAGGCGACATCTGAATCGGGTCTTGGAGGATGGATAAGATTGCAGAAGCTGATGAGAGGTGGGAAAGGCATGATGAGAGCAAGGGACAGCATGAGCAAGCATAGGGAGGCCAGGAGACAGGGTACGCTCAGGTACACAAGTGGTCTGGTGTCAGAGTAGTGAGTGTTAAGGGAGGATATAGAGGTGGGGAGGGGGGATTGAGAGTGGGACACAGTGGGCGGTGGAAATTGGGCAGAGAGCAAGGAGGCTTTGTGAAGGAAAAACCTGGACAGTTATACATTAGGGCCCAACAGTTGTGACCCTTCAAGGCCATGCTTTAAATTTACACTTATTCTCCAGGGAATGGGGAGCTATCGATAGTTTTTGATCAGGAGAGTTGAACTTCTAGAAGGCAATGCGGATTGATGTGGTGGGCAACCCAACCCACAGCACAGCAGTGTCTAAAAGTGACAGGGTGAGGGCTATGGTGAGGTCCAGAGAACCTTCTCCCTGAGGATCCCACCTGTCTCCACATTCTCCCCACTCCCAGCCCTTCCCCCGTGAAACAGGCCTAGGACAAGCCCCAAACTCCAGGGCATTCTTCACAGCTTGGAACCTGATGCTCTTCTCACGGAAGGAGCCCACCCTGCTCCATCCGCCAGAGGCAGCACGGAAGATCTCGCTCTCCCACCCTGTGTTTGCTCATTGTGCAGCAACTCCTCAAGAGCAGAGCCTCGCTCCAGTGAAATGAAAGCAAATTGAACAGGAGGTGGGTGGAAGTTTCCCGCCTCTGACCCAGCCTCTGACCCAGGCACCGTAGTCAACCGAGTCGACGTTCTACCAGCAAGCACTTACCGAGTGCCTACTGTGTGCCCAGCTGGGTGCTGAAGGCTCAGGGCAGATTTTGGAAGAAAACACAGAGAATTTATGATCTAGTGAGAGAGAGAAAGGGCTAAACTGAGTGCTGAATTGTCCAGGGTGAACTCCAGTGCAGGGCAGAAGGGGAGAGAGAACTCCAGTGCGGGGTCAGTGGGAATCGGGCTGGGAAGGTAAGGAGCGGCAGGCAAAGAGACAACGTTTGCAGACAAAATGAGGGGAGCCTAATCCCCTCCTCTAATCCAGTGTGTCTCCAAATGAACATAAAACTTAAGCTAAAACCCTGTTCTTGCTACACCTGGTGCTCTAATCGAGGCCCCTCTCTCCCTGCCCCCGAGTTCCTTCATGTGGACGCTGCGGCCGTCTCTGCACAGAGTGGAAGGGACCAAGTTCCTTTCACCCAGCACCCCTCCTCCCTGAGGAGCGGGAGTCCAGGCCTCTACCTCGGGTGGGCGTGTCTGGGGACTTGCTCGCTGGCTCTCACTGATGGGGTAACCAGAACCTGCCTTTGGCCCACAGCCTCCTGGCCTCCAGTGACCCAGCGTTGACAAGTACATTCCTCTCAGCGCCTCAGCTGACAGCACTCCCCGGTGAACGGAGGTGAACGGAGCAAGGATGAATTCTCTCTTTTCCTTTTTCAACATGCTTCCGGGACCTGTCCCTTCCTTCCCACCCTGTCTTTCAGCAGCATCTTTCTCCCAGCACCTCTGCCTCTCCCGGATTCACCCCACACAGCTGGCTGGCGGCCAGTGAACTGTGTGACCACTCCCTTCAACCTGCTATTCCTCTGCTCCAAGGCATCTGATGCTTTTCCATTCTTGCCAACACATTCTGGGTCCCAAAACTTCCTTAAACCAAGGAGAGCCCAGAAACAGCCCTACATATATATCGACTTTTAGTCTATGATAAAGGAAATATTTAAAATCAGGGAAGAAAGAACACATTTTATTATCAGAAAAACTAGCTTACCATTGGAATAAAATAAAGTTAGATCCTAACTTCATAACTATACAAAAATAAATGCTACAGATTAAATATCTAACTATTAAAATAACGCTATAGAAGATTTAAAATAAGTTATTAGAGGATACTCATGTACTATTGGGATGAGGCAGAGCTCCCTAAACAAAGTACAAAATCTAGAAGCCAAGAGGGAAAAGTATTGCCAGGTGTGAATATACAGGGATGTAAAACTGCAGTGAAGCCGGAGATGCCGTAAGCACAGTTCCAGCTCCAAAATATATCCCAAATTTCCTCCTCTTAATAAATATCACTAGGCAACAATATCAACCTTAAAAGATAACAGTAAAGAGGAAAGTCTTGCCCTACCAGATCCTAAGATCAACTACAAAGCCACACTAACACAAACAGTAGGTTGTTGACGCAAGAATAGGACCAATGAAACAAAATAGAGGGGTCAGAGACAGGCCCTGATATTTAAGAAAACTTAATGTATGATAAAATCGGCACTGCAGTTCAATAGGAAAAGAGAACACTGTTTAATGGCTGACATGATCTCCAGTGACTCACTATATAGAGGAAAATAACACATCTCCCCTTAACCTCAGATAAAAAGATGGGCTATAAACAAATCAATGCATGAAATGAAAAACTATAAAGTTAATAGAAGACAATGTAGGATAATCTATTTGTGATCTGGGTACAAGAAGGATTTCTTAAACAACATTTTGAAACCATGAACCATAAGGGGAAAAAAACTTGTAAATTTGATTACATAAGAATTAATGATTTGTATCAACTGAGAACACACAGAAAAAGTTAATATGTTGATAGTTGACAGAACGACAGAAGATACTCGCAATGCATTTGCAAATCACCAAAGGAGTAATATCTGTCATACAAAGAATTCTTACAGACGCCACAAGGAAACGATGGTCATGCCGACATACAAATGGGCCAAAGATTTGAAACTGGTATGTATAGGAGGGGAAACCCCAGAAAGCTAATAAGCTCTTGAGGAAATGCTCAAAATTACTGATACCCAGGGAAATGAAAATGACAATGAGATTTTATTACAGCTATTAAATTGGGAAACACTTGAGAAAGTTGGATTGTGGTTGCCTTTCTATGGGGAGAGAATAGGAAAGGACATGTGGGTACAGGGAAATTGCCATCAAGAAGGCAAGCGTGGGAGGAGAAACCAAGATGACGGCGTAGGTAAACACCTGAAATTGCTGCCTCGCACAACCACTTCAAAAATACAACTAAAAGACAAAATGGACATCATCCAGAACCACAGGAAGGCTGGCTGAGTGGAAATTCTACAACTAGAAGGAAAGAGAAAAGCACACTGAGACTCAGAGGAGGTGGGGAAGGAAAGTGCAGAGGTACAGAGGCGCACGTGGAAAGGGCTGGCAACTGAGGACACGGTTGTCTTTTTCAATCAGGAGGGAGTCTCAAGCTCCTGATGGCTCTGAACTCCAGTTCCAGGCGAGTCTCTGGGGACCCAGACTCATACGGGGAGAAACTGGACTGTCTGGCAGCGGTTGGAACTCGAGGGCGGCTTTCTCTCAGAGGTGCTTGCAGCGATTACTGTGAGACACTGAGACCCGGGGACTTCTTAGGGCAGGACTGAGGATCAGCCATAGCTGTTTGCTCCGCCCTGTTGATTCCCTGAGACCCCGCCCCACCCAAGCTGTGTGCAGAGGCTTTTGCATATAAATGCCTTGGCCCTTTGCAATCTAAAATTACCTAACAAACTGCAGCTGGGTCAGAGAGAC
>NW_005354718.1:2953510-2976867 GCF_000412655.1 Myotis brandtii
GTGGGGTAGGAACGGGGTGGAGGGGAGCTATGGGGTGAAAAAAGAGGAACAACTGTAATAATCTGAACAATAAAGATTTAATTTTTTTTAAAAAAAGAAGGCAAGCGTGGAACCTCACTGTGACCAAGGGTGATACGGGCCATGTCCTCAGCTGTTGCCCTCAGGTGAAATCCTCCCCTTCAGCTTTCCCCCAGCTCCGTGGCCACTGCTCTGGTCCAGACCATTACCTTCACTCATCTCAGCTACTGCATTAGCCTAACTGGTCAATGGAAACCCTGCTTCCATTTTTGCCTTCCTGTAAGCCCTTCTCTACAGAAGAGCACAAGCGGTCTAGAAACGTCAGCTAGACTGTGGGGCTGCCCTTATTAAAATTCTCCCAGAGCTTCTGCTGCCCTTATATTTACCATGGCTCTGAAAGGTCCCGTATGGTCTGGCCCCTCACATCTGTTCTACTCCTTCCCTTGTGCACAAGTTCCAGCTACACTGGCCCTCCATGTCCTGAACATGCCAAATTCTTTCCCACGTCAGGGCTTCTGAAGTCCTTGACCTCCCACGATGCATAGCTGGCTCGTTCTGCTCCATCATGGCTCTGCTCAGATGCCATCTTCTCCTGCAGCCCTTCCCTGACCTCCTTCCCCAATGGGTGTGCCTTCCCCTCACCTGTGTGCTTCCGTATTGCTCTTGCTATGAATGTGATTTAATGTATCATATCTGGAATTATCTTGCTCATTTATTCGTTTTTGCCTCTTTCCACCTGACCGTAACCCTTTTCAGGGCAGGGACATTGCTTGTCTTGTTCATTATCTGGACACACCTAATGCCCATCAGTCAGGGGATGGTTAGATTTGTTGACACATTCACACCCTGGATTACTTCACAGATTAAAAGTTTACAAAGGGACAGAGACTATTCTACATATTTTATATTACCTGTGAAGCAGATACCAATATTCTCCTTTTAAAGAAGAATTGAGACATGGAGAGGATAGGTAACTTGCTCAGAGTCACCCTGGTAAGTGACAGGGCTGGGACGAAAGCCAGTCTGGCCCCGGAACTTCTGGCTTAATCGCCATACACTCAGCCTCTCAGTGTTCATTATTGTCCTGGAAAATCAGGGTTCCCCATTGTTTTTTAAAGCTTCTTTATGCTCCTATGTTCCTTGACAAATAAAGTTAAATTTCCTAAAACAAACATACAATAAGTAAAGAAAACTTCACAACATAAAGTAAAACAAACATCACTCTCCAGATAATGGGAAATAAAAATCAACTATTGGACTTACTATATCAAGATATGTCTCAGAACCTCTGACCAATAAGCTAGACATGACTATTTCATGATGAAAAGATACAGAAAAGAGAGAGATGACAAGAAAGGACTTTTATCCCAATATAGGCCATATTAATATTCTTAGTGTTGCCCAGCTGGCGTGGCTCTGTGCTTGAGCATTGACCTATGAATCAGGAGTCACGGTTCGATTCCTGGTCAGGGTACATGCGTGGGTTGCAGGCTCAATTCCTAGTGTGGGGCGTGCAGGGGGCAGCTGGTCAATGGTTCTCTCTCATCATTGATGTTTCTGTCTCTCTCTCTCCCTCTCCCTTCCTCTCTGAAATCAATAAAAATATAAAAATATATATTCTTAGTGTTATCAATGGATTGGCTCACAAATATTTTCTGTCTTTCTTCTTTATCTTTACAACAGGAAGTTAAGGTCTGGCTCAGTGCTTAGCTCAAACTTGTGGCCTCTGGTTTCAATCTGATAGTTCTTCTTTATCTTTACAACAGGAAGTTAAGTTTTGGCTCAGTGATTAGCTCAAACTTGTGGCCTCTGGTTTCAATCTGATAGTAGGTTTTACTGTCCACTCTGTCTCTCTCTCATAGCAAGACTGCCTGGGGTCTTTTGTACACTGAGTTTACTCTCTCACTTGTCACCTCTGTGAGGATGAAGGTGTCATTGTCTCAAACCTGACTGAGTATGGTATAGTTGATGAAGGGTCTGGACTTTGAACACTGGTTCGGCTACATATTAGCTGCATAGACTTGGGTAAATTTATCTCTCTAAGCCTGCTTTGCCCCCCACCTGTGTGCAGCATAATTGTTCCTACCTCCTAGGCTGGTTGTGGAAACTAAATGAGAGAAAAGATCTTAGCACATGGCCGACCCTTCATTAGCGAAGGGTTCACATAAGCGGTGTGATAGACACTACAGTAACATCAGAGACACAAAAATGTCACCCCTACCCCAAGGAGCTCACCACCTACATTGGGTGAGACAGGAAGGCATTCAAATGGTCTTTAGATGATCGTGTCACACATGAGGAGAGGTGTGAAAACATGCTGCGCAGAGAGCATGGCCATCCAGGCTGGGGAGGGCAGATGAGGCTGCCTGGAGAGGGAGAACTTGGCCTTGAAAGAGGGCTGGGGACCTGATGAATGAAAAAGCAGGAAAGGGCACTTTTGTCAGGTGAGACAGCATGAGAAAAGGTGTGAAGACTCAGAAAGGAGATTAAAGAAATACCCAGGTATCAAGTGAAAGAATTAATGGTCTTTTGTTGATAGCAATGACGTATGGAAGTTTTTCGAGCAGAGCGTTTAAGAAAGCAAGCAAATGCCACTCCTACAGGTGCTCAGCACTGTGTGGTTTCAGTTAGCTGGAATGGAGGTGCACTTCCTTTAGTCAGCGCCCTGTGGCTCCTTGGGGCAAATGGTGGCCTGCAAGCGGCCCCTGACAAATGTCTCTCCCTCTTCACCTGTGAAGAAGGGCCCCGGGGTCTTCTGCCTCAGATTCACTAGCTGTCTCTCTCGGCCCAAGGGGATAGGGCTCAGAAAGATAAATGTGCATATTTGTGGAGGAGGAGGAAGAGGGGTAAAAGGAGAAGAAGAAGGAGGAGAAAAAATTCAGAGCAATGCCTGTGTCAGAGGGAAATGTGGTATCAAAGGGAGATTGTGAGAGGCAGGGTTGCAGGCTCCATTCATTTCTTCACTTTGCCTCCGGTTGGCCGGGCCAGGCCGGAGCAGAACCCTGTCCACCTGTGTTTGGGTCAGGCTAAGTCTACACAGGCAGACACTGCCTTTCCCTCCAGCTACTTCACAGGGCAGAAGGGCCCCTCGCTGGACTCGAGACTGGATGTTGGCAGAGGCCGAGCTGGACAGGAGTCACCTGGCCATGGAGTCCAGAGGGTGCCAAGTGCCAGCCCCGGATAACATTGCTAAGTGGCAGCAGCTGACTTTACATCGGAGAACATTCACTGCGTGCTCATGCGGTCCCAGCACTGGGCTCTGATTCTGGAGAAACTGATTCTGAACAGAGACTTCTTCCACGTAAGGGGCTCTTTGCTTAGAAAATATCTTCCCCTGAGAATCAAAGATTTACCAAGGAGTTAAAAAAGAAAACAACGGAATGTAAACATTTTAATTTATGCAGTTTCGTCTTATGTTTTGGTTCCTGAAATCCCTACAGTCTTTTCTTCCCTCAAACTTGCCCCTGGCCTCTGCCCCAAGGAAGGAGGCCATCTTTAAAATACAAAGAGAAACAGAACTTAAATCTTAGCTTCTGAATTTCTCCGGGCCTCAGTTTGCCTATAAATGATAGATATGAAAAAATACTTAGTCATTTATCCTATTATGTGCCCCCACCTCCACTATCCAACAGTAAAGGTTTAATAGAGACTCTTGGGCCCCTCATTGGAGAGTGCGTGTGTCCTGCTGCCCGCTGGCCTTAGGGAGCTGTGGCCTCAGAGGTGCCCTTTGCCCACCAGAGAGCAGAGGGAGAGGACTGGGCAGACTCAGGACTAGGAAACTCTCCAAGGCTGCGTGAGGGGTCCTGGCAGCTGACAGCAGTGGGCATGCAACAGGGAGCAGGGCTGTGTGAGCCAACCGTGAGAATTGTTCAGCTGCGGTTCCCGGAGGCTCAGTGAACACCACATGAAGGGATGTTGGCGGACAGCCCTGTAGGATGATTGCATTTTTGGTAAACTGATCATTTGGTGAATTGACTTCTACTTCTTTTACTTTAAAAATCAACTTTATTGAGGGTATAACTTAATATAATAAAATGCACTTAGTTGATGAGTTGTGACAAATATATAAAACTGTGTAATCACCACAATAAAGACATAGGTCACTTGCCTCTTAGCCCTTGGTGGTCAACCCTGCCCCTTTCTCCTGGGCCCCAGGGGACCACTGATCTGTTTTCTGTTGCTGGAGATTAAGTGTCTTTTCTAGGGCTTCATTTACATGACATCATAGCGTTCAGTCTTCTGTGGATGACTTGTTTTGTTTAACGTAAGGTTTTTGAGATTTATCCATGCTGGTTTAAGTTTGTTCTTTCTCATTGCTGTGTAATATTCCATTGTAAAAATATTACAGTTTTTCCATTAATCAGTTGAAGGATAAAGCTGTTTCTAATTTTTAGCATTTACGAATAAAGCTGCTATAAACATTCAAACATAGGTTTTTGTGTAAATGTAAGTTTTCATTTCTCTTGGGTAAATACTGTGAGTAGAATGGCTCGCTAGGTCTAATTGATTTTTACAAAGTCACTTAGAGCTGAGAGTGATGTCATACCAGGAGTCATCTGGCAAGCCCAGTCCCCTGGTCAGAGGCTCTGTTCTTGATCTGTCTCCACTCTTCTTCCTTCCTTTCTCTCACTTTTTTTTTCCTTCCTCTCCCTTCATCCTATTCTTTCTCCTGTTGGCTTCCCTTTTGACTTCCCATCCCACAGGCCTCTCCGGATGAACTTGAGGGAATCCACAGGACAGATGGGAGTTGGGGACCTGAGCTCCTGGCTTCTCCCACAGTGGGCTAGTGGTAATGAAGCCCTCACTTTTCTTGGTCCAAGGCTGTGTGAGTGTGTGTGTATGAGTGTGTGTGTGAGTGTGTGTGAGAGTGTGAGTGTGTGTGTGAGTGTGTGAGCGTGAGTGTGTGAGTGATGAGTGTGTGTGTGTGTGTATGAGTGTGTGTGTGTGTCAGTGTGCTTGTGACCAAGCACCCCCACCAAACTCTGCCAGGTCTCCTGACAGCTCCTCAGCTGGGGTGCCTGGGGGGACACTCAGACTCCACAGGGAGAGGGCTAGGGAGGTCTTCTGGCAAGTTCAGCTCCCAGTGCCATAGTTTCAAGAACCGTATCTGATGGTTCTAGTTCCCCCCATGTACTGGTGCTCCATCTTTTAAATTTGGTTCTAGCCAAGTTCTAACAGAGGAACCTAATTCTCCACTGGTTCCATCTAGTTCAAGCCGCTGAGCCAAGGTTCTGCCCTCCCTTCCTGAGAGCCCCTCCCCGCCATCCTGCAGGGCAGGGGAGATGGGGGCAGGGCAATGTTGGCCTGGGATGCCTTCATACCAAGTCGTGGGTTTGACATGGCCCAGCAGAGTTGAGGAATGCCCTGACTCCGTGTTGGTTTCAAGGTCGGCAACCATTCGTGTTCAGGAAAGCACTGTGGTGTGGTGGGCAGAGCACTGGACTGGAAGCCGGAGCCGTGGGCTCCAGTTCTGACTCTGCCATATGATCTAAAACAAATGGCTCCCTCTGTCTGGGCCTCCCTTTCCTTCTGTAAAATGGGAGGTTGGAACAGGTCAGTACAACAGGTCTGGCATCTGCATCTTTCTATCATGTCAGGTGGGTCTGACACAACCACAGAGAGACCACTGACCCAGGTGACCTCAGAGTCCCTTCTTGCTGCTGACTTCTGGGGTCTGGCCTGCCCTGCTGCCCCCAGAGGCTGCCCCATGCTTGGGCATCAGCTCAGAATGAGAATAAGTAGAGGATTCTCAGGGTCCTTCTGTATAAGATATGACTGACACCAAACTGTGAAAACAGGATGCTTGATGCCAGAAAGGAGAAATGACTAAGAATATGGTCAGGAAAGAGCTAAAAGTGACTAAGGTAGGCTGATACTTGGTGAGGGGGATGGGAGACTTTATAAGGGGCACATTGGAAAGGTGATGTCAACAGAGCTAATGACCTGTTCTCAGCAGGATCCAGGGCCGGGGACTCCCCTTAAGTCCCTACCCCCACAGTGTGTGTGTGTGTGTGTGTGTGTGTGAGTGTGTGTGTGAGAGTGTGTGTGTATGTGTATGTGTGAGTGTGTGTGTGTGTGTGTGTGTGTGTGTGTGTGTGTGAGTTTGTGTGTGTGTGGAGGGGAGGCACAAGTGCTCTACCTTATGGTACAGACCTTTGGGAGGAAGAAGGACCCTGAGCCCCAAATGTAGATTAAACTCCTGTTGCACCAAAGTCAGTTAGTGTCGTCAGCCCCTGGGGGCCTGGACCATGACCCTTAAGACGCATTTCCAACTGTCCCCACGAGCCTCAGCCCTGCCGACCCTGCCGGACTCTGGATTCATGTAAGCCTTGGAGCGGGTTCAGGCAAGTGCCCTGAGGGTTTTTAGTCATATTTGGTTGATCTTAGCTGATGACCCAGGTTTGAGTTGAGGAATTTCCCACCGAGGAAGTGGAGAGTGGATGAGCTGGCTCTGACACAGCAGTGACTTCAGGGAGGCCCACTCCCACCTGGCTGCCTGCCCAGCCTCCTTACAGGTTCTGTGCGGTTGGTGGTGGGTGAGAACCAGGCCAGGGCCTGGAAAGCAGAGATGCCAGGAGGACACAGGGGACAAAGGGCACCTGGGGTGTTGGTGGGTGGGGCTGACCGCAGTCAGGTTGCTGTAATCTAGGTGAGGCCGAAGACTCAGGTTATCCAAGCACAGCAGGCTGAAGGGGCAGGGGCCACTGCCTGCAGCCCCTCCCTGCCTGCCTCTAGCAGTCTGGGCAAGCTGCCTCCTGCTGGGTCCTCCAGCTGGGTCCAGAGTAGGCCCTAGAGGGGGCTGGCCTCAGGCCTATGTCCCCATTGTGGAAGCTGGCTGCATTGCAGCCATCTCCTACCAAGTTTAAGTGACACTTTCTTCTTCTATAAACATGCAGTTTGTAGGGTGTGGTGAGTGGGGATAGGGGGTTTGGTCCTCCTCTGGTGATGCAGATCTTCTGGGCTCCAAGAGTGCAGACCTGACCCCCCACCCCACTCCCTCTGCCTCCCTTGCATCTGGCCTGGAGCCCTCAGCTCCCATTTGCTACAAACAATAAAGACTCATCTGAGGGTGACCAACCAACCGGGTGTGCATAGAACAAGGGACTTTCAAAGCTAAAACCAGAGTCCTGGGCAAACTAGAATGATTGGCTACCCTATTTCTAACTTTCCTTGAAAATATTTTTTGAAGCAGAGATGTGAATAATTGGTATGCCAAACTGAGATTTATAATTATTTATATGCATTTGTAATTACTTCTAGGCTTTATAATTATTTGAGGCAAAATAATTTGATTGTTTTCTGATCTTATTTTGGAGTATATGAACAAACTCTACATGGGACAACTCCAAATATTCAGGCCAATTCTGAGGTTAAGGGGTGAACGAGTCTGTGTGTGGGATCCTGATGCAGTGGACATAGGACTCCCCAGCAGCCCTTTCCTTTTCCTCTGATAAGATAACACCCTTCCCCTTAGGGATCTTATAGAGCTGTCAGTCATGGGGAATCCTCCTTCCCCCCTGCTCCTGACAAAGGAGAGCCCCTGACCAGTCTGGCCAATCAGCATTCCCATCCTTTTAGACTCTGATTTATTCAGGAACAATTCCATCTCCTCTTCCTTCCTCTTTTTAGAATTATAGGGGTGGAATGGAGGGGGGAGATTATTCTTTTCTCTGGATTATAAACTCTAAGGATACCGGTGGTCATCTTTGTCGCCGTGTGGAAGGACGGCCTCAAAAACAAAGTTGACATAGAGAAAAGCAAAGTTGATGGGAAGAAAAAGAGAACGTTCTGAAGATACGGTCTGGACCCCTAGATCCAGCTGTATCTGAAGCCCACATACCACTTGGACTTTCAAGTTATGAGACGATAAAGGCACGTTTTCCTTCCTTACATTTATTTGAATCCAGCTCTAGCTACTCCCTCACTTGTGACGAAAGGAGTTCTGACTCATGCGCCTGGCCACATCTGTGGCAGGTCTCCACTTGTGGCCCTCCAGCAGGAAGAGGGGAGGGGAGGGTCATCCGGGGTGTGTCCTCTCCACTTTTAGATTAGGGAGACAGTGTCTCTTCCAGGATACAGCTAGAGTGGGAGGCAAATGTCTGGGCTTGTGCCCTCGGGAGCCCCTTTTGGGAATAAGGGGGCAAAGGCTCTTCCAAGTCCTCTCTGTCATCTGCCCCAACACCTCTCCTGGGTTTGCTGGAGCCCCTAACTCGGGAAGTTAACCTTGTAATGCATCCACCTCCCACTCACATACCTTCCTGCTTTTGTGACATCCCAGCAGAGGTAAAGCCTGTTAAAGACATGGGAGGACCAACCCTTGCCTCAATCATTCCATTTCAACACCCGGTAACCTGGGATGGAGAAAGAGCACTGGATACTGTCCCTGTCTAGAGCCAGGAGCGGGGAGGCGGCTCCCAGGCTGGGGGTGGAGAGAGGCAGCCATCCTCCCCCACCGAGGAAGGCTGAGTGGAGGAAAGGAACAGGCAGCTAGGGTGGGGCCGGCCCAGCAGAAAAAGCAGGTAGTAGAAAGACCACAAGGAAATGTAAATCATATCCTATGCAATCGGGGTAAGAATTCACAAATGAACTCGACACCTAACCTTCAGGATGGTCTCTTAACTGGAAGGAGGACAGGAGGAGGGAGAGGACAGGAAGAGGGAAGAGGGGTGGGGGCAACTTGGGGGCAAGAGATCGCTTTCCTGCCCAAATAAAACATCCTCCCAGAAAAGCACACCTTCCCTGCTTAGCTCCTAATTTGAATTTCTCCTTTTTAAAAAGTATTAAGCAATATTTATGATATACCAAATACGTGGAGATAATAAAATGAACATCCATGAGCCCACTACCCGACTTAAAAAGTAAAACGTTGGTACCAGAGTTGAAGTCCCCTTGTGCGCCCCTTTCCCAGTCACTTCCCCTCTCCCTTCCTAGGAATAATCCTGAACCCGAATCCATAGCTATCACTCCCAGACAGTTCTTCCTTCCTTCATTTTTTAACATAAGTATGTATTTCCAAGCTTGCTTTATTTTATTTTGCATGTTTTGAACTTTGGATAAGTGATATCATATTCTGCAGTAAGCTTTTTCTCCCCACTAGGTATTATGTTTATAGAATTCACCTGTGTTGATAAGTATAGCTCTGGCTCATTCATTTTCATAGCTGTGAACTATACCACAATTTATTTATCCACTTTCACGTGATGGACATTTAAGCTTCCAAATTTTGGCTATTACTATATTTCATCAATTCTAAGGCACATTCTCTCCCCCCTTCTCATTTTAAAATCTCTGAATTAAGGGATACTTATTAAAAGTGATGATGTGCACCCTACCCGGTTTGGCTCAGTGGATAGAGCGTCGGCCTGTGGACTGAAGGGTCCTGGGTTCTATTCCGGTCAAGGGCACATGTCTGGTTTGCAGGCTCGATCCCCAGTGGGGGGTGTGCAGGAGGCAACCAATCAATGATTCTCTCTCATCATTGATGTTTCTATCTCTCTCTCCCTCTCCCTTCCTCTCTGAAATCAATAAAAAAATATTTTTTAAAAAGTGATGATGTGCAATACTTTAATTGGCAGTGTTTTCCTTTAGTAGATTCAATGAAGAATAATACAAACAATGCTACTGTGAGCTTTCTTGTACATGTCATGTTTCTTTAGTGTATATACCCTGGGTGTATAAATTGCTGGGTCATAGGATATATTATCATCAATTTTACTAGATATTGCCAAATTGTTCCTCAAAGTAATTTTTATTGCTTTATACTCTCACTACTATGTAAAAAGTTTCTATTGGGGTATACCAAGAGGTACCATCTGACTTTTGAGTTTTGCTAATCTGGTAAGTATAAAATGGTATACTTTTTTGGTTGTGGTTTTCATGTATATTTCCCTGATTATTAATAATCTGGTGCATCTTTTCAAAATCTTTTACTTTCTCTAACCCATATTCTTGGGACTCTTTATTGACTCCCCTTAGGCCTCTCTAGACTCTTCTACTATAGTCAAATCCAATATCCATCAATACTTATCAATATACTATAGCAGTAGTTATGCCCAAGTAATTTCACTCTAGGAATCTTGCACTGAGAGAAAAAAAAATGCTACATGCTGGAAAGTGTTAAATGAATGTAAATTTTGATAGTTAAGAATTGAAAATCACCCAAATGCTCATATTATTATAATAAATAGATTAATAAATTATGGCATATTCCTATGATTAAATTCTATGCAGTCATTTAAAAAAGAACTATAAAGAGAATGTATCTATCAATCTACCTAAATTTAGGATATAATAATGATGGCTGATTATAAAATTAAGTAAGAAAAATTATTCATTTTCCCTAGCCAGTTTGGCTCAGTGGATAGAGCATTGGCTTGCAGACTGCAGGATACTGGGTTTGATTCCAGTCAAGGGCCCTATTAGAATCATAACCACCATAAAAAACAAGATCCCATACATAATGGCAATAAAAAATAAAAGAAATAAACCTTGGGAGGGGGTAATAAATAAGAAATTTACATGTTAAAATGATGGCATTACAAATTAATAGGGGAAAGATGGATTATTTGACATTAAGTTGAAAAATTAAACATTTTCTGGAAGAAAAGCAAGAACCATTTTAAAATTTGGAGAAAGAATAATCCATAACTCACTCCTTATATTAAAATAAATTCCAGATGTAAATATAACCTACCAGGTTATTTTTATCATCATTAATGAAGAAGTAAGATACAAAACTGAGATGCATAAAGGAAAACAAATGGATAATTCTGACTATATACATATTAAATTTCTCTACATCAAAATAACTATAAATAATAATAATAAAAGACTGATTTGTAAAAATATTTGCCAAATTTATAATGAATGGCTAATTTTCCCCCCAAAAAACTAAAAGCTCTTTCAAATAAATACTAAAAAATCAACAACTCAATAGAAAAATTGACTGAAGATGCAAATAGGCCAGTGATGGCGAACCTTTTGAGCTCGGCGTGTCAGCATTTTGAAAAACCCTAACTTAACTCTGGTGCCGTGTCACATATAGAAATTTTTTGATATTTGCAACCATAGTAAAACAAAGACTTATATTTTTGATATTTATTTTATATCTTTAAATGCCATTTAACAAAGAAAAATCAACCAAAAAAATGAGTTCGCGTGTCACCTCTGACACGCGTGTCATAGGTTTGCCATCACTGAAATAGGCAATTCATGATAGTAATGCATATTTCTACCATTTCAGCTATATTATGTTTATAGAATTTAACTGTATTGATAAATATAGATCATCATAATCATCTGTTGATCCTAAAACAAATATTGATGCCTGGCTTCCAGATATTCTGATATAATTGATGTGATGTGTGACTTGGGCACTGAGATTTTTAAAAACTCCCCTGGTGATTCTAATGTTCAACGGTTTGGAATCACTGGCATATGCAATAGGCCTAGAAAAGATTATCACTATCAATAAGAATGTAAATTAAAACAAGAAAGAGATGTCATCTTTCATTGACCAGATTGGCTAGGATGGAAAGTTGGTAAGACTCAGTGCTGGTCAGGGTGTGGGGAAGAGTCAGCAAGACTTGGTTAATCAAATATAAATTGGCACAAACTTTTTGGAAGACAATTTAATAATCTCTATTAATACATAAAAATATTTATAGAAATTTATTGTACATAAACTCTTGCACAAATCCTCAAAGATGTTCAATTTAGCATTATTCCTCTAACTGTTTTTATTTTTTATTTTTGTTGGTGTTGTTTGTTTGTTTGGTGGAACAAGGGCTATGGCTTTGAAGTCGTTAATGGATGGAGGTAGCAGTCATCCCTCTCCCTAATACATCTCAGTACAATGGCATCTGGGCCTTGGGGCCTTGCTGAGGGGAGCTGGATAGCACTCTCTCTTAGGAAAACAATCTAGTTGCATCCATAAATTTATACAGGAGCAGAGCAGCCTCTTGAGGGAAAAAAGAGGTTGGGACCTTGACATCTTCCCATTGGGAATTCAACTTTCTAAAATGTAGATGATGAACCAAGAGATCCTCAAGAGAACCACTGAGGTCAGATGGCCAGGAAGGACAATGGGAGTCCCAGAGAGGAAATGCACCATAAGGATGAGAGAAGGTTGGACCAGTGTCTTGGACTCAGTACCAGGGCTTAGCTTACTGGAAGCTAAGGCACAAGGATCCTGCTGAAACTCCTTTGCACTTATTTACCTTGCTACCATGGGTGTATTTTGGGTGAACTGGCTCCGTGTGTGTGAGAATTGAGGGGGCGGTCACTACTGGTAACTAGGTAACTTTGCTGGGGGACTCTCTTCATTGATCCTTATAGAGCAGGTACATTCCTTAGCTGAGCACATCAGAAGAGAGGTTTTGGAGAGAAGTCTAGAGTCAGCAGACAAGTGATGGGGAGACTGCCTCAGGGACAAGGGCACCAACCTTGGGAGTTCTCTGGCCTACTTGAGGGAAAATCATTGGGAAATTTTGAATTCTCTGCCAACTTGGCAAGCAGGAGAGAGGAAATCACTGTAATTTGGATATTAATAACCATGACATGTGTTCTAGGCTTTGGAGTAGTATTCATAGCTTTAGAAACAATCTAGGTATATAATGTTATATTGTAGCAATTTTCAGGTGTGTTTTTTTTTAATGGCAGAAGAAAATGATCACTAATTGCTGTTAGGTGGAAAGGATGAGTTTTGCAATATGAGCTCAATTTTGCATGTTTAAATATCCTATATAATAAAAGGCTAATATGCAAATTGACTGAACTGCAGAACGACCGGTCGCTATGATGCGCACTGACCACCAAGGGGCAGACGCTCAATGCTGGCGAGCCCAGTGGTGGTGGGAGAGCTCCTGGACTACAAGAGGGCACAGGCCAGGCTGAGGGAACACCCCCCCCCCACACCTGAGTGCACAAATCTCGTGTACCAGACCTCTAGTATGTATATAGAAACAAAACTTATTTCTATGTATATATGTGCCTCAAAAAAGAATGAAAGGAAAATATTAAGAGTTCAAGAAATTATGTCTAGATAATGGGATTATTGAGAATGTGTTTTTTAAATATGTTTTTTTATTAATTTTTTAGAGAGAGAGGAAGGGAGAGGGATAGAGAGATAGAAACATTGATGAGAAGAAACATCATTGATCAGCTGCCTTCTGCACATCCCCTACTGGGGTTCCAGCCTGCAACCAGGGCATGTGCCCTGACTGGGAATTGAATGGATGACCTCTGGTTCATGGGTCAATGTTCAACCACTGAGCACAGAATGTTTATTTTCTTTATTCAACTTTTAATATTTCTACTGTCTATACTGAACAGATACTACATGTTATTTATAGTCAGGAAACCAATTTTTAAAAAAATCAAAATTATTATATGTTAAATATATGGATAAAATTTTTATAGGTTAACTAAATAAAGAGACAGGGAAAGAAAACAAACCTGTATTTCGAGCCTCCTCTGTGCCAGGCCACCATGCCAGCTATCTACACATGTCAACTCTGTCAGAAGTAGCAGATATAGTCTCATACTCATCCTCTGAGCGTAGTAAGAAGTGTTGAGTGTGGACAGGGCCAGGCCTGCCCACCCAGGGGAGGCATTGTTTCTCAACTGCTGGGAGGCCTCTCCTCCTCGCACCAAGCAGCTAGTCCACTGCCCACCATCCGGAATGTCCTCTTCCTCTTTCCCCAGCTGCAACATTCAGATGGGTCAAGGAAGGGGGCAAAGCCATGGCTCACTGAAAACTTGACTGAAGCAGCCCTAGCAGGATGGCTCATACACCAAAAGGTTATGGGTTTGATTCCTGATCAGGGTACATACCTAGGTTGCAGGTTCAATCCCTGGTCAGGGTACATATAAGAGGCAACTGATCAATGTTTCTATCTATCTATCTATCTATCTATCTATCTATCTATCTATCACCTATCTATCATTTATCTATCTTTTCTTCCCCCTTTCTCTCATCAATAAAAACATATTCTCAGGTAAAGATTAAAAAAAACAAAAAAAGCTTGACTGAAGCCCAGGACAGCAAGGCCTTGAAATTGCTGATTATGGAAGCTAACTTTGGGTGTGAAAAGGGCTCAAGAATAGAAAAAGATTTGTCACAGTTTGATTCCTGATCAGGGCACATGCCTGGGTGTGGGCTTGATCCCCAGTAGGGTGCATGCAGGAGGCAGCTGATTAATGATTCTCTCTCATAATTGATGTTTCTATCTCTCTCTCCCTCTCCCTTCCTCTCTGAAATCAATATATATTTATTTTATCTGTATCTATGTATCTATCTATCTCTATCTATCTATCTATCTATCTATCTATCTATCTATCTATCTTAAATGATTAGACCGATGTTGTGTCATACCTGATTGTGGAAATGGAGCCTTTGTGGGTAAATAGATTTGACCTTAGTGTAAGAAAGAACTTGGCACTTGGGAGGTAATAAGCGTCCAGTGCTGGAATTATGCAAGGGGTACCTGCCTGCGAGGCATAGAGGAGAGTCTGCTGGGCAGGAGAATGCTCTAGAATCCAGGTGACCTGTTTCAGCTTTGAGGTTCTGTTATTCTATGTAGCCATGCCCCTCCCAGGAACAGGTTGCTGATCCCGAGCTTGGAGCACCTGTGAGGGAGGCCTTCTGAAGGTCAGGCTGACCTTTGTTGCCTCGTATATAAGGTACTCCAGGGGTGGGATTTTCACTAGGCAACGAGGAGAGGGAGTGCAGGGCCTGCCTGGCCTGGCCAGGTAGATATTCGGGGAAAGGTTTTGTGGATAGCCATCCACTCCAGCTTTCTTAGGCCCAGCCCTGGAGCTCACCTCTCAGGGTAACTCTGACAGCAACATGGAACCTTTGGTCCCGGTTCTTATCTTCCCAGTGACACATGGCAGGTAGTTAGGAAACGCCTTCAGCGAAGAGGTGGAGGACACCGAAACAAACCAACACACAAACAAAAAAACAACCAAAACAAAGACCAACCAAACTATAAACCAAAGAGGCCACCAAAAAAATGCTTACTATAACACATTTTCAAAGGCTAGTTGGAGACAACACCCACACAGAAAATATAGAGGACAGAGAAGTGTTTTGGAGTCAGAGACCTGAATTCACATCTTTGCTGTGGTACTGACTAGCTTGGTAGCATTAGGTAATTACTTTATCTCTCTGAGACTCAGTTACCTAATCTGTTAAATAGGATTAACTGTACTTATTTTGCAGGGTTGTTGTAAAGATTAGAGATTATATATATACTAGAGGCCTGGTGCACGAAATTCGTGCACTGGGGGGTGAGGTTCCCTCAGCCCAGTCTGCCCCTCACACAGTCCGGGAGCCCTCAGTGGATGTCCTACTGACGGCCACAGTCTGGCAGCAGAGGCTCGGAGCAGGCGTCCTGTGTATGTGTGTGTGTGTGTGTGTGTGTGTGTGTGTGTCCGCTGGGGGCCTGCCCCCAGCCGCATTGGAGGCTCAGAGCAGGCGCTGTGTGTGTGTGTGTGTGTGTGTGTGTGTGTGTGTGTGTGAGTGTGTGTGTGTCTGCTGGGGGCCTGCCCCCAGTGACACTGTGGAGGCGTGGAGCAGGAGCCCCTCTGTGTTGATCTCTCAGGCTCCTGGCCTCCACTGTGTGTTTTTCTCTCCCTTGAGCTGTGGCCAGGGTGGGGTGCTGCCTGCAGGCTGTGCTTTCCTGCTCATGGATCATCGAATCACTGCAGAGACCTGGGGCAGGCCCTGCTGGGGGCTGCCTGTGGGGAACTTTCCTGCTCTGGGATCGCCATGGAGATCCCAGGAGCAGGCCCACCTGGGGGCTGCCCGCCCCCCGCACTTGCCTGCTCTGGGATCGCCATGGGGTCCCAGCTGGCAGCAGGGCTTAGGTGGCACATGGGGGTCCCGGTTGGGGGCGGGGCTTAGGTGACGCGATCACGCCGCCTAAGCCCGGCCGCCCAGGGCCGCACATGGGGCCCGGATGGCGTCTGGCGCTGGCCTGCCCTGCCTTCAGTATGCAAATTGGCTGCCATCTTTGATGGCGGTTAAATTGCATATGGCGCTGATTAGCCAATGGGAGACGTAGCAAAGGTACGGTCAATTACCATGTTTGTCTATTATTAGATAGGATGTGATTGGCACATAGAGTCTGGCTCATAATAAACCTTAATGAATTATAGCTATAGCCGTTTTTTTTTAAGGGAAAATTTTTTATTGATTTCATAGAGGAAGGGAGAGGGAGAGAGAGATAGAAACATCAATGATGAGAGAGAATCATTGATCGGCTGCCTCCTGCATGCCCCACACTGGGTATCGAGCCTACAACCTGGGCATGTGCCCTGAACTGGAATCGAACCTGTGACCTCTTGGTTCATAGGTCGTCACTCAACCACTGAGCCATTCCAGTCAGGCCGCTAATGCTATTTTTATTATTTTTGCTACAGGACCAATAAATTGGGAAGAACTAACTATAAGTGAACCTGGGAGGCAGAGAACCTAAAAGCAGTGTGAGCTGGTCAGGGAAGGCTTTGTTCACTGATGACAACCACTAAGTGCAGGGCACTCTGCTGTGGGCTCAGGGTATCGGAAAGGATGCTCTGTGCTATGGCCCTCCCAGTGAAGAAGCAGTGATATGCAATGAGCAAATGAATAAAAAGCAATTTATAATCACTCATTATGTCTTATCAAGGTGCTATAAAAGACACTAACAGAGGTCCCTGATTTAGATTGGGGAGGAGTGAGAGATGACTTCTTGGAGGAAGCAGCCTTTAAGCTAAACATTAAAGAAGATTAGAGTTAGCTCTACATGGCTAAAAGGACAAGCTGATGTGCAAGGTGCTGAGAAGTGGCAAACGTTGGTGTGTTTAGCAACTGAACATGTGTGTCTGGGGCCTCGTGAGTCAGGAGGGATGAGGTGAGAAATGTCTGGGAAGGTGGGCAGTTGGCTGGATCACCTGAGGCCTTGAAAACCAGAGTAAGGATTTGATAGTTTATCTTAAGGGATCGGATGCCACTGGCGAGGGTTAAGCAGAGAAGTGACATGAATACGATCACTATTGGTGCTGTGAAGGGCACGGACGGGACAAGACTGGAGTTGTAGAGGTTCAGACAGGGTGAGAGGCAGAGATGGAGAGAAGTAATGGATTCAAGAAGCATTTCGGGATAGAACCTACACCGCGGGATGGATTAGATGTGAGGGCAGGGCAGGGGATGCCCAGGGGCTTCAGTAACCTGGTGGGAAAAGATGTCATCCATAAGGTGGTCCTGAAGGGAAATCTATCAAGTGCCAAAGTACTTGTGGGGCCAGAAACGTGGGCCAGGTTAGGAAAGGGAGAGCATTCCAGGAGGGAAGCAGCAGAATCCAGGTGACAAGGTGGGAATGTGCTTGCCTCACACCATGTGGGTGGCACTGAGTGGGGTGAGTCCTGCCATGAGGAAAGGGTGGACACTGGGCCACAGGGTGTGTGACAGGAGTGGGGAAGGAGCTGGGGTGGGGCCTGATTACTCCAGACTTCTGAAGCCACGCAGAGGTATCAGCTTTGATGTCAGAGATAATGGGAAGCTGCATGGGCTCTCAGGCCAGCAGCCAGGCAGCCATCCATCACTCAACGTGCCAGGTCTATGCCAGGGGCTGCAAAGACACGAATAAACAGCCACAAAGCTTGTGCTTCCTGGAAACATTTGCTGACAACCTACTCTGATACTAGCGTGGGCCGTTTCTAGAGAAAGCCCCTGGGCCCTCAAGACACCACCTTCTCCCCTGGTTTCTTCCAACCTCACTGGCTACCCGTCTCAGTCCCCTTTCACGGCTCTTCTGCCTCCACCAGGCACCTAGCAGGTGGAGAGCAGGAGGGCGAAGACTGTGCCTCTCTCTTCTGCCTCTGCACCCCGACCTTCAGAGAGCTCATCCAGCTCTGTGGCTTTAAAAACCATCTGCATGCTGCTTCCTACATTCAAACTGATTGTCCTCCCAACCTATCTTCTGAGTTCCAGCCTGTATTTTCAACTGCCCACCTGACATTTCCACTTGGATATATAAGAGGCACCTCAAATTTAAAATGTCCAAGTGCCACTAAGTGCGGGGCACTCTTCCAATCCTCTCCACCCCAACCCCCTCCACCCCAACCCATGTTTACGTTGGTGTTACCCAGCTGAGTAAGGGGTACCTCCCCGTTGTCAAGGCAAAAACCTAGGAGGATCTTTGATTTCTCATTCCATAGCCAATCTCTCAGCAAGTCCTGTAAATGCTGCCTCCAGAAAACTCCAGAATCTGTCCATTACTACCACCCTCACCAAGACTCTGCCATATACTCCCAGACTACAGCAGAAGCCTCACCCCTCTCCCGGTTATGCTCTCGCCCCCCCAGGCAATCCATTCAGAGCAACACCAGAGCTGCCTCCTGCAGGACCTGCCAGGGTCAGGTCTGACCTCACGTTCTACCACTGACTTCTTCCTCTCTCCCCCTGCTCTTGCTACCCAGTCACACTGTTTTTTTCTCTGTTTCCAGAACAGACCAACCTTGTGCCATCCTGCCTGACGTCTCCTCCCTGTTGCCAGTCACTCTTTATCACAAATTTTGTTTTTATATCTTTGGCACAGAAATAACCATATACTTATTTGTTGACTGTCTCATATATTTATTTGTTGAAGGTCTCCTCCAGTAAAATGTAAATTTCAAGAGAGATGGATCTTGTCTGACCTGCTCTGTGCTCTATCTCCCACTCCTGCAACAACACTAGGTGTACAGCGGGAGCTCCATAAATATTTGTTCAATGAATAAATACATGCTTTGGATGTGATTCCCGGTCTTCTTGAAATGGAAGCTATGTGACAAGCCACAGGAAGAGTTACCTAAGAATATGGTGCAGGAAATGGTAACTCTGAGCCATGATTCACAGCTACTCTGAGAAACTCATTTTTGCTGAAGTGTTGTTGGGTGACAAAATGCTATCTAGTGATGCCAGCCTCTAATAGGGCCCTTGAAAGATAAAGGTGTGATCTATTGGGTCACCTCTGAAGGACCAAAGTAGGGGACCCATGAGGAGCTATTTGAAGATCGGCAGGTCCTTGTGGGTCCCTCCAAATTTTCCACGTAAGTAATCAAGGTCTCTTCTGTCACGATTTACACACACATCCTTCCCGATCAAAACCCCGCTCCATACATACACTCCCTATCACTATATAGTGATTCTTCTTAGCTTGTTCAGATATTTCATAAAGGTCTGAGGGAATAACCATTTAACCAGTGTCTGAGAAATTCCACAGACATTTGTAAAAATAAAGCAACTATAACTACCCTAACTGGGTAGCTCATTTGGCTAGAGTGTTGTCCAGAAACGCCAAGGTTGTGGGTTTGATTCCCAGTCAGGGCACAAACAAGAAGCAACCAATGAATGCATAAATAAGTGGAACAACATATCAATATTTCTCTCTCTCTCTCTCTGTTTCCCCCTCTTTCTCTTCCTCCCTCTCTCTCTGAAGTCAATAATAATAATTTAAAAAACTCTTGCCCTAGCCGGTTTGGCTTACTGGATAGAGCGTCGGCTTGGGGACTGAAGAGTCCCGGGTTTGACTCTGAAGTCAATAATAATAATTTAAAAAACTCTGACATTTCCCATAAATCTTAATAAATTATAGTACAGGCGCACAATAGAATATTATTCAGCCATTAAGGTGACAGTTATGAAGTTAAAGTATCAATCTAGAAATCATTCGTGACTAAACCTGGGCATAGATCTGGTATAAATATGATAAACACAACTACATCGACATTATATAAGGAGAAAAAAGCTGAAAGAGAATCGTTACTGTGTTGCATTAATGGGATTATGGTGGATTTTTCCTTTATGCTTCCCAAAATTTTTTAAAGTTACTTTTACATATATACAAATGAAAATGTAAAGATTAAATACAATGTCTCAGTGCGGCCCTGTGGCCTTTCTGCTCTTCCCTCAAGCAACTGGAACAAGACAGGAGCCATGGGCACAGTCGCGCTCCTCACCATGCCAGGCGTGGGGGTGACGGGGGCAGGCAGAAGGGAAGAAATGATCATAAAGTCATAACAGCAACAGCAACAAGGGCCGACATTGTTCCAACTTCGTGTGCTCCAGGCTCTCTGCTAAGCATGTTATTGACTCCTCGTCTCACAATCTTTTTTCCCGTGAGTGAAGAAATTGAAGTCTGAAGAGGCGAAGGAACTGGTCTGAGGTCACAGGGCTGGCAAAAGGGAAAGATATGGAACCCTGGTCTGATTCTGCAACCCGTGCTTTTAACCACTCGTACAAATATTGAACCACTGTGTCTTAGGGGCTCTGCTAACTTTCAGCCTCCACTTCTACGTGTGAGTCAGGAGGCTTCTGACCTCTCTAGCAGGACCAGCACCGGGCACACAGCCCCCCTGCAGCGTATTGGGAACAGGCCTGGCCTAATGGACCACAGAGGTCTGCACAGGAGGTGGAATCAGGAAGAGGAAGGGGAGGAAAGCCTGCTCGTTGTGGGCAGGAGGGTTGCAGGAAGGGTGGGAAGGTGTGAGCACTGGGGCGGGACTCTTGATCACTCTTCACTTGTGGCTCTGAGAGGAGTCACTGGCGCTTCCATGGGGCAATCTGTCTGGTCCAGGGGTGGGTGGTGTCCTCGGACGATTGGTCAACCTCCAGCAGCCCTCAGCCACCTTGTGTGGTAAACACCAGGTTGACAGCCACAACTATGAAGTGGGACCTACTGGAGCCAGGCAAGTTGAGCCCATGGTCAAGGCCCAGTAAGGTTCCACCAAGCCAAAGTCCAGATGGAGGACGAGGCAGAGGCAGAGGCAGAAGCAGAGGCTCCATAGCAGCACCAAGCCGAAGTCCAGATGGAGGATGAGGCAGAGGCAGAGGCAGAGGCAGAAGCAGAGGCTCCATAGCAGGCGAAGGGACCATGTGCTCCTTGTGAGAAGGGAGGGAGGTTAGGGCCCTGCCGAGACCATAGCAACTGAGGAGCACAGCACACTGCCCCCTCCTCCGTGGCTGGGAGCCTGCAGGTAGCTCACATGCCGCCCAGAGGAGAGCTTGGGGAGGCAGATGTGGATCCAGTGATAATTACCTAAAGACACTGTTCACTACATTTACCAGATCAGATCGAACTTCTCTGAGGTTTTCTCTTCACTGACCAATAGGTGGAGGCCACGAGGAAGGCCAAATCAGTCACTTCCTCCAACTCCCTCTGCGTTGCACATGATGACATTCCTGTCCCTGCCCTGCCTCTACGCTAGATTGCACAATTTGAGCATCTATTATGTCTCCGGCACTCTGCTAGGTCTTCCGCATGCAGGATCGCGTCCACTCTCCTGAGTATCCTATTACTAGAAATATCTTCAATCTCAGATCTCCCGCCAACGAGCTGTGTGACCTTAATCCCTCCGAGTCTCAGTTTCTTCATCAAATGGCGTTACTAATCCCTTCCTAGCTGAGTGTCAGACGCACAGAATGCACTCATTGATTTAGTTAACAGTTCTTTGGGGCACAGAGGCGGTAAAGACAGGTAGGTGATGAGGGTGGGGGTGCAGGTAGAGTTATTCAGAGTCGGGAAAATGGGGGGAAAACATCAGGTGCCAGGAGCCCTCTGCCCAGGAACGCAGACATACCTGAGAGCCCCAGGGGGCCCTGGGAAGGAGAGGTGGGAGACCAGGAGTTTCCAGGTCCTGTGCATGCTCAGACTCACTGACGTTTCTTGCCGAACTGCTGTCTTCTTCGTCCCCTTGTAGGCTCTGTGATACACACACACCAGCCCTCAGACCAGGGTGGCTTTCCAGGGCCTGGAGAGTCAGCCCAGCCATGTCCACCTCCCTGGGGCTCTGGACAGGCTGTGTGGAGCTGGGGTGGTTCTTACCAGCGAGGTGTCCAAACATTCCCAGGAAATTTCAAGGGAGTTTTGCAAAAAAGCGAGAGCAATGCAATCGGATTCCTGCTGAGGTAAATGTCCTGATGAATTATTAAGGAGGTGAAGGGAGTCAGGCTCAGCTAAAGGAGTCACAGCTCTGTGACTGTTTCAAACAACCTGAGCTTATGCTGGTGGAGAGAACTTTCTTGTGCTGCATGAAAAGTAAGCAGAGAGCGAGAAATACGCTCACATAGGGCAGCGCTTGGTCAGGGGAGGCTTGTATTTCCTGGCTGAGATCCAGGCCCAGAGATAACTTCTTACTGCTCAGAAGCTATTTTTAAAGTTGTGAAACTCAATATGTCAGTGGGTAAGAGTGGGGGGGTGAGGCGGGGACGGGGAGGGGAGTGGCCCAGGCGCCAGGGCTCTGAGGGAGACGCACTTTCCTGGGAAGATGAAGCCACGTGCCCACTCTTGGCTGACACTCCCAGATCTCCCCTTTGAGCTCCGAAAAGAAATGCCTGGCCTGGTGCTCGGGGCTGATGGCGGGCCCATGGCCAGGAGAGACTTGAATAACTTACTCTGCCTCTCATTTCAACCCTTTCTTTGGTTTAATTGGTGCCGTGTCTGGCTGCTGAAGGAGTGTGTGTGTCTGACAAAGTTAATTTGTCTATCAAGAACCCCAGGGACTGTTTTTCCTTGAATAAAAGACATCAAACTTGTTACTAAATTTTTTTAGTTTTGTCATTTGAGGCATCACAGTTTGATGTTAAAGACAAAAATACAAAACTAAAAACAAACTCTCTCTGTGTAGTGTTGGCACACTGTCGGTCTTTCCACGTGTCAGCTGAGTGACCCAGCATCCTCCCTTGGGGACACCCTATCACCCCTACTTCAGGACGCTCTTTCAGAGGCTGTGATGTTCCAGTGGTGCCGATCTCTGGCCGAAACAGCCAGACCCCGCGGTCTGACTGACGGGAGGCGTGTGTTTGGGTGGAAGATGTGTGTAAAGTGTCTTTTTCCTGTTTGTGCTGAGGGGCAGCAGGAACCCCTCCCACTTATTCCACGTTGGCCTAAGGCAGTGGTTCTCAATCTTGGCTGCACATTAGAATCACCTGGGAATCTTTTTATTTTTATTTTTTTAATTAAATCTTTATTGTTCAGATTATTACAGTTGTTCCTCTTTTTTGATGAACTCCTTTAGCTTTTTCTTATCTGTGAAGCTCTTTATCTGACCTTCAATTCTGAATGATAGCTTTGCTGGGTAAAAGTAATCTTGGTTGTAGGGTCTTGTTGCTATTCACTTTGAATATTTCTTGCCACTCCCTTCTGGCCTGCATGGTTTCTGTTGAGAAATCAGCTGACAGTCATATGGGTACTCCCCCCTAGGTAACTAACTGTTTTTCTCTTGCTGCTTTAATATTCTCTCTTTGTCTTTTGCCCTTGGCATTTTAATTATGATGTGTCTTGGTGTGGTTCTCTTTGGATTCCTTTTGTTTGGGG
>NW_005354718.1:2978135-2983827 GCF_000412655.1 Myotis brandtii
AGATTCCTCTTCTTTGTTTGGGGTTTGGAGGTGCCCAGATGAGGCCCAGCTGTGAAGCAATGCAAGCTTCTGTGGGGCCTTGGGCCTTCTTTTGGATGTTCTGGGTCTCTCTGACTCAGCTGCAGTTTGTTAGGTAATTTTAGATTGCAAAGGGCCAAGGCATTTATATGCAAAAGCCTCTGCACACAGCTTGGGTGGGGCGGGGTCTCGGGAAATCAACAGGGCGGAGCAAACAGCTATGGCTGATCCTCAGCCCTGCCCTAAGAGGCTCCGGGTCTCAGTGTCCCAGGGTAATCGCTGCAAGCACCTCTGAGAGAAAGCCACCTTCGAGTTCCACCCGATGCCAGACAGTCCAGTTTCTCCCCATATGAGTCTGGGACCCAGGGACTGGAGTTCAGAGCAGTCAGGAGCTTGAGACTCCCTCCTGATTGAAAAAGACAACCGCGTCCTCAGTTGCCAGCCTTTTCCGCGTGCGCCTCCGTACCTCTGCACTTTCCTTCCGCACCTCCTCTGAGTCTCAGTGTGCTTTTCTCTTTCCTTCTAGTTATAGAATTTCCACTCAGCCAGCCTTCCTGTGGTTCTGGATGATGTCCGTTTTGTCTTTTAGTTGTATTTTTGAAGTGGTTGTGGGAGGCAGCAATTTCAGGTGTTTACCTATGCCACCATCTTGGTTTCTCCTGGGAATCTTTTTAAAATCCTGATTTCTGGGCCTCATTATCCGGAAATTCTGTTTCTTTGTTATGGGATGGGGCCACAACATTAGTAACAAAGAAACAGAATTTCCGGAGGATGAGGCCCAGAAATCAGAATTTTAAAAAGATTACCAGGTGATTCTAATGTGCAGCCAAGGTTGAGAACCACTGGCCTAAGGATTCTTTCAAGCTGAAGGCAATCAGGAAGAAGCAGCTACAAGAAAATGACCTCCCCCTGCTTGCTTAAAAGCATGGCATATATTTACAAAGGTCCCTCCTCCCCTCGCCACCAGGAAGGACAGAAGGTAATCACCGGAGACAGTCCAGACCCTCATCAGCCCAGAGAGGCACCAGAGGACCCCATGTACCGCGCTCTGTAACTAGCCCGTATCTCCCGCTAGTTCCCCCAGGTGCGCCCCTTCCTACAATTTGCTGCCCTAGAGACTCCAGGGGCTTTTCCTTGGTCTCGTCACTTGTCTAGAAATGTATTGTCCCTTTGCTAAGATGCTATATAAACCCAGGTTCTAACAACTAACTCGAAGGTACTCATCTCCAAGTGCTCCCCTGGTTACATGCTGGATACACAGGTTAATGATGGTCTGTTTGTTTCTTCTTAATCTGTCTTTTCTGTCCATCTAATTTACATGACCCCTTTTTACATCCCTCGAGGAGATGAGGGACAAGACATCCTTGGTGACCATGGTGACGGTTCCCTCTTCTCCAAGCCCCGCATCTGGAAGGATTCAGCCCCAGTCCATGCCTGCTTCTTACGTCAGGCTTGTGCCTCACTCTCAGAAAAAAGTGCCTAAACATCTTTTCTTAGAGAAGGAAGATGAAGCAATTTTCAAGCAACAAAAGCCCACTCCATTTTGCTCAAAAAAGGGGGGTGGGGCTTTATCCAAAGGAGCTGGTTTATCTTTAGCCATGGATACAGGGAGGTAATAATCAATTAGAATATCTCCTTACAGGTCCATGGAAAAAGGCTTGGGTGACATCAGGAAAGCCAGGAAAGGCTTGGTGCTCCTCCAGCCGTTCCTGGCCCCAGCCTGGTTGGAGCAAGGCCGCTCGGGAGTTGGTGTGGGCTCTCGGGGCGGGCGTGTTCCCAGGCTGCAGAGCACATTGCCGGCAAGTTACTCAACCTTTCTGAGCGTTCTGAGCGTTGGTTTCTTCATTTGTAAATCAGGGGTAATAAAGATGATGCCAGCCTCCCACGAGTGTGAGGATTCACGCCTGGCAAATAGTTGTCTGTAACCAGTGCTAACCCTTTTCTGTGCAATCCCCCATTACAGAAAGTGTGGCTTCAATAACCCAGCTTGCTACCAGAATGGATGTATATGAATATTATAGATCTATTGCAACTTCGAAAATTATCTCAATATTCCAATAATTTAAAAAAATTATATATAAAGCCCCAATAAATTTAATTTTAAAAATTATAGTATAGCTTTTTTTTTTCTTATCCCATGAAGGGAAGGGTGACCATTTTCCTAACTTTCCTTTAAGAACCAGCTTTAAAGCCGGCGCACTTGGCATCACTTGCCCACACCTGCCCCCTCCCATGCACCTGGGAGTTCATCACGGAGCAGGAAATGACAGGATTTGACTTGAGTTAAAAATGTCCTCATTCCAGGGGCCAGGATGCAGAAATAGGGAAAGAAGAGTAGCTCAGGGTCAGCCTGTGGCCAAAGCTGCAAAGTAAAAACCCATTTGGACCCTGGCACCCTGGCCCAGGAAAGTGGCTGTGGGCTGGTGCAAACATCAGGAGCTGAGGGGCCCAGGGTGGGCTAAGCTGGGAAAACGACTCCAGGGAATTGGCTACTCCAGTGAATGCTCTGCAAGCCCTCTCAGCTTCCTCCCTGAGATGGGGCCACAGGCAAACCAGGCAGCAGATGCTGGCAGGGCCCCGATCAGCAATGAGGACCACCCCAGAGTGGCTGGAGCTTCCGAATATCTTTTTTTAAATTCTTTATTGTTGAAAGTATTACATATGTCCCCTTTTTCCTTGATTGTCCTCTTCCAGCCTGCCCCCACCCCCCAGCCAGGCCTTCACCCCCCTATTGTTTGTGTCCATTGGTTATGATTATATGCATATAAATTCTTTGGTTGATCTCTTACTCCCCCTCCCCTGCCTTCCCTCTGAGGTTTGACAGTCTGCTCGATGCTTCTCTGTCTCTGGATCTATTTTTGTTCAACAGTTTATGTTGTCCATTATATTCCACAAATGAGTGAGATCATGTGATACTTATCCTTCTCTGACTGGCTTATTTCGTTTAGCATAATGCTCTCCAGTGCCATCCATGCTGTTGCAAATGGTAAGAATTCCTTCGTTTTTACAGCAGTGTAGTATTCCATTGTGTAGATGTACCACAGTTTTTTTATCCATTCATCTGCTGATGGGCACTTAGGCTGTTTCCAAATCTTAGCTATTGTAAACTGTGCTGCTATGAACATCGGAGTGCATATGTCCTTTCTGATGGGTGTTTCTGATTTCTTGGGTTTTCATCATCAGTGCTGCGGGGACTGGGAGCTAACATTGCATGTGCCTCAACAGTGACACCCTGTGGCAACCAGGACAAAAACAGCCAAAAAGTCTGCTGAGAATCTTGGCTGAAAGGAGGCTGTTCAGTTTCCTCCCCTCAGGAGTTTCATGGCCTGGACCCACCCTCTTTGAACCCGGGGTGGGGTGGGATGGGGGTGTGGTGTGTGGTTTTCATTGACAGGAGAAATACAGGGAGGAATGACATTTCTAAGTCGACTGGTTGGAGGTTTGAAGTCAATTAGATTGATAACTAAAAGAACGTCATCTCAATGAGAACCCCCAGCTGGGAGAATAATTATAAGCTGTTACCCTGAGGGCAAACCATCATCCCTGACGAAGAGGAAGATCATGTAAAACAGGGGGGCAGCTTCCCGTCCGGGATGAGAGGGACTCGGGATGCTCACGCTTTCTCAGAGGAGAATGCCCCTCCTCTCCTGCTGCCTCCTTCAGGGAGTGGCCCTGCCACCCGCCCAGCTGCTCAGTGGATTGATTAGTCAGGGCTCTTTCAGAAACAGCCATTGGTGCCTCATCGAACTTAGAAAGACGCTGGGTTACGTCACCAAATTGAGAAGTGAAGATCCTGGGAAGCCGAGGAAGGACAGAGCCCGGGATTTGAAGCAGGAAGACTCTTTCCTCTTGCTCTCATCTCCTGCTCCTCAGCTTCTGGTAACCCTGATCTCATTCTCTCCTAAGGCAGACTGTCCTCTTCCGCCTTCAGGGACATAGCCATTGGCAGCTCAGGCTTAGCAAGGTCCACATGGGTGGGGGTGGGAGGCAAGTTTTACTTTTTACCAGGCACCTTTACCCCAGGGAAGGGCTCTGCTCAGTTAGCTTGAGTTCTCTTTGGCCCCTGGGTCAAAGAGATGACAGTTGTAATAGACTAGCCCTGGTCACAACCTCTCACCTGAGGACACTGGGCAGGGGTTGTTGACAAAAGAGCATGGGAAGGCGGAACAAATGGAGGGCTACTGCAGTCCACTATGCAGATGCTGGCACCCCAGCATTTTTTTAAAAATCCTCACCAGAGGATATTTTTTCCATTGATTTCTAGAGAGAGTGGAAGGGAGTGGGGGTGGGGGCAGAGAGACATCAGCACGAGAGAGACACATCGATTGGTTGCCTCCTGCACATGCCCCAAACCGGGAAACCTGCAACTGAGGTACGTGCCCTGGACCAGGAATTGAACCCAAAACCCTTCGGTCTGCAGGCCAACACTAACCACTGAGCAACCGGCCAGGTCCCCCAAGCATTTTAAAATAAACTCTTCATTGAAGCTTAATGTACTTACAGAAAAGTGCAGGAATCACTGTGTGCAGGTCAAGGGATTTTCACTACTGAACACACCTACAGACCAGCACCCTGATCAAGAGACAGAACGTTATGACCAGAATCCTGGGAACCCTCCTTATGCGTCCTTCCAACCACTACTCTTCTGACCCCAAAGGCAAACACATCCTGATCTTTGTAGCATAATTCATCTGGTCAGCCTTGGCACTTTGCATGAATGCAGTCACTTAGCATTGTTTTTTTATGTCAGGCTTCACACACTCAACATTACTTTATGAAATCCATCCATATTGTTTTGTGTGTAGACACTGTGTTCATTTTCATAGCTGCATAGTATTCCATTGCATGAATACACCAAGGCTTATTTATGCATTTTGTTGCTGATGGACATCCTAGCCAGAAAGAAGTACCATTGGATTGTGATACTAATTCAGTGAGAGGCTTTACCCAGGCATTTGTCTTTGAATTTTGCTTTCAGTTATGTTCTTCTTTGAATATACATAACTAGAGGCCCAGTGCACGAATTTGTGCACAGGTGGGGTCCGGCCGGCCCACCCCTATGGGGGCCCATTGGGCCAGGCCAGCTGGGGGGGAGGGGCTGCAGGCTGTTGTGGGGGGATGATTGGGGCCCAATCAGGCCAGTTGGCTGCCACAACGCATGTCATAGCCACTGGTCATTCCAGTTGTTCTGGTTCTTCCACCATTCTGGTCACTGAGCTTTTATATACAGTGGGGCCTTGACTATCCCGAGTTTTTCGAGATACGAGCCATCTCTTGGCTGATTTTTTGCTTTGAGTTGCAAGCTAAAATTCGGGTTACGAGCCAGCTTCAGATACCCCACCGCTAGTTGGCGCAGCGAATGTCACAGTGAATGCCACAACATTAGCCCAGCATCATGTGTCTCACTCGTTCACTTTTGATTTGACATACGAGTAATTTGAGTTACGAGCTCCGTCACGGAACAAATGAAACTCATAAGTCAAGGCCCCACTGTATATAGATAGCCAGTGCATGTCATGTCATGGCAGCTCCTGCATTGAGCATCTGCCCCCTGGTGGTCAGTGCGTGTCATAGCTAACGGTTGGACAGACAGACACTTGGCCTTTTGTATATATAGATTATATGTAAATGGTGGTTAATAATTAACATTTAATTATTAACCAGCATTGACCTG
>NW_005354718.1:2983996-3001359 GCF_000412655.1 Myotis brandtii
TTTGTAATACTAACAATAAAAAATATTTTTTTTAAAAATTAAAACTTAAGGTTGCTACATGAGTTTTAAAGTATATATTGTGGAAAGGTATACCGAGTGATGAGTATGCTCTGTGCATTCTGGGGCCCACACAGCACACTTTTCTTCATCCTGGCAATGGCCATGGGACAACACATCCCCCTGATGGCAGTCACCTGCACTGCGACCAAGACTCCTAGAAGTTAATTGCCAGTTTTTCAAACTATTGGCAAGTGCTACAACCCAGAACACAATCTGTACTCGAACCAGTGATCAAGGTCCACCAATTTAAATATTAATCTCATAACAAAAAAAACCTTCACAGAAACAACCAGAATACTGTTTAACCAAATAGCTGGGCATTGTGGCCCAGCCAAGTTGACACATAAAATTAACCATCATAGATACTATACGTCAGGTTAAGTAAATGTCCTTTTATTGCTAGTTTTTAAAAAGCTTTTTATATCCTGAGTTTATGTCGAATTTTATCAAGGAATTACTTTTATATTCCTATCCTCATTTGGTCTATATTCTGTTCAATAAGATGCAGAAGTTTCATAATATAAAACTATCCTTGCATTGTTGAGATAAATACAACTTGATCAGAAAAAAGAAATGTCTGAGGTCTTCCTTTGCTCACCATTCCTGATCTGCCACCACCTGCGTCGGGCAGAGAGCAGAGTGCCAGCCCTGGTGATGAAACAGCCTGTAGGGCCTTCCTGCCTCCACCACCAGCTCAGGGCCTGGCCCAGGTGGGGCGCACAGGCTGCAGGAAGAGCCTGATGCAATCCACAGAAGCCATGGGTGGGGCCTGACAGCTGCCAGATCAGGGTGGGGCTGACAGGACCACCTAGCCCTCAGGTAGTCAGGGAACCTGGGGTAACAGAAGCTAGTCAGGGGGTGGGGGCTAGACAGACAAACACACTCACACGCATGTTCATACACCAGGTATGGCCTTAGGCCTCAGCCCAGCCCACTTAGGGGCTGTACAGAACTCCTTGGTGTTCTCTCTGGCTTTATTGACAGTTTCCCAAGTTGAATGAGTCTTTTTTTCTACTTGTGCCCCCTCTCACTCTTCAGAGCATAGGTACCCTGAATCCATTAAACTGCAAGGTTGAGGGCACGGACAGCCAGGTCTGCCCAGGACTTCTGCCCTCACTTGCCAGGAAATTTACCAAACTCTGCAGTCTGCCCCCACTCCAGACACCAGCTGCAAGTCACTTCAGACCAGCTGGTTGCAAATTCAGGGGATCCTCAGAACCACCGTTCAGTTAGGTAATTTTCTAGAACAACTCACAGAACTCATAAAGCTCTATACTTACGATTACAACTTTTTTTAAAAAGGTGAATGGACACAAATTAAAAGCAGCCAAAGGAAGAGATGTACAGGGAGGGGCCAGGAGGGTGGAAGGGCTTCTTGTCAGATCTGGGCTTGTGTGAGGTGACTTACGGAATGTTCAAGGAAGCCAAGTGTCGGTCTGCATTGGGTGCTGTCAGAAAGCGAGGGCGATTCTATGACTGGGCATCTTCATGATTTTTATCTATAATTGGTAAAGAAGCAGCAATCTCTCATGCTAAGAGGAGATGGCGAAATGCGGTCATTTTGGTGGTTTCACAGTGACCTTGTTTTTGTCTGTGCTCGGAGGGGCTTATTCTGTCTCGCTCCGTCACATTGCATCGGGACGCTGCCACCTGAGGTCGGTGTGCTGTGGCATCGTGTTCAGCAGGAGCCAGTGCCAGGTCAGCTCCCAGCAGACTGAGTTGGGGGCTTACACTTTTATTTCTCAGCCCTGAGTTTCACTGGCAATAAAATGGGGATAATAATTCTACTGAACCCTATGTGGGCAGCTATGAGAATTAAGGGAAATAAATGTGCAATGCCTACCATAAAATAAAACACAATAGTCATGTAAAATAATAAGAAATATACAGTATATTCAAAGGCTGTTAAATCGCGTTGTTTACCCACATCTTCGGAAAAAAAATCACTTCTACTGTCGTGGTAAACAACCTGCTTCCCTATTTATAATGATCTGGCCCTCTAGCAACTTCAGCGCGAAATTATAGCTAATTTGCCTACAAACGTCAGATGGTCATAATAATCTGGCCACTCAGTGTATAAGTTTGCCTCTGTTCCTGGTTGTTGATACGGAGCTCCTAAAACTCCTGTAAAAAGGGGTTCTAGGAGCCCTAGTTGATTTGGCTCAGTGTATAGAGCATCAGCCTGAGCATGCCCGGGTTGTGGGCTCGATCTCCAGCAGGGGGCGTGCAGGAGGCAGCCAATCAATGATTCTTATCATTGATGTTTCTTTTTTTTTAAAATTGTTTTATTGCTTAAAGTATTACAAAAAGTATTACATATGTCTCCTTTTTTCCCCCGCCCTTGACAATCCCCTGGCCTCTCCTACCCCCAGTGTCTTATGTCCATTGGTTATGCTTATATCCATGCATACAAGTCCTTCGGTTGATCTCTTACCCCCCTCCCTCCTGCCCCCCAACCCTCCCCGGCCTTCCCGCTGCAGTTTGACAATCTGTGTGAAGCTCCATCCATGCCGTTGCAAATTGTAAGAGTTCCTTCTTTTTTACAGCAGCATAGTATTCCATCGTGTAGATGTACCACAGTTTTCTAATCCATTCATCTACTGATGGGCACTTAGGCTGTTTCCAGATCTTAGCTATGGTGAATTGTGCTGCTATGAACATATGGGTGCACATATCCTTTCTGATTGGTGTTTCTGGTTTCTTGGGATATATTCCTAGAAGTGGGATCACAGGGTCAAATGGGAGTTCCATTTCCAGTTTTTTGAGGAAACTCCATACTGTCTTCCATAGTGGCTGCACCAGTCTGCATTCCCACCAGCAGTGCACAAGTGTTCCTTTTTCTCCACATCCTCTCCAGCACTTGTCGTTTGTTGATTTGTTGATGATAGCCATTCTGACAGGTGTGAGATGGTACCTCATTGTTGTTTTGATTTGCATCTCTCGGATGATTAGTGACTTTGAGCATGTTTTCATATGTCTCTTGGCTTTCTGAATGTCCTCTTTTGAAAGGTGTCTATTTAGATCCTTTGCCCATTTTTTGATTGGATTGTTTATCTTCTTTTTGTTAAGTTGTATGAGTTCCCTATAAATTTTGGAGATTAGGCCCTTATCAGATATGACGTTGGCAAATATGTTTTCCCACGCAGTGGGTTTTCTTGTTGTTTTGTTGATGGTTTCTTTTGCTGTGCAGAAGCTTTTTATTTTGATGTAGTCCCATTTGTTCATTTTCTCTTTAGTTTCAACTGCCCTAGGAGCTGTATCAGTGAAGAAATTGCTTTGGCATATGTCTGAGATTTTGTTGCCTTTGGATTCTTCTAGTATTTTTATGGTTTCCGGTCGTATATTTAAGTCCTTTATCCATTTTGAGTTTATTTTTGTGTATGGTGTAAGTTGGTGGTCTAGTTTCATTTTCTTGCATGTATCTGTCCAATTTTCCCAGCACCATTTATTGAAGAGACTGTCTTGACTCCATTGTATGTTCTTGCCTCCTTTGTCAAATATTAATTGAGCGTATTGGTTGGGGCTGATTTCTGGGCTCTCTATTCTATTCCATTGATCTATATGTCTGTTCTTGTGCCAGTACCAGGCAGTTTTGAGAACAGTGGCTTTGTAATACAGCTTGATATCTGGCATTGAGATCCCACCTACTTTGTTCTTTCTCAGGATCGCTGCAGCTATTCGGGGTCGTTTTTTGTTCCAGATGAATTTTTGGAGAGTTCGTTCTAGATCTGTGAGGTATGCCGTTGGTATTTTAATGGGAAGTGCGTTGAATTTATAGATTGCTTTGGGTAGTATGGACATTTTAATGATGTTGATTCTACCAATCCATGAACACGGTATGTTCTTCCATCTGTTTATGTCTTCCTCTATCTCTTTTTTCAATGTCCTGTAGTTTTCTGAGTAGAGGTCTTTTACCTCTTTAGTTAAGTTTATTCCTAGGTAGCTTAATTTTTTTGGTGCGATGGTAAATGGGATTGTTTTTATAATCTCTCTTTCTGAAAGTTCACTATTGGTGTATAGAAATGCCTCAGATTTCTTGGGGTTAATTTTGTATCCTGCTACATTGCCAAATTCATGTATTAAGTCTAGTAGTTTTTTGATGGAGTCTCTAGGGTTTTGTATGTATAATATCATGTCGTCTGCAAATAAGGACAGTTTTACTTCCTCTTTTCCAATTTGGATGCCTTTTATTTCTTCTTCTTGTCTAATTGCAATGGCTAATACTTCCAGGACTATGTTGAAGAGGAGTGGTGAGAGTGGGCATCCCTGTCTTGTTCCTGTTTTTAGGGGAAATGGTGTTAGTTTTTGTCCATTGAGTATGATGTTGGCTGTGGGTTTGTCATATATGGCTTTTATTATGTTGAGGTATGATCCTTCTATTCCCACCTTGCTGAGAGTTTTTATCAAAAATGGGTGTTGGATTTTGTCAAATGCTTTTTCTGCATCAACTGATATGACTATGTGGTTTTTTTTCTTTCAATTCATTGATGTTTCTATCTCTCCCTCTCCGCCTTCCTCTCTGAAATCAATAAAAATATATTAAAAAATAAATAAGTGTTTTAAAAAGTGGGTTCTAGGAGATCATTTGTTCTGATATTTCTCTTTGACCCCACTTCCTGACACGGAGCTCCTAAGACCTTTGTAATTTCCTGAGCGATAGGAGCATCTGATACTAAGTTCTGTGGAATTTCTTGGGTAACAGGAATATCTTTGGTTCTAATGAGACGATTCTTGGTGGGCTTCTGGCTGGGGGCTGGTCCCTGGAAAGAACCAAGCCATCAATAGAAGCTTGAACTTTCACCCCCACTGCCTATTCTCTGTACAGGGGAGAGGAGCTGGAAATGGAGTGAATCATCGGTCATGTGTATGTGAAGCCTCCATAAACATCCCAATAGTATGCGGTTCAGGGAGCTTACAAGTTGGTTAACACATCCACACCAGGAGGAGGATGTACCCCGACTCCACGGGAATAGAAGCTGCACTTGGGACCCTCGAGACCTCTCTGTATGTACCTCTCCACCTGGCTGCTCATCTGTATCCTATATCATACCCTTTAATAACCTGGGAAACATCAGTAAGTGTTTCTGAGTTCGAGGAGCCATTCCAGAAAATTATTGAACCCAAGGAGGGGGTGTAGAACCCCAATTTATAGCCAGTTAGTAAGAAGTGCAGATAACAGCTGGCAGCTTGCAATTGGCATCTGAAGTGGAGGCTGTCTTACGAGGCTGATCCGTTAACTTGTGGGATCTGATGTTAACTCAGAATTTCATTGAATTATAGGACACCAACTGGTGTCACAGAGAATTGCTTGGTGTGGGAGAAAAGTCCACTCATTTGGTGACCAGAAGTGTCAGCGGTGTCCTGTGTGAGGAGTAAAGGAGAAATACAGGAGTGCTTTCCTACTCCAGCCAGTATGTACCATCATCACCGAAACATCAGTGTCCCTGAGTAAATGGAGAAATTACAGAATCAAAATAAAGCCAAGTACATAACAGGCAGCGGGAAGAGGGCCCTGAAGGGAGGTCATCAGACGAGAACAATCCCAGAGCCAGGGTCTGTCACTGTGACACCCACCTAGGGGGTGAGGGCAGCCATAGTTGTGAGCTTGTGTGTGTGTGTGTGTGTGTGTGTGTGTGTGTATCCTTTTGAGTGTGGAAGATCATAAGGGAGCGTGGCAGCAACACCTAAAAAAGATTATACGAGGTTGGGCAAAAAGAGGTTTACAGTTGTTCGTATGGAAAATAATACAATAATTAATAAATAATACAAGCCCTGGCTAATGTTGCTCAGTGGTTATAGCATCAGCCTGCGCACCAAAGGGTCGTGGATTTGATTCCCGATCAAGGGCAGGTACTTGCGTTGGAGGTTCAATCCCTGGCCCCGGTTGGAGATGTGCAGGAGGCAACCAATTGATGTGTCTCTCTCACATTGATGTTTCTCTCTCTCTCTCTCTCCCTCCCTCCCTTTCACTCTCTCTAAAAATCAATGAAAAAAAATAACCTCAGGTGAGGATTAGCAGAATACTATACTACAAGATAAACTCTGTGTTTCGGGTACTCACAACTGTCAACCTACTTTCATCCCACCCTGTAAATCATGGCCAAGTGGGGTTTTCCCCAGGAGAGCACCCAAAAAGTCAATTATCCCAATCTATCACATTTACAGAATAAAAGGAAGAAACTACATAATTATGTCAATAGACACAAAAAAAGCATTTGACAAAAGTCAACTCCTTTCATGATAAAAACACTCAACGAAGTAGGAATAGAAGGGAACTTCCTCAACCTGCCGAAGGGCATCTAAGGAGAACCACAGCTAATGTCACACTAGTGGTTGCAGACTGAATGCTCTCCTTCCAAATTAGGCACAAACAGGGGTGTCTGCCACTTCCATGCGACATTATACTGAAGGTTCTAGTAATATACTGAAGAGACAAGGAAAAGAAATAAAAGGCATTTAGATAAAAAGAAAGAAGGAAAACCACCTCTATTTGCCGGTGACATGAACTTCTTATATGTAGAAAATTCTAAGGAGTAAAAAAAGAAAAACAAAAAACACCTATTATAGCTAATAAACAAGTTCAGCAAGATTACAGGCTATAATATCAATATAAAAACAATAATTGTATTTCTTTATAATAGCAATGAACAACACAAACATAAAATTAAGAAAATAACTCAATTTACACTAGCATCAAAGAAAATAAAATACTTAGGAATTTAATCAAAGAAGTTTAAGACTGTTGCACAAAAAACTACAAATATTGTTGAAGGAAATGAAAGAAGACCTACATAAATGGAAAGACATCACATGTTCATGAATCAGAAGACTTTCAATTGTTAAAATGAGAGTACCCCCCAAATTAATCTACAGATTCAATTCAATTCCCTTCAAAGTAGTAGCTGTCTTCTTTGCACAATTTGACAAGCTAATCTTAATATTCATATGGAAATTCAATAGCCAATACAATCTGGAAAACAAAGAACAAAGTTGGAGGACGTATACTGCCTGATTTCATTTTTTTATACTTCCTGATTTTAAAACTTACTATAAAGCTACAGTAATCAAGACACTGTGGTATCAGCATAAGGACAGGCAAATAGATCAATGACATAGAATCAGAGTCCAGAAACAACCCTCACATTTACAGCTAATTGATTTCCAACAAGGGTATCAAGACAAGTCAATGGGAGCAAGAACAGCCTTTTCAACTTAACATCCATGAGCAAAAGAGTGACGGCGAATCTGTACTTCACACCATTTACAAAAGTTAACTTAAAATGAGTCAAAGACCCAAATCTAAGACTAAAGCTAAAAAACAGGAGTAAATCTTCATGACCTCAGATTAGGTAATGGTTTCTTAAATATGACAATAAAATCACAAGTAACAAAAGAAAATATAGCCTAGCCAGTGTGGCTCAGTGGTTGAGCATCAACCTAAGAACCAGGAGGTCATGGTTTGATTCCCAGTTATGGCACATGCCCAGGTTGTAGGCTTGATCCCTAGTGTGGGGTATGCAAGAGGCAGCTGATCAATGATTCTCTCTCATTATTGATGTTTCAATCTCTCCCTCTCCCTTCCTCTTTGAAATCAATAAAAATATATTCTAAAAAAAATATATATAGAAAGATTAAATTGGGCATCATCAAAATAAAAAACTGTGCTTCAAAGGACATCATCAACAAAATAAAAAGCCTGGCCAGCGTGGCTCAGTGGTTGAGCATCAACCTATGAACCAAGAGGTCATGGTTCGATTCCCAGTCAGGGCACATGCCCAGGTATCGGGCTCGATCCCCAGTGGGGGGCGTGCATGAGGCAGCCTATTGATGATTCTCTCTCATCATTGATGTTCCTATCTCTATCTCCCTCTCCCTTCCTCTCTGAAATCAATAATAATAATTAAAAAAAGTAAAAAGACAACCCACAGTCAGGGAGAAGAACTGCAAATCATACATTGGATCCGGGATTTCTATGTAGAATAGAAAAAGAACTCATACAACTCCACAATAAAAAGACAAATACTCCAATTAAAGTGGGCAAAAGATTTGAATAGGCATTTCTCTAATGAAGATTGAACCACGCTCAGCACGGCCAGTGGTGAACCTGAGGAGGGGCAGTGAAGGATTAAAGAAAACAGACAAGAGAATATAGCTGGGACCAGGTGGGACACTGTTCTCAGATGGAGAGACAGTGACACAGCCTGCAAGCCAAGTCTTTATTTTATAGTCAGATCCCACAAGGCAAAGCAAGAGCATGGTCAACATGTTTACAATGTTCTTGTGAGTTTCGAATCTACTTAATTACATGCACCTGAGAACTCTATCAAGCTTTGTTTTGGCAGCACTTGCTGCATCTCCTGAAGCCTATATCACTCAGCCACCTGGGACCACAGGTTCGGACCATAAGGTCAAGCTTACAACCATAGCCTTTGGCTATAATTGTGCTGGGAGGGCTTTGCCCTCCAAGGTGGGACTTGCATGTGGCTTTGCCACTAAAGGATCGTGCCTTCTCATTACTCTGAGGCTTGAACCTGTTCAAATGCTATAGCCGCTCTCCACAAAGATATATAAAAGACCAATAATATGTGAAAAGATCTGCTGCCTGCTGCATCGAGCCCATAACCCTGGCAAATGTCCTGATCGGGGATTGAACCGACCACTCTTGGGTGCATGGGACAAATGTCCAACCAACTGAAGCACACCAGTCGGGGCTGAAAAGATTCCTAACATCATTAGTCATTGGAGAAATGCATAGCAGACACCACTTCATACCCATTAGGAGTATTATAATAAAAAACACAGACAATAATAAGTATGGCAAAGATGTGGAAAAACTGGAACCCTCACTCAATGCTGACAGGAGTGTAAAATGTGGAAGACAAAGGCGTCTTGCGCAGCCTCAAGACTGTGCCCCTGGCAGCCTGGCCCCCAGGGTCTGGTGCTTCAGAACCATCTTCAGGGCCTGCAGGATGGCACCCTGGCTGTTCTGCACATTGTAATCGCTGAGTTGCAGCAGGCGGTCAAAGTCTTCCTCCTTGTAGGTCATGTTGAACAGGGAGTAGGGTGAGGTGGCCCCAGTGAGATCCACCTGGCCGGCCGGTAGCTCTGCAGGGCTGCGCTGGATACCTGCTCGGGGGTAGGAGGGGATTAGGAGCAGCACTCAGAGGCCTCCACAGCTGGGCACAGGGGTGGGCTGCTCCCCACTGAAGGGGCTCCTTGCTTCTCTCCCAGGCCTCTGTGTCTTTTGCCCAGAAATATAAATGTGGGTAGAAGGATACTATTTTGAGATACAAAGAGTTTGCTGCTCCTCACATTTCCTTGTAGCATTCACGTCTTCCACTATGCAGGTAACCTCATATATCTATGTCACCTTCAAGGGTAAGCTGGAAACAGCCAGGACAACAAAGTCAAGTAGGTTAGTGAATGGATTCTTAATGATAAAAACAAGAGGCTGAAAACCAAAGGGTGTTTGCTTTGCAAGGACCAGTATTTGCTGAGAGAAGAAGAGAACTCCAAGATGTGTGCTGAGCATGTTAAGAGTAAAGCTGGAAGGTCTGGAATTATGGTGGGAGGTAGAAAACCAGGAATAATGCACAAAGGCAGGAATTTGGTTTTCCCAGCAAAAGGAGAGAAAAGTCTGACCAGTTGGTGGAAGGCAAGGATGGAAAGGAATGTGATAGGGTTTAGATTTCAGGGGTCCCGGACAGAGGCCTCGCTCACTGAGAGAGAGGCCCAGCTCACTAGAGGCCGAGTGAAACCCCAGGGGGGCTTAGGGGCCTCTGAGAGAGGGGGACTGGGACCTCGCTCTCCTGGCGGTCTAGCCTGGGAAGCTTTTATGAACTCCTCCAACAACTTGGTGCCTGAGCAGCAGTGGAGCAGGCTGCCGACGGTGACAATGCAGGCGGCCTCCGGATACAGGAGAGCTGGGGGCCCAGGTGTCGGTAGGGGAACTTGCTAGGCAAGGGGAAGGGGGGGCACAAGAGCATGGGGTCATGACAAAGAGGACAGCAGCACAGTGACTTTGCAAACAGAGGGCACCTGCAGGGATGTGGGCACTGCCATGTCCTCCCCCTCTGCTGGCCACAGGGGCACTGGGGAGGGCCCAAGGCTGCCAGGCTGTTATGGAGGGAGGGGCTGCCTCACCTGGGGCTGAGTGGTCCTTGAAAGAGGCATTGACCAGTGGGAAGTGCAGCAGGACAGGGGCCTCGGGGCAGGTGGGGTCCGAGAAGAGATGGCACTCCTTGGGCTGGCGCTGGTCCTGTGGGCTGGGCTCCACGCGGGGGAACGGCAGCCCCAGGCCTCGGCAGTACACCTCAGTCTGCTGCAGCGTCTGGTTGGGGAGAGGGCCCCAGAGAGAACCAGCTACTTCCTGGTCAGCCAGGTCTGCGCTCTAGAAACGTTAGGATGGCTCCCGCCCAGACTGCCTGCCCAGTGTCCTGACAACTGGTTCCTGTTCATGGCCCCGTGACGCTCAGAGGGAGGCAAAGGATGCCATGGATCTGCATGCTGTTTGGTTAGAATCTTTAGTTGGGGTACCCTGCACCTCCGGCCGATTTCGATTGCTCTTGCTGGGCTATTCAAGTCCCAGAGCCTAGAGGGCCTCAGGAGGGGACCCACTTCTGTGTCACGGCCCCATCCCCCACTTCCCCAGAGTCCCAGGGAGGCTCTGGTGGGGTGGATATGGACGGGCCAGGGTCTCCTCCCAGCTCTGACCAGCTGTTCCTTTAGGGGCAGGCCTGGCATGCTTCCTCCCTGTCCACCTGTCCTGGGAGCCCAGCGCTCCAGCACCTCCACAGCCCTTTCCAACCACGGACCTGGCAGGAGCATGTGGTCAGAGCCTCTCACCCCTCCCTCCCTTTGGGACACAGTGGTCTGGGCCAGTGGCCCAGGGGCCCTGCTGCTCGCCCCAGGAGCTCAGTCCGGCTGAGCAACCAGAAGCACCTCAAAAGGCGAGGATGGGGAGTAGTCGAAGGAGAGTATGAGGTCCAGCCGGCGGCCTGGCCGGAACATAGAGGGAGAGCTGGTGTTGATGAAGTAGCCGGCATCCACCAGGCAGAGCTGGGGCTCCTGCGGGGTCAGCTGGCCAGGGGTGGAGTCTAGCTGGCTGTCTGATGGGGGAGGAGAGATCGTCAGGGGCAGCCACTCTGCCACGGATCACCCACTCACAACCCCCTCCTTCATATTGTATTTGCTCCCGTGTCCCCTTCTGACCTCTGGTGTCACTCCCTGAATGCACGTGACACCTGCCCTTCCCATTACCTTCTCCAGGCCACACCCCAGAATTGGATGCTATGACCCCCAAGGCCTCTGCCAGTTCCAGCCACAGTCCAGCTCCACCTTGGAGTCTAACCTTGTTGCCCAAGGACCCAGGGCAGTGCCCCTTACCTGCCCAGGTAGAGAACTCTTTCTGGTTGCGGTAGTCCTGGTGCAGCTGCAGGCCCTGGAGGAAGTTGGAGCTGTGCTGGCAGAGCGGCCTGCCTGTCAGGAAGCCCTTAAATGCCTGGGCCAGTGCTGTTCCGGGCTGCAGCCACAAGGCCTCCAGCCATGAGGAGGTCCTCAAGGAGGCAGGGGGCTCCTCTGGGCCCAGGGAAGCAGACATTTGTTCTGGCGATGCCTGGCCCTGCCTCCCTCTGACATCCTCCACCCCTGGCATCTGAAGGGGAGGCGATCTCATTCCAGGCTCCCCTTGCTGCTTCCTTTTCCTACCCAGGCTGCTGATCCTGTCCTCGATGTGTTGCTTCCAGGCATCACCAGAGCTGGTGAGGTCATACCAGACATCCAGCAAATTCAGGGAGAAAATGTTGCTCCAGATACCTGAAGACCAAACCCCATGAAAGGTCAGCCCCCGGCCTCAGCGCCCTGCCCGCCATGGCTTGGAAGCCAGTGGTCCCCACCCCTGGGAGCAGGTGGAAAATGAGAGGAGGGGCAGGCTGCCTCCGCAGTGCCTCTTCCCCACAGCCCCGCTCGGCCCCTCGCAGGGGCTCTGCCAGACCTGAGCACAGGAGTCACAGCCAGTCAAGGAGGCCTGGCACGGGCCTGGCCAGGGCCTTCAGGGTGACCTCACCTTCCAGGAAGCAGATCCGGGATTCGGGGAGCCTCCTCATCAGCTGCCCCATAAAGAACTCGGAGCCGAAGAGCTCAGACGGGACGAAGGCTCCGTACTTCAGGAATCCGACCTCATAGGGGGAGAACTCAACCCACTCTAAGGGGCAGGAGGGAGAGTGCGAATGAGGGGAGAATGGGCAGGGGGAGCCCTAGCTCTGATAGGAGTCTCAGATTCTGCCCCCAGCAGGCCCCAGCCTCCTCCCCGCCTGGCTGATTCATGAGCTGACCACTACCCCACCCAGCCCCTTGACCACACCTTCACCACCATTACCACCATCACCACCACCCCGCCCACCTCCAGGCTGGCAAACGCCACTGTCTGGCTCCTCAGCCCACCAAAACCACCGCCCTTCCTGAAGGCTGGGCCATCTCTGCAGGAGCTTCCTGTTTGAATTCTCTGGGGACCCACAGCGTCCAGAGCAGCTGTGGGTGTGCACACGTGTGTGGATGTGGGAGGGTGGAGTGGGCAGGACTGAGGACTGTACCCTTGAAGTCCAAAGTCTCCAGGTCGTTCTCTTTGACATTGAGGCTCAAGTAGAGGGGCAGAGGGTTCTGGCCCTGCGTCAGTGCGGCTCTCTGTCCTGACAGCTTCTGGTCCATCACCTGCGTGGGGGCACAGGGCCGGAGTGAGGTGAGGAGCACCCTAGAGGGGGCAACTCCGTCAGGACAGGGTGGGTGGGGACAGGCTGCGGGGGAGGAGGCAGCTCCCCATTGGGATTTGGGTGGTATGGGTCGCTGTACGCATTCAGTTACCACTCCTGCCCCACGAGCAGGGTCACCATGTGGGCTATGCGGGTTGTGCTCTGTGCCTCTCCAGAGAGTGCCACCCACAAGGGACCGCAGTGTCAACAGTAACCCCGCCCCGCATCCTGTGGTTCCAGGGTGGAGTGGGTGTCGACCCTGACGCACAGACACAGAGGTGCACATACACCTGTGCACACGTAATGTCTAGAAAGGACACTGGAATCCCCTCGTAGGTTGGAAGTCGAACTGGCAGGAAGATGAGGCGGGAAACTGAGGGGAGGACTGGAGATGGCCTGAGTCAAGGCAGTGGCGGGGAGGTTGGAATGTTTTAGAGGTAGAATCACTACAACTTGGCCTGGTTGGATGTGGGGCATGAGGGGCAGGTAGGGGCCTGCTGGTCGCAGCTTCAGGAGCAGCGTGAAGTCCCTGCAAGGTCTTTTCAAATGTAGAAGGTCACCCAGATTTTACAGTTCACCTTACTTAATCTACGATTGAAGTGTGGTAGTGGTTAGAGCAGTGGCTCCCAACGTGGGGCACTTTGATTTTTAAGGGGGGGCAATTCGAGAATGAGTTATTAACAGTGAATTTTTGGCATTTCTTATGGTTCTAGGGCCTCATATACAGTATATAAATCTATATTGTGACATATTTATGCATTTCAGTTCTCTATTACATGTTTTGAAACTTTATTTGCTATTTTTCATATTACTTCATATTATTATTTTTTTAAACAATTTCTTAGTGATTTCTTCCTCAGTACTTCAACTGTCCTTTTGTTATTCTATTTTTCTCTTTCATGGATGCCATGTTCTTTGGAAGCTTGTTTAGACCAAGTTAATGGCCTTTTAGGCTTCCTCCACGTGAATAGGAGTTCACTCTTTGAATAATAAGAATTATATGTCACAGGGCGGTCATCAGGATTTTAGAGATGCTTAGGCTGGGTTAGAGGAATGATGAGAGGGAACTCCAGGTGCGGGGTCGTCAAGAAAAATGTCTTATCTGCTGTCATTGACTTTTGCCCAAAGAGACGGTGAGAGCTCATCTGCAAGGAAATTCAGACCCTAATACCTATTTTCTAGGTAATTGTAAGAGTGAGGAAAAGAACTAAGCTGGGAAATCGGTCCCATAAGGATGTTTCTTACTATAAGTAGGAATTGTATATTGAATATGTAAGCTATCTGTACTAGCAGCTGTGCACATTTAAAAGTCAGTCAAAACACACTATAGCAATTTTACCTCAATACTAAGTAAATAAAAAGTGAAAAATGACAAGAAGCGTGCCCCTTCAGCGTACATTGTAAGCTCTGCCAGCGGACAGCTGCCCTTTTAGGTTCCCCTTAATGCTGTCCGGGTTTAGCCCCTCCCAAATGTTTTCCGAGTGTCTGCCTGCCCCTCATCATCCCCTCGTTTATTCTTGCCTTCTGTTCCTAATTTTCTCTTCAGTAACACTCCAGGCTCTGTGTTTGATGGCAAGGGCTATGTCTGGCCTACTGGGGAGTGCTAGGGGTACAGAAAGTTCTCGTTCTATCCCTGACCAGACATGCAAACAGGGCTCATCTCAAGCATCAGCAAGGTTAATGCCGGTGGCTGCCTGGAGCCCCATCTTGGGGGGAATCCTGCTGCCACAGGCCCTGGGCTGTCTCTGATGGAGCAGTGCATGTACCATGACGTGAGCCCCTCTCTGAGGCTCTGAGCTGGAGGGCACCTCCCTCAGCAGCCAGGCCTAGGCGGTTCCCAACCTGCCATATCAGCCCTCATCCTAGGTTTACTTAGAGCAGTGGTTCTCAACCTTGGCTGCACATTAGAATCACTGGGGAATCTTTTTAAAATCCTGATTTCTGGACCTCATCCTCTGGAAATTCTGTTTCTTTGTTATGGGGTGGGGCCACAACATTAGTAACAAGAAACAGAATTTCCGGAGGATGAGGCGCCCAGAAATGGATTTTAAAAAGATTCCCAGGTGATTCTAATGTGCAGCCAAGGTTGAGAACCACTGACTTAGAGAGTTTGGCAAATATACAGATTCCTGGGTCTATTCTGAGAATCAGCAGAAACCACTTAGGAAATTGCCTTTTAAAAATCTCCCCCAGGTGATTCTGAGGATCAGCCAGGTAGATGTGTGTCCCAGGATGCTTGCCCAGCCCATCCAGCAAGGAGACCCCTCCCACCCGTGAACTTCCTCTTCCCGTCAGCCCTCAGTCATTGGATGAGAGCACCCATGTGTCAGCCACAGTCTCTCCCCCACTTCCTGGGTGACACACAATATGACTTGAGTTTTAGTGAATCCACAGGAAAAAAAAAACACCCATATGGCTTAGTGGTTCTCAACCTTCTGGCCCTTTAAATACAGTTCCTCATGTTGTGACCCAACCATAAAATTATTTTCGTTGCTACTTCATAACTGTAATGTTGCTACTGTTATGAATCGTAATGTAAATATCTGATATGCAGGATGGTCTTAGGCGACCCCTGTGAAAGGGTCGTTCGACCGCCAAAGGGGTTTCGGCCCACAGGTTGAGAACCGCTGGCTTAAGCCGCAGGCACTGATGGTCTGTCTTATCTGCAAGTCAGTCCTGCAGGTGTGAGCGTGTGTGTGCTGAGAAAGGAGGGGGCTTGATTAATACCTGCATTTTCCATTCTCAAAGTCTTTTTAGTTAGGAATCCTGTTGGCCTGGTTTTGCCACCTATGATGAGGGGAGATGTGTCCTTTTACTAAGACACACAATTTCTGCTCTGAGGGAAGGTTTGGAAAAGGATCAGCACACCCCTCCATCGACTGAAACAGGATTCCTTTCCCTAGAATAGCTCACCAGTAAGTCACGGCAGGCCTCTGGGCCTCTACCCCTACTTCCCAACTGAGGATCCCTAACCCAGCAGAATGCCACTCTGATGCTGGGGGGCCCACCTGCAGTGAGGGCGCTGGGTGCAGTGTTGGTGACATGGTGACGTGCTCGGGATATACAGGGTGGGGCTAATGAGTATGTGAAACATTTTGTTTTTTTTTCCTTTTGTCCAAAGTGAAAGAAAATCACATAAGACCGTAACTCAGGAAAAGATAAGAGAAAAAATGAGTTTCTCCTTGAATGGCGAGCAGCTTCTAAGCCAGTGGTTCTCAACCTGTGGGTCTCGACCCCTTTGGCGGTCGAACGACCCTTTCACAGGGGTTGCCTAAGACCATCCTGCATATCAGATATTTACATTACGATTCATAACAGTAGCAACATTACAGTTATGAAGTAGCAACGAAAATAATTTTATAGTTGGGTCACAACATGAGGAACTGTATTTAAAGGGTCAAAAGGTTGAGAACCACTGTTCTAAGCAGTTCAGTGCTGGCCAGTAAAAGGCTAAAGACAAACGTTTCAAAGGAGAGTTTGAGAAGCACTGATTATAACAGTGTATTTTACAAGGGATTTTTTACAAAAACTGAAGCAATATTATAGAAGTACATGAACTAATAAAGTTGTTCTGAGTGAAATTCACGGTATAATATTTCTCTGACAATATTTAATATTAATGAAATTGTAATTTGATGTGCAGGGAATTACATTTTCTAGTATTTTAAAATTACTTTTGGTACTGTAGATTAGTATAGTACAGATACTTATTTTTATCTAAAGACAAGTTTAAAATCAACACTAAATTTGTCTAAATAAAGAATTTTTTTTTAATCCTCATCCAAGGATATTTTTTCCAGTGATTTTTTTTAGAGAGAATGGAAGAGAGAGGGAAAGACAGAAACATCAATGTGAGAGAAACACATCAATTAGTTGCCTCCTGCACATGCACCAACCAGGGCCCGGGCCAGGGAGGAGCCTGCAACCAAGGTACGTGCCCTTGACAGGAATCAAACCCGGGACCCTTGGGTCCACCATGCCGACACTCAGCCAAACCGGCTAGGGCTGAATAAAGATTTCTTTTTAAAAGCACACAGTGAATGTCAGCTTTAAGAAATAAAGCATGATCTGGCTGGTGTGGCTCACTGGTTGAGTTTTGACCTATAAACTAGAAGGTCACAGTTTGATTCCTGTTCAGGGCACATGTCGAGGTTGTGGGCTCGATCCCTAGTGTGGAGCATGCAGGAGGCAACCAATCAATGACTCTCTCTCATCCTTGATGTTTCTATCTCTCTCCCCCTTTTCCTTCCTCTTTGAAAAAGGGATAAAGCATGATAACTAAGAAAAAAGAAATAATATTTGAAAAGCTTTCCTATTGGAACATTTTTAAAGCCAAATGGGTGCTCATTTTAAGGAATACATTATTGATCAATAATACCACAAGAACTTTTATTCTTGTGAACAGAAAAAATTAATTAAGTTTTGTCTTTTAAAAAAATTACTATAATGCCCTGACCGGTTTGGCTCAGTGAATAGAGCATCGGCCTGAGGACTGAAAGGTCCCAGGTTCGATTCCAGTCAAGGGCATGTACCTTGGTTGTGGGCACATCCCCGGTG
>NW_005354718.1:3001616-3009053 GCF_000412655.1 Myotis brandtii
AACAATTGTGCATTGAGTCATTACTGAAGGATCAAATGGTAATTAAATTAGTCTTCTTTATGGCCTAGAGTCAAACTGCATTTTCTAGCACCTTGTAAAGTGAAGGTTAACAAGCTTCTCCCACTCTATAGTAACTAATTGGTGCCACTAGGCAGAAAAGTCCGTTAATAAAACAACCAACCTCAAAAATGAACATGAATTTAAACAGTAGATGAAAGAATACAAGGATATATTAATAAAATAAAAATATTTCAAGTAGTTATGTTGGTTTTATAAATCCAATGCCATTTCAATGAAAATCCCATTTATCATGAAATTTGAGTAGCTGATTCTGTTATGTATACAAAAGAGCAGAAGGCCAAAAGTAGCCAACATCATTCTGAGAAGAACCAAGGTGGCAGATAGAGATAAATTTGCCCTGTCAGATACCAAGATGTATTACAAAGGCAGAGTAACTAAGCCAGTGTGATATTGGCACAGGATCAAGAATCAGTCTCATCAGAACGGAACAGAGAGCTCAGGAAGAGCCCTGTGAGTATATGAAAGTTGACACATGACAGAAGCAGCAAGGCTGATCAGTGGAGGGAAAAATCCAATAAATGATACTGGAAAAGTTTGCTATCTATATGAGGAAGAAAAAACTGGATTCCTATTCATAATACCTGAAGATAAACTCTGGGCAGATTCAAGTCCTAATTGTAAAAGAAAAATCTTTAAAACTTTTATAAGAATATATAGGACAATATTCTATAACTTCAGGATAGGGAAAGATTTCTTAAGAAGACCCAAAGAGCATAAACCATTAAGAAAAAGAATAATACATTGGATTACATTAAGATTATGCATCAAAATCTATTAGACTTAGTAAAGGATTAATATCCAGAATATATAAAGAATTCCTACAAAATAATATAAAAAGATGAACTGAGTAGAAAAATGTGAAAGAATTTGAGTAGGTAATCCACAGAAGAGGAGGTCCCAATGAAAATATACTTGAAAACATGATCAGTCTCACTAAAAACCAAGAAATTGAAAAACTACAATAAAAATTCATTTCATACCCATAAAACAAAACTTTAGAAACCTGAAGAGCATGTAGGGAAAAGAAGTTATGAAACACTGGTGGTGGGGGGGGTGTGAATTAATACAACCCTTTGGGAGAACAATAGCTAGGAAGGTTGAAGGTACATGTACCCAGTGGCCTAACAATTGCTCTACTGGGTATATAACTTCAAGGCACAGAGAATCTCTAATACATGTGCACAGGGAGACCTATACAAAGCCATTTGTAAATAATATATTTTTAATAAAAGTATACCTAATAAAGGTATATGTAATGAAGTACATAATAACAGTATATACAATACATGTTATATATTATGTAATACTAGAGGCCTAATGCATGAAATTCGTGCAAGGGGCTCGGCCCTCGCAGCCCTGGCTTCGTCCGGAAAGTCATCCGGAAGAGTCGTTCTGCTGTTTGGTCTAATTAGCATATTAGCTCTTTATTATATAGGATAGTAAAATATGTATATAGATTGCAGATATGTGCTCATAAACCTAAATTCAGAATAGTGATTACCTCTGAGTGTGGGAGGGAATGAGATTGGGGAGGGGACCACCAGGAGCTTTAACTCTTTCTGTTACATTTCATTTCTTAGGCTGGTTGATGAGATCATGAATATTCATTACATTATTCTTTATGCATTTTATTAGGTCTGAAGATTATCATAATAAATATTTAACAACATTAAGATTTTTTAAAAAATAAGTGTATATATTTTGGGTGTTTTTTTTGTTTTTTAATAGAGAGAAGAATGGAGAGGGAGAAAGAGAGAGAGAAAGAGAAACATTGATATGAGAGAGAAACATTGATGGCTGCCTCCCGCAGGTACCTGAGGAGGCAGCGGGAGGGGGATGAAGCCCGAAACCTGGGCGTGTGCCCTGACAGGGAATTGAACCCGTGACCTCTCAGTGCATGGGACAAAGCTCAACCAACTGAGCCATACTGGCCAGGGCTAAAATAAACACTTTTAATAAATAAAAAGTAAGAATGGCTGGTAATTTCCAAGTAGCACTGTGCTTGCCAGCAAGAATAAAATAATTTTTTTAATCAAAGCAAATTCATTTTCAGTTAGTTTACATGATCATTATTCTTGGTCAAACTCCTGACACTCAAAGATAAGACAGATAAGAATCTTTCCTTTGCTAGTATATTTGATAGTTTACTTTTGTTATGCATGTTAAACATACTTTTTGTGTTTTAGTTGTTTCAAATGCTTTAAAAAACTTTGTTCAGATAATTATATGTGGTAAAACAATAGTGCAAAAAATCACTGATTTTAATAATTGTATCGTTTAATGTAAGATTCAGTAGTTAACTTACTAAGCTTTCCTTAAAGAAGCAATGTATAAAAAATGTATATGCTCAGGTTTGTCTTAATAGTGTTAGGAAAATAGTAAAGAAATATGTTAGCTAACACTGAATGCGTACTCTATGCCAAGTACCATTGATTGCTCACAACAACCCTGTTAGATAAGTACCATTCTCATTCCTATTGTACGGGTGAGAAAATTGAGGCACAGAGAGGGTAAGTTGCCTAAGGACATATAGCTAGTGAGACGCATAGGGGGTAGAACCCAGGAATCTGGCACCAGAATCTTGCTTTTAACACTTCCAGGACGATGAAGAGAAAGAATATATTTCATATTGTAGTATAAATAAAATAAAAGCTGTTTGAACAATCTCACTGACTCTTAAACACATGCAAAAGCTTTGTCTGCTGAACCGACTTTAGCATTGTCTGGTCCCTAGTCCTTGGGAGACCCAGAAATTTAATCGAAGAATAGCCTGACTCATAAAGGCAGCATCCCAAAGTTGGGCAGACACTGAAGCACAGTGGTTTCCACATTCTTTAACCAAGGGTCCAGGACGCTTACCCTGCAGACATGCGCTTGTGCGTCAGCTAGCTGCGGGGTTGCCACAGCCTTGCCCATTGCACTCATGCTCCACCCCGCATGCACAGGTGCCCTACCTGGTTGTGCAGCATGGACTCCAGCACGAGAGCAATGAAAAGGGTAGCGGTCGTACGCCAATTACCATGTTTCTCTTTTATTAGTGTAGATAGTAAAATATGTATATAGATTGCAGATATGTGCTCATAAACCTAAATTCAGAATAGTGATTACCTCTGAGTGTGGGAGGGAAATGGGATTGGGGAGGGGACAACCAGGAGCTTTAACTCTTTCTATTACATTTCATTTCTTAGGCTGGGTGATGAGATCATGAATATTCATTACATTATTCTTTATGCTTTATGCATTTTATTAGGTCTGAAGATTATCATAATAAATATTTAACAACATTAAGATTTTTAAAAAAATAAGTGTATATATTTTGGGTTTTTTTTTTTTTTTTAATAGAGAGAAGAATGGAGAGGGAGAAAAAGAGAGAGAAAGAGAAACATTGATATGAGAGAGAAACATTGATGGCTGCCTCCCGCAGGTACCGGAGGAGGCAGGGGGAGGGGGATGAAGCCCGAAACCTGGGCATGTGCCCTGACAGGGAATTGAACCCGTGACCTCTCAGTGCATGGGACAATGCTCAACCAACTGAGCCATACAGGCCAGGGCTAAAATAAACACTTTTAATAAATAAAAAGTAAGAATGGCTGGTAATTTCCAAGTAGCACTGTGCTTGCCAGCAAGAATAAAATAATTTTTTTAATCAAAGCAAATTCATTTTCAGTTAGTTTACATGATCATTATTCTTGGTCAAACTCCTGACACTCAAAGATAAGACAGATAAGAATCTTTCCTTTGCTAATATATTTGATAGTTTACTTTTGTTATGCACGTTAAATATACTTTTTGTGTTTTAGTTGTTTCAAATGCTTTAAAAAACTTTGTTCAGATAATTATATGTGGTAAAACAATAGTGCAAAAAATCACTGATTTTAATAATTGTATCGTTTAATGTAAGATTCAGTAGTTAACTTACTAAGCTTTCCCTAAAAAATGTATATGCTCAGGTTTGTCTTAATAGTGTTAGGAAAAGAGTAAAGAAATATGTTAGCTAACACTGAATGCGTACTCTATGCCAAGTACCATTGATTGCTCACAACAACCCTGTTAGATAAGTACCATTCTCATTCCTATTGTACGGGTGAGAAAATTGAGGCACAGAGAGGGTAAGTTGCCTAAGGACATATAGCTAGTGAGACGCATAGGGGGTAGAACCCAGGAATCTGGCACCAGAATCTTGCTTTTAACACTTCCAGGATGATGAAGAGAAAGAATATATTTCATATTGTAGTATAAATAAAATAAAAGCTGTTTGAACAATCTCACTGACTCTTAAACACATGCAAAAGCTTTGTCTGCTGAACCGACTTTAGCATTGTCTGGTCCCTAGTCCTTGGGAGACCCAGAAATTTAATCGAAGAATAGCCTGACTCATAAAGGCAGCATCCCAAAGTTGGGCAGACACTGAAGCACAGTGGTTTCCACATTCTTTAACCAAGGGTCCAGGACGCTTACCCTGCAGACATGCGCTTGTGCGTCAGCTAGCTGCGGGGTTGCCACAGCCTTGCCCATTGCACTCACGCTCCACCCCGCATGCACAGGTGCCCTACCTGGTTGTGCAGCATGGACTCCAGCACGAGAGCCCACAGGTCCACAAAGGTTGTGGGGCGCCCCTCCTCCATTCGCAGCTCCAGCTCCTGGAAGTAGTTTGCCAGTCGCTCCGAAGAGAAGGCTTCCAGCTTGCTCTGGGCCAGGTGTTCCCGGGCATACCGGATGGGCCCCTCGAGGTCCTTCTGTGACCACTCAGGGTCCCCATATAGTTGGGCCATTGTCCTGGGAGAACAAAGGGACAGTACAATAGGATGATGAGGCCCGGCACCAGTTGCTGCAACTCCCTCTTCCAACCCTCCAGATTTCTCCCAACATTTTGTTCCTGCCACCAAAGCTCTGCCTTTCTGGAAAATGCTTCAGGGCTTTCCCTCCTCCTAGATCAGGGCTGTTCAATATAAATATAATGTGAGCCACGTATGTAATTAAAAATTCCTAGTAACTACACTTTTAAAAAGACCGGTAAAAATTAATTTTAATAACATATTTCATTTAAATTATCGTTTTCAATATGTAATTAATATAAAAAATTTAAGATAAATTTATATTTTTCCAAACTTAGTCTTCAAAATTCACTGTGTATGTTATAGTTATAACAACTCAAGTTGGACTAAGCACATTATAAGTGGTCAATAACCGCACGTGGCTACAGCTACTGTAACATACAGCACAGCTCCAGACCCTATCTCCATCTTCAGAGGTCTGGCCTAAAGCCTTTTGAGACTGCCTGTCAACGGCTGTCACCTAAACTCTCTGAGGTGAATATCCTCTTTCACTTCTTTAAAGTCACATTTCAATAAGATTCAAAGGAATGCATCTCTAACAGTGAAAAGTTCCATTTCATTATAGGCAGGCTGGTGTGTAGGGAGACAATTTTGTCTTTAGGTAAAATAGCACCTCTTGACCTCAATTTCCTCATCTATACTATAGGGACAATCAGAGAACCACCCTAGAGGGTGTTTTGAATATTAAATGAGGTAATAGCAATTAAAGAAAAAAGAGCTATCAATTTGGAGTTCACGAAACGCGTCAGACGTGTTAAGGCTGTCCCACTCTAATCCTATGGAGGGTGTGCTATTATTACCCCTATTTTGGAGATGAGTCAACGAGAATCAGAGGAAATAAGTTGGTTAAGATTACCCAGCCAGTAAGTGGTGTTGTGGAGACTCAAACCCAGCTCCTTCTGAATCAGCTGCCTTAGACCTCTTCAGAAGCATGGAGTGGAAACCCTGTAATGCCTCCCTCATGGCAGGACTGCTGTAATTTCTGTTTCCTCCCTTTTGAGACAGCCACTTGGCACCCATCAGACCATACTGCTCACAACTACTTGGTTTCCCCAGATAGAGGGTCCCTCTGGTGTCCACTCCACTCCCCTCTGGGGCCTGGTCATCTCTGATTCTCCAGTCCCCGGGGCCCTCACCATGTAGCTCCCGAGATGCCGCTGAAGTACGTCACACAGTCCAGCAGTCCCAGCTTTTTCAGAGCCAACAAGTGGCCATAGAGAGAGGTCATGGCCCGGACACCTCCTCCTGTGGCCATGATCCCCACGATGGGGACCTGGACCACACAAAGACACAGGCTGGCTTAACAAAGACAGGGATAGAGCTGCCTCCTGCCTCCAGAGAAGGGGCCTGATCAGGACGGGGTCAGGGCCTGGTGCAGTCAGAATTAGAGCTGTCACCCAGCCCCTCCCCAAGAAGTGACTGCTCTCAGCCCTGGACACAGCTCCAACGGGAGTGAGAACCCCAGAGCTCACCCATGCTCCATATCTCCTCCCACATGCTCACTCTCCAGTCTCTGCTGACTGGAGTGTCTGGAGCGGGCATAGGAATCAGGTACGCCCCTAAGGCCGGTCCAAGGTATCTGCACCCCACCCCTATGTATCCCCCAAACCTCATCTTCCTGTAGGTCTCTGTCCAACTGCAAGGCCTTCTTCAGGGCCTTGGCCACCACCTGCTTCCTTCTGCTCAGGAAAGTTTTCTCCTCCACACATAGGTCGAAGCCCAAGCGCACGGCCAGCTCCTTAGGGCTGGGGCAGCAGAGGGTCCAAGGGTCAGGGGGCACCTGCAGAGCTCAGCCACTGGTTGGCCAAGCCCACAATAGCTGCCAAATAACATCCCTGCTCCAAACCCCAAGGACCAGGCTTTCCACAGCACTCCCCTGCCCCATGACCATCCCTTACTGTCCCCAACAGATATCAATGTCCCTTACCAGCCCTCAGCCTTGAGCTGTAGCCTCACTCCTGGGGCCTGAAATCAAAGCAAGAGACTTTGCTCAGAATGTCCAAGACCCTGCAGGGAATGTGAGTATCCACTGGGGGCCGTGGGCTCCCCCATCTTTATTCCCACTGGCACTTCCCATCCAGTTGAGGCCACTTACATTTGTAGCTGGAACATCAATGATCATCTCCTTCCCCATAGTCAAGGACTTCAGAGGCATAGTGAGGTGCCCTGCTGAGACGTCTGAGTTCCAGTCTTTGCTTTTGGAGCTCTGGAGGGAAATATTCATTCATTCATTCACTCAACAAACCCTTACCGAGTGGCTAAACAGTGATCCAGACAGACACAGTCCTTCCCTGGTAATATTAAAATAATTACAATATTTATAATTATTAAAATTATCTATATATATAAAAGCCTAAGAGACCATTACAACTGAAGGACCAGAACGACCAGAATGACCGGTTGACCAGTTGCTATGATGCACACTGATCACCAGGGGGCAGATGCTCAATGCAGGAGCTGCCCCCTGGTGGTCAGTGCGCTCCCACAACCAACCTCCCATGGCCTCTTCCCCCCCTACCCC
>NW_005354718.1:3009321-3010333 GCF_000412655.1 Myotis brandtii
AAGGGACCCCATCAGTGCACAAATTCATGCACCAGGTCTCTAGTAATAATTATAATTATAAAAATAATAGCTGAGGAGAACCAAGTTGGTGGCATAAGGTATATACTGCCCCCCACAACTACATTAAAACTACAACTAAAAGACAAAACGGCTATCATCCAGAACCACGGGAAAGCTGGCCAAGTGAAAGTTCTACAACTAGAAGGAAAGAAAAAAGCACATTGAGACTGGGCAGGAGGTGCGGAGGCACCAAGGCAGAGGTACAGAGGCGCATGAAATGGGCTGGCAACTGGGTGTGCTGTTTTTTTCAATTGAAAGGGAGATTCAAGCTCCTGACTGCTCTGAACTCCAGTTTCCAGCGAGACTCTGGGGACCCAGACTCCTACGAGGAGAAACTGGACTTTCTGGCATCAGGTCTGGCATCAGGGTGGCTTTCTCCCAGAGCTGCTCACAGGGATCATTGTTACTGTGGGGGGGGTGGGAGACGTGGAGATCCAAAGACACAGAGATGGCTGACTGACAGCCATTGCTGTTTGCTCCACCCGGGTGATTCCCTGAGACCCTGCCCCACCCAATTTACAACCCCACCCAAGCTGTGCGCAGCAGCACAAATGAATTGCCTGCCCTTTCACAGGCTAACCTAACAAACTGCAGCTGGGTCAGAGAGCTCCAAAACTTCCATACCCCAAACAAAGAGGAGAAATCTGCAGATCTCGCTGTAGCTCCTGATGGGTGGACTCACACAGTGGTTGACTTTGCACCTCCCTGGAGGTCCAGGAGCCAGTGTACCCAGTGGTCAGATACCAGATTTCAACTCCTCACATTCATAAGTGACACACTCAAGAGGCAGACTCAGTGAGCACCAAAGCCCCACTGAAACAAGTCCTGCCTCATTAGGGTGTCTCCTGTACAAAAGCTCTCCCACTGTAGTCACAACTGGTCCCCACAGCCAATTGGCCTAGAGGTCAATTCCTCCCAGTGACACCAACAGCAATCAAGGCTCAACTACAAC
>NW_005354718.1:3010981-3015638 GCF_000412655.1 Myotis brandtii
GACAACAAATACATATCTATCAACAAGTGAATCTAAAAATCAAGTCAATAAAAAATCTGATGAACAGAATAAACTGGTGATTATAATAGAATCAGGGACATAGAAAGGGAGTGGACTGACAATCCTCGGGGGGAAGTGGGTGTGGGGTGTGCAGAAGAGATTGGACAAAAATCTTACACCTATGGATGAGGACAGTGGCGGGGGGTAAGGGCATGGGGTGGGGTGGGAACCAGGTGGAGGGGAGCTATGGGGGGAAAAAAGAGGAACATCTGTAATAATCTGAACAATAAATATTTATTTTAAAAAATTAAAAAAAGAAAAAAAACTAATAGCTAATATCACCCTGGCCGGTGTGGCTCAGTTGGTTGGAGCATCGTCCCATGCACCAAAGAATTGTGGGTTCGATTCCTGGTCAGAGCACATACCCAGGTTGCGGGAAGCAACTGATCAATGTTTCTCTGACATTGATGTTTCTCTCTCTCCCTCTCCCTTCCTTTCTCTCTAAAATTAATAAAAAACACATAAAAATAATAAGAGCTAATATATTTAATGTAATAATAGCTAATATTTAGTTATTGTTTGTGAGAACCACGCCAGAGTCCCCAGATAGTCAAGGCTAATTAGAGTGTGGAGGCCTTGTTGATAGTATGCTGGAATGTCCAGGGCTACTCTGAACACGCTGCAAGCCCACAGCGATCTCACGGTACGCTGTGCCCTTTATAACCCAAATGATTGAGGACATCGTTGGCTAGAGGCCTCCTTTGTCTAAATGCATGATACTGACCAGCTAGAGAGGCAGCTGCTGAGATGAAGCTGAGAGATGGTACTGCTACGATGTAAGGCTAAGAGCTCACAGAGAGCTCAGATACAGCTACCATGTTAACCAGCCAGCGTGCTGGGCAGGGGAGACAGGAGAAGCTGCTGAGGCAGAGAGCTCAGGTGCCGCTACTATGGGAGGCAGTGAGTCTAGGGGGCAGCATGCGGAGAGAAACGTACTAGTTCAGGTACTAGCTGTGGGGACAGAGATTAATGCTACTATGTGGGAAAGATATGTGTTCACCAGCCGGTGTCTGGCTGCCTGCCTGTATGGACTTTGCTGTGAGGACTGTGTTGTCTGATGGCCATGTGGCCACTGGCTTCTGTAATAAAGACTCATTCTTATACACCCACAACCTCTCATGGCTTCTCTAAGACCCAGCATCCTAGGAGGGCCAGCCCCAGGGAGAGGGGCTCAGACCCAACACCTGTAACTAGTGAGCAGAGGATAAAGGAGGAACTTGGACTAAGTCCCCAACAGTTAGTGTAGCGGGTAGGGCTCAAGAAGGAACCTACTCTAGCGTAGTCAGGAAGAATTTAGAGAAATATATGGATTCAGAGCAACTCAGAGCAGCAGTGCTCATGCAGAGCTCTTGCTGCCTCTGACATTGTTCTAACGGGATCATGTATGAACTTACGAAGAATTTATAAAGAAACAGGTAGTGAACTAATATTCCTGTATTGTACAGTAAATAAGCAGTGTGACCCCCAACAGTTAGTGTAGCGAGTAGGGCTCAAGAAGGAACCTACTCGAGCGTAGTCGGGAAGAATTTAGAGAAATATATGGATTCAGAGCAACTCAGAGCAGCAGTGCTCATGCAGAGCTCTTGCTGCCTCTGACATTGTTCTAACGGGATCATGTATGAACTTACGAAGAATTTATAAAGAAACAGGTAGTGAACTAATATTCCTGTATTGTACAGTAAATAAGCAGTGTGACAAGATAACCAGAGTGGGATGTGTGAGGTCTATTTAAGATGGGAGAGCCCCTCTGAAGGGGTACCATTTGAGCTGAGATCTAAATGAGGAGGAGGAGGAGAAGAAAAAGGAGGAGGAGGAAGCAGCCTTGGAAGGAGACAAAGGGGGACAGGGAAAGCGCTGGCATGTCTGAAAAGCAAGAAGAGACAAGCTATGGCTGGAGCATCATGAATGAGGGGAACGTGGGTCAAATGAGGCAGCAGAGGTGGGCAGGGGCCAGGCTGTGCAGGGCCTGTGGGCACCGACATCAGATTTTTTTCTGAGAGCATCACTGGAGGAGCCATTTAAGGGCTCAGACAGACATAGCGTAACAGCCCCTCCCCACACCCACTCCAGGCCCTGATGACCCTCCTGCCTGCCAAGGGCATGTGCCTAACTGGGGGAGGCTGACACAGCCACAGGGGACTGGCCGTGGCAGGAGGCAGGCCAGGGAGGGGCCTGAGCAGCTGGAGCTAGCCCAGGGCCCAGGTTGGTGAAAAATCTCCTGAGTTCAGACCCAAAGACCCACCCTCAGGCGCCCTCTCAGCTCTGCCTCTTGAGCTGCCATGTAGTGAAAGCGGAAGGCTGAGGCTGTGCCCAGGGCCGATGTCTGCGTGTCTTCATATGACCCCGTCAGCACCAGCTCCAGCTCCAGCTCCAGGTTGTCCTGGTCTAGGTAGAGAGCGAGAAGGGTAACATGAGGGGAAGGACCCAAAATACCGGCAGTACTGCCTGGACGTGATGAAGGCCCTGTGGCTAGACCATGGCAAACAGGATGCTGGAAAGGGCCTCCCCAGCCTGCTGGGCCCCATCCCCCATGGAACGCCCACCTCTTGTGACATGCCCTCCTCCAGGTCAGGGGGACCCTCCTGCCCAGACGAGACCTGTTGCCCTTCTGCTCTGTAGGCAAGAAGAGGCCAGCTCTGCCCTGCCGCTCACCCCCTGCCCTGTATGGGTTTCCCAGCCACCCCATCTACTCCCCACATTCCAAGCAGAGGTCAGACCTGGTTCTGAGCGGGTCTCACCTGAGTCCTCGGCTGCGCTCCCCGTGCTCTCCAAGCGGATATCCAGGCATGACAGCTCTCGAGCCTGGGGCAGACCACATCATGGGCAGGGGGTTCTGCTGGGGAAGCTTCGGTCCCCTCAACCTCACCCGCTGAGCCCCACTGTCCCGAATCCACCACACACAGAACAAGAAGTGGGGTCCAGAGTGGAACTGGACCAGAAAACCCTCACCCCACCTCTGATGCGCTGAAACTGCTAAGCCAGACGTCCGGGGACAGCCAGGGGAGCCCCATCTCTACTCACCCCCAAGCTCTCCTAGATTTGCCGAACTTCTGGAATCTCTGCAGGCCCCCCAGCTGCCAGGCACAGTTTTGTGGTGTGTTTCTTTTTTTCAATCTCTACGTTTTTCTACAGCCTCAACCTGGAGGATGTGTTCATTCTACAACTGCTCCCTAAGAGTATTATACAAACCACCCGTCTACAGGGTCATGAAATGGGTCAGATAAATCCTTGACATTTTAGCAACTAGAGTACCTCCCGACTGCCCTCCACTTAACTGACTTGCCAAACGAGACTGCTGCGTTCTCTCTGTAATGCCTGCCAGCTGCCAGCTGCCCACTCCTGCAGAACTGAGTTCATCAGCATCCCCCGGCCTCCATCACCTCAGATAAGAGGCAGCTGCCATGGGATGACTACTTTAATGTGTGCAGGCATACCTCGAAGGTAAAATGAGAGTCACAATAAAGTGAGTCAGAGTCTTTTTGCCGGTGGAAGGTCTTGTCTTCAATTTGTAAACAAATGCAACATCTCTGAAGAGCAATAAAGCGAAGCCCCATACAACAAGTATGCCTGCATTCGCAAAAGTAATACTAGTCCATCAAACAGGCAGTCGCAGGACCCTGAGGTGGTGCCTCCTTCAATTTGGGGCTCTAGGTGCCTATTCACCTCCTGCTGGGCCTGGCCCTGCTCCCAGTCGGCTTGCTTGTGGGGGACTGCACTTTGAGTAGAAAGTTTCTAATGCGTCTCTCGCCACCATGTGTCCTTTCCTCTCCATGGCAGCTTTGTGAGCTTGCCGTGTTTAGGATTGCCGACCAGGACTCTCCACTGTCTCAAGGAAGAGCTGACTGACCCCCCTGACCCTATCCCAAAGCTCCCAGATTGGAAGTGCACCCCCCTGGACACCCGCCCCCCCGAGCCTCAGTTACCTCCATATTAACTAATAACCTGAGCGAGGCCAGGCCCACATGGCTTTCGGGCCAGGGCTTCCTCTTTGGGAGCTGAGAACTATGAGTTCATTACAGGTGACCAAACACATCAGGATGGACTAACAATTCTCCCATCACCCCCTCAGCCATACAGCCAGAGGGGGTGATGAGTCAGAACCTTCTCACAGCAGAGCCTCAGCCTCCCTCTCTCCATGTTCCCTTTAGCCCCGCTCAGCCCCCCATCCCCCAAACACATTCCCAGGTGACCACCTAGCTGGGAGGCCAGGGGTGGTCTGCCGCAAAGCCCGGTCCTTGCTTTGTCCCATCTGGCCCACCCCCACCTCAGCTCCCCTCATAAGCCTGGGAAGGCAGTGGTTACCACAAGGACGTTGTTGGTGATGAGATTCTCTGGGCGGTCTGACCTGGAAAATCAAACCGTCCACAGTCTGGCCTTGGAAAAGCAAAAGCTCCCTATGCTAACCTGCCCCCTCCCAGCCCAGGCTCCACCCACGTGGGGACTCCTGGATGATGCTGAGGGTTCTCTAAGTCCTGGATACTATTCAGGGTGCGGGGAGATGCTTCTGAAGAGTGAAAGGTGAAGAGAGAGAGAGTAGGGCAGAGAAAATACTGACCTTCCTCTCCTCATTTCTCTAAAAGGAACCCCTAGCCTGGCC
>NW_005354718.1:3015708-3023171 GCF_000412655.1 Myotis brandtii
CCTATGAACCAGGAGGTCACGGTTTGATTCCCGGTCAGGGCACATGCCCAGGTTGCGGGCTCGATCCCCAGTGTGGAGCGTGCAGGAGACAGCTGATCAATGATTCGCTCTCATCATTGATGTTTCTATCTCTTTCTCCCTCTCCCTTCCTCTCTGAAATAAATAAAAATAAAATCAATAAATATATATATATATATATATTTTTTAAAAAGGACCCCACCCCGAGTCTAGCAGGTTTGGGGAGATGAGGGACAGGGAATCTGGGATGGACAGACCGATGGGAAGATCTGGGTTAGTGACATTTCCCTACATAAAGCCTGGATTCTTAGATACTCCCTGGACTGGCTGAGACTACTCACATTTTTTTCTTTCTTTAAAAAAATTTTTTTTAATTTAAATTATTTAAAGTATTACATATGTCTCCTTTTCACCCCATTGACCTCTCCCCAGACATTCCCACCCCCCAGCACATGCCTTTACCCCTCTACTGTCTGTGTCCATGGATTGTGCTTATATGCATGCTTACAAGTCCTTTGGTTGATCTCTTACCCCTACCCCCAACCCCTTCCACCTTCCCTCTGAGAACTCACATTTTTTCCATCAGGAACTCCACATCCAGTTCCTCCTGTCCCTGGAATCAAAGATGAGCAAGTCATCCACAATTATATAAGTCTTTAGAGTTGACAGAGTTCTTCTACATTCATTATTTCATCACCTCAAGTCTCTAAGGGAGGCATAGTATTATAAGCCTTCCCATTTTACAGATGAGGAAATTGAGGCTTAGGGAAAGATGGATGGGCTATCTGCCCAAGTTACCACAGTTGGTAAGTCTGCAGAGAACAGGTCTCTGGCAAGGCTGAGGGGGAAGATAAGGAGCACAAGCCAAAAGAGGCTTGATGCCCAGGGCCCATTTCATCTTCCTCTTGAGTGGGATCCAACCCCAGAACTCTGGCCTCCTCCACCCCCGCCTTCACCTGCTAGAGAAAGAACACAGAGACCTTCATCAAACAGGCCTTGGGCACACGGGAGGTTAGAGGCAGCAAGTAGGAGTGATGAAGCCACAAATGCTCGAAGGGTTAGTTATACGGAGTTGTGTTTTTGGACATTAGGAAGTTCTCCACCAACCAAAACCTCCTCCCACAGACAGTAAAATTTCTCCATTGAATGACTTAGTCTATAACAGTCAAGTTGAGCCTTGCCTTTCCTATTAAAATGTAAATATCTCTGGGAGGGGCTTGCCTCTTTCTGTGAATCAGTTCAACGCAGCAGCATCCCAACAGATGGGAGAAACTGTGCAACTTCCTTAGCCTGGATCCCATGGGGACCCCCCACGCACCTGGGGGCGCAGGGAGAAGGTCTTCCGGAGCAGCTTGCCAGGGACGACTTCTGAGATGTCATAGAGAAACTTGAAGCAGGCATCATCCTCCGTGACTGAGTCCTCATCATAGACACTCAGCTCCAGAACATTCTAGGACAAGAGAACAACTTAGTACATATTTACTCATGGCTATAGCCTACATCAGAGCCAGAAAAGATTATTATGCCTCCATGCTTTGTACTTCAAAATAAAAATACAGTGGGGCCTTGACTTACGAGTGTCCCGACTAACGAGTTTTTCGAGATACGAGCCGTCTCTCTGCTGATTTTTTGCTTTGAGTTGCGAGCTAAAATTTGGGTTACAAGCCAGCTTCAGATACCCCACCGCTAGTTGGTGCAGCGAACGTTACAGTGAACGCCACAACATCAGCCCAGCATCACGTGTCTCACTCGTTCACTTTTTGATTTGACATACGAGTAATTTGAGTTACGAGCTCCGTCACGGAACGAATTAAACTCATAAGTCAAGGCCCCACTGTAACACTAAAACTTACAAGTAGTAAAAGAAAACCCAGAAAAGTTCCCAATTAACCCTGCTAATTTTTATTTTTATAAAAAATACAATTCTTTCAAAGAATCTTTCCTCCCCCTACTGCACCCCTGCTTTGCTGGTTCCCTAGGGCACTGCATGTACCAGGTGGTATACTAGGAGTGCATTGTCTTTACCCTCACAGCAGCCCAAGTCAGGGGGGAATTCTTACTGTCTCCATTCCGTGGATGGCCAGAGAGAGGACCAGCCACTTGCTGGAGGTCAGGCCCACAGGCACTGGGCTTGCACACTGTCTCCTGTACAGCACATCCAGGCTGGGGCCCAGAGACACACACTCCCCAGTTTCTCTAAGCCCTGGAGGAAAGCGTGCTCTAATCCAAGAGCCCTCCCTGCGAGAGGTACAGCCTGTCCTCAGGTGGGTGGCATGACTTTTACCTTAACCTGTCTCTGGATTAGGAAACTGAAGGTCTCATTCCATACAGGATGGCTGGAGTTGGTGACTGTTTTGGTCTTCAACTTTATTCCAGGTACGGTTGGCAGCTGTAGGACCACATAGGGATCTGCCTCGCTCACTGCCAATGTCAAGAGAATCAGCGTGAGAGAGAATTCCTCACACCCCTCTCCAGGGGCCTTGCCAGATTCCTACCAAGACCCCGGAGGCCACAGTGGACAACCCACCCCAGGCCAGTCCCAAGGCACATGTTGGGCTCTTCCCTTGGGACCCGGTCATCCCTGAAGCCCAGGAGACAGTTACTCACACATGTCAGCCCAGCCCAGGCCCCGAGCCTCCAGGACCCTCACGGTGAGTCGCCAGCAGGCGGAGGCCTCCCCCTGCAGAGAAACGTCGGACAAATGAGTCCTTTCTGCTCGTTCCTGAGCCCGCCAGTCTGGGCCAGACTTCTCTTGAGAGGCTTGGTGGCACTGCCAGGTGCTCTGGGGCCAGACGGCCTTTGCCCACCTCTGTCCCGGGGCAGTGGTTCTGGGCTGCAGCAGCCATGGAACGAAGGAGGGGGGTTGGAATTTGTGGGGCTGTCTCCCCGTCAGAGACAGGATTGCATAGTGTGGTGGAGAAAGCAGGGAACTGAGGACTAAGGAATGGCCACCACACTGGACATGTCAGTTTGGGGTCGCCCCATCCCAGAGTTCCCAGAGTTCCCTTTGGTAAAGCGTGTGACCCCACTGCCCAGCCTGCCCTCTGGACCGGAAGTGGACACATGACTCCAGGGAGGCTGAGCCTTGGGGAGCCACAGGTATTCACCTTCTCTTGGGTGGGAATTAGGAAACTCCAAGAGCATCAGGCATTACTCTGAGCAGTGGGTGAAGGGTCATTGTGTGTGACGATGCTGGCGACATCAGTCGGCCCAGAGACAGCCCAGTGAGGAGGAGGAAGAAATGAAGTGGGCAGAAGCTGGGGGGGGCGGGGGGAGATAGAGAGAAGAGGAGCAGAAGAAGGTGGCAGGGGAAAGCAGAGGACAGGTAGGGTGTGGCTAAGTCCTTCTGGGCACAGGGCACTGGGGAGAAAATCAAACCGTCCTTGGCACTGCTGGGACCCAGGGTTTCTGCTCTCCGCGAGGCCTGGCAGGGTAGCTTTTTCTGGGCGCCCTACACACGTTTTTTATCAGAAGCCCCTGTGGTCTGAGGCAGAGGCAGCACCATGCTTGCAAGGTGGACATCTGTCATGGCCTGGATGGGACATGTGGTAAGGAAAACAAAGCTGCTTAGCCTTGCACCTCCCGGGACCTGTCCCACTGCCGTGCTTGTGAGCAGAAGTCCCTTCTCCCCCCGGGAGCCGGTCTCTGCTCCGCGAAGGTGCTCCTAGCTGGTGCTCCTCGCTAGGGGCTGGCTCAGTGTCCACGGGGCGTGACTCTCCATTCTCCACAGGGAACCTTACAGGACAATGGGCCACAGCAAAGCCACTCGGGACTCATGCCCCACCCCCCACCCTTCTCCCCTGGGTCCCGGCATCGTCCCTCTCCCGTGGCTCCGGGCTGAGTGTCCCTGTCATGCAGTCATCTTTCTGGCAGAGCACATGTAATCCTCCCAGCAGAGTAGGCTTGTTTCTCCCTCCCTGATCATTATGACGGGTCATCACTAAGGGATTAGCTCCAGTGACACCAGCAACATGTCAACTCGACAACTCTTAAGCCAGAGGTTGACATTGGCAGGGATTTCATGCGTTTTTAGACGCCGGCTCCCTTTCCTCCCTGCACCCAGATCCCGCCACTGCATGCCCCAGAGAAGGTGCTGGCTGGGGTCCCGGGCCCTGCAGGGTGCTGTGCTGCAATGCCTGCTTCAAAACAGAGGGGAGGGCAGGGGCAGCCCATCCTCTGAAGTCTCCTGGGGCTACTAAGAAGTGTCCCCAGATGCTCACTTTTCGTCCAGTCACGTTGCCCAATTTGAGGATTATTGCTCATGCTCAAACCTCAGGTCACTGAGAGCCTCTCAACCTCAGAAAGCCCCCCAGCCCCTGGCAGGACTTTTTTCCTAGAGCGAAACCCCATTTCTCTTCACCTCTCAGACATCTCTAACATGGAACCCCCAGAGGATGGGCTCTGGCAAGAATTCTGACTGGTCATACTAGGGCCAGTAGAGTGGAGTGGACAAGGGCAGCCTCCCAGCCAGGCTGGGTCTACGAGTAAACCCTGGTCCTCCACTTGTTTGCTGTGTGACTCTGGGCAAGTCACTAAACATCTCAGTGCCTTCTTTTCCTCATACGTAGTGGGACTAACCACAGTTTCAACCTCACACAGTGTTCTGAGGCTAAAGGTATTAATGTTTATAAAATGTTTAGCAAAAAGCAAACTGCTCTTATGTGCTTGTTATGTTTCTAGGTGCTGTACTAACATATTACATATATGAACTTGATTTATCCTCCCAACAAACTTATAAGATAGTGGTCTCATTTCCTCTCATTTCACAGACGAGAGAACTGAGGCTTAGGAAGGATAACTTGCCCTCAGCCTCAGAGCTAGTTGGTGACATCGTTAGGGTTCAAACCCAGGTCTGCAAGGCCAGAGCTCACTACCTTCCCAGGTCTGTGCTTCTCTGTCAAACCGTGCAAACTGCCCCCACTGCCCTGTGGGTATCTAGAATCTCATAGGTTTGTTTCAGCCAAATATGATATTGAACGAACATGTTAACTAATAGGATTCTTTTTCCTCTGGGGCCTTGGGGCTCCATCTTCCCCATTGAAAGATGGTCTCACCAGGAATACTGTTCATTGATGACTGACCCTGGACACTTTGGAGGAGTTCTCCAGCAGGGACCCCTACCCAGCTTCCTGTAGGGTCCTGGGAGTGCCTCCCTGCAAAGAGTCCCAGCCACTGTCTCCCCCAGTGCAGGGACCCTGGGACCTACTCCATCCTCCTCTCTGTGCAGAGGATCATGGGGGATGTGGCCCAAGGGAGTCCCCAACCAAGGTCCACAGCACCAGCGACCACGGGGTCTTCAGCAGGAAGAGAGAGATGAGCAGGCCACCTTTTCCCTGCTGGCACCGAGCGATTCATGCTGGGGCAGCGAGGAGGTTGGAGAGGAGTGGAAGCTACAGCACAGCCTCAGCCCCTGCGCCTCCTGAGTCAGGCTGAGCACAGCAGGCACGTCCCAGAGCAAGTCCCAGGCGCCCGGCCTGCCCTGGCAGCCAAGCTCCTGCCACCAGAGCAGGCTCCAGTCTCCGTCCAGCAGGAGAGTCTGGGTGAAGACGCTGCTGGGGCTCACCCTGAAGGCTGGGTGTCAAGGGCCTGATGTTAGGGACTCAGCCAGTTCCAGGAACATCAGCAGGAGGCAAGGTGTTTCCCAGGTGTGAGGGCAAACTCAAGATCCCAGGGTCACTACACCTTGGGCTTTAATTTTGCCCCTGGGCTGAGCTTAGAGCAGGCAGAGGGTGGGGGAGAAGGATGCCCAGCTTTCTCCGGGGAGATGAGGATGAAAGGGACACTTCAGAAACCTCTGCAGCTGGGTTCTGGGTTTCGGGCTCCAGATAGAGAAGCAGATGGAGCCAGCGCTTTCTAGCAACTTCACCACCCTGCTCCCGCAGCTTTGAGTTTCTCCCAGACCCCATCCGGGCATTTGCACTGACATCCGCCCTGCAGAGGGTCCTCCAGGCCTCAGGCTGACACAGCTGGGGCAGCAGGTGGGCGGGTGCCTCTCTACCTTCCCTAGGATTCCTTGGTATCTGAACCCAACTCAGGCCTGGATCTCAGGGCCAAGGCTCCAAAAGCCCAGGGAAGTTTGCAAATAAGGTATACGCCTCTGCTTGGTACACTTTGCCACTTCATGGCCACCCACTGGGGTTTCAGGGGAGACCTGAGGAGCCAGTCTCTCTGGCCTTGTCCCTGCAGAGAATGAGACATCTGGGCTGAGGGGAAGCATGTGGCAGGGCTAGGGTGAGCAGTTTGTAAGCTTCCCTGGCCTGGTTTCAGCCTCATCACTCTTGGGCAGAGTAAATAATTGATAGTGGTTGGGGATTTGGGCTGGCAGAGTTTTGGAGACACACAGGGTGGTTCCTGGGTCCCAGGAAGTCCATTGTCTACGGTGACGGGCTGTGGGCCTGGCAGGATCTGTGTTGCTTTGAGGGGAGGAGGGGAAGGGTTACCTGATGAGGATGGCCAGGTGGCTCCCTAGGTGTCAGTCTCTCCATGCCAATCCTTTCAGCTCTGCTCCAGGCCCAGCTCCTGCCAAGATGCCAGCTCCCTGGCTGGCTGGCAGCAAGTCTTCCAATGAGATGGGACTGACTGTGAATCTGCCGGCCTCTGAGGAGCCCTGGTCCTATAAACAGGTTGGGGCTCCACCCCCAGGTCACTCCCTCAGCCCAGAGCCTTCTCTTCTTCCCCAAGAGGCTGGGTCAACCAGCATCTCCAGAAACCTCTGGCAGGGCTCCAGGGCCGGCAGGTGGAGCAGCACTTCCAGATGTGGGGTGTCAGGGCTGCAGATGCGGCAAGGCAGGGAGATGAGTCCCAGGAACAGTGGCAGGAACCTGCTCCACTGAGGCAGCGGGCCTAGGGTGGGAGGGGCGCAAGCTGAGGAAACCCTACAGCCCAGCCCAGCCTGAGCCAGGCCAGCCTCTGAGGGAGGAGGGCTGTGCCTCTGGGGGCAGACAAGAGGCCGGGAGCCGGGGTGTGTAATAAGGGCAGTCATGGTGGAGGCCCTGAGCAGCCTTTGAGAGGGGCCAGGGGCTCTGGACTCTGGTTCTAGACCACTCACCCTCAGCTTTACCCTCACTCCTCCCATTTGGCTGCTCCCAGGAGTTTATAGGATTTTCATTAGACTCAAATGGCCAACTTTGTAGTAAAGGTAAGAGACCAGTCAAGGAAACTCTTAAATGGTATTATGGGGGGGGGGGGGGGAGGTCCCAGGAGTTTAGAAGATTTTCATTAGACTCAACTGGCCAACTTTGTAGTAAAGGTGAAAGACCAGTCAAGGAAACTCTTAAATGGTATTATAGGAAAAAAAAGAACTTGATGAAATCATCTGTTTAAACTATTTCATGTGCACAAGAACACTAACTATTCTCCTGAAATGACATAAATTCAGTCATTTTACTCTCAATTCACTATGCAATTGAACAACAATGATTTGTTTTTCCAAGGCAACTGAAACT
>NW_005354718.1:3024868-3037934 GCF_000412655.1 Myotis brandtii
TCAGTGCTTCTGGAAAAGGGTCTAGAGAGCACCACTGTCCAACAGGAATGTCATGTGAGCCACACAGGTCACACTAAATTTTCTAGTAGCTACATTTTAAAAAGCAAAGAGATACAGGTGAAATTATTTTAATAATATATTTCATATGACCCAACAAATCCAAATATTATCAAGTCAACATGTAATCAACATATAACATTATTAAGAAGATATTTCACATTTTTTTCATACTAAGTCTTCTTAAAAAAAAAACAAACAGTGTGGCCTTGGCGGGATTGCTCAGTAGTTAGAGCATCGGCCGGCAGACCGAAGGGTCGAGGGTTTGATTCCTAGTCAAGGGCATGTGCCTCAGTTGCAGGTTCAATCCCCGGCCCCGGTTGGGGCTCCTGCGCGAAGCAACCAATCGATGTGTCTCTCTCATGTTGATGTTTCTCTCTCTCCCCCTGGCCACCCCGCACTCTCTAAGACAAAAAACAAACCAAAAAAAAAAATCAATGGAAAAAATATCCTCAGGTGAGAATTAAAAACACACACACAAACTACTGTGTTTTTAGACTTACGACATATCTTAATTCAGACTGGCTACATTTCAGTATAATGTAGTAGCCACATGTGGCAGGTGGCTACCTTGTCAGAGAGTGCAGGTCTGCAGGGGGACCAGCCCCAGGATTCTGCATGGATGAGGGGAAATAGGACCCTTCAATAGCCGTTTTAAGACTTACGTGCCAAGACAGGATTTTCCTTGTTTGAAACCCAAGATGGAGAGGGGGTGGGGCCAGGCACAGGAAAGCAAAGCTGTTGGCTTAAGTCTTAATGATCTACTTACCCCTGACCCTGCAAGGCTGTGATGAGAGCTTAGACACAGGCGAGGTGGGTCAAGAGGGACAAAGTTCAGGGCAAGAAGGCAGAGGCAGAGGAAATCTGGAGGTGGTCAGTCTGGAGCAGGGTCAGCAGGCACAGTGGGGCATGGCTGAGGCCACATGTTGCTCACTCAGCCAATGGGGTCCTGGGGGGAAGGCATGCCTGTAGGAGGAGGTCTTCAGCAGCTCCGTTTTCCATTCTGTCATCTCTCAGGCAGGTGTGGGGGAGGAACAAACTTTCCCCTACCCTCAAGGCTCTTTGGGCTGTTCTAATCATCGAATAGACATGGGACGGACTAGCAAGCGAAAATAACCAAATTTAATACATGTTTATGTATGGGAACCTCCTATACATGAGAGAGCCAGAGACCCCAGTGAGGCAGGATAGTAAGAAGCTAGGAAAATTCCTTGACAAGTGGAACGGGGAAACTGAGACAGATGGGTGGGCAATTAACAGCCAGATACAGAGTAGAAAGCCTGGGTGCCTAGCAATGAGCAAAACTGGCCCAGGACCTCACAGCCCATGGTAGTTTTTCTGCATTTCACTGGTCATGCAGTTTAGACCCCCTGACCTTTCCTCCCTCGAGATAACATCTAGGCCTCAGTTGTATTTCAGCTCCAGGCCCAGAAAAGCACCAAAACCAGGCGAGTGATGCCAGGACCAGCTGCATTGACTAATAACCCCCAGCCCTGGCACTGGCCAATCAGTAGAGACCATGCCCCTGAAAGGACACCCCTGGAAAAGCTGATGTATATTCTATTGAGATCCTCCCCTAAAGTCCCAGTCTTTAAAAGCCCTCAAAACAAAGGACCCAGTGTGCGCTCTGCCTCCTGGGAGCGTGTCATATGCCATGCCTTTTCCTTCCCCTTCCCCCTCTTCTTCTCTCACCGGCCTGCATCTCCTCCATTCTAAGGGTCTGCAGGAGATTTGCAACCAGGGGAGCAGTAGGTAGTGGCAGCTCGTCCCTGGCTAACCCCCTGAACCTATCCCCAAAGCCCCCTTTTCTCTGACTTCTCAGTGAGCCCAAGCACCCCGGCCTAGGCTCTCCTGCTGCTTCTATCCTAAGCCCTTCCTTGTTTCCCTGTCCCCAGCTTTAATAAACGAAGTCTCAAAATCACCTGGACTTGTGTTGTGAAATCTTTCTTGAACAGTCAAGAACCCACACACTGCGAGCTGGCCCAAGGCACACCTGCTCCAGGCCAGGTCCCCCTTCTGGTAAAACCACAAGCCCAAGAGTTCTGAGACAGAAAGGGAACATGGGTATATAAGACATCCTGGGCTAGAGAGGAGGTGAAGTGCCTCGGGGGCTTCCAAGGGTTGTTGCGGAATAAGAAGAGCAGATGTTTAGTAAGTAGAAGTTTGTCCTGTCCTACAGAAGAGGTAATTTCTGAGCATCTTCCCATTATGAGCATGGCCCCTACCTCAGGGGAGTCAAGGGAGAGGCAGAAGCTTCTCCTGAGCCCACAGCTAAAATGCCCTTAGCTCAAAACAATCCGCACACCACAGAAGCACATCTTGGGGTGACTAGCTCTGAACCCCTACACTTGGCTTCCCTCTTCCTACCACTCTCTACACTCACTCAGCATTTATAGATCCTTTAAGTCTCCACCCCCCAAATTTCTTCTGCAGAACCAGCCCTTCCCCTGCCCTCAGCCCCACGGTTTGGGTGGTGTTGCTCCACCGCCTCTAGCCAGCCGCAGTAACACAGCACAGGGAGCAGGCTGGTGACCCCGCATGTGGAACGTCCCTGGCCGGGTGATTGGCTCATTGGACTCACGACCCAGGCTGGTGCAAAGTAGATCCTGGTACATGAAGTGCTGAGGGATGCACCTTCCCTTTCCTGCTGGACAAGCACCTGGGAGGATGCGAAGCTGGAGCTGCTACTATAGCCATCTTGCCGCCACATGAGAAGACCTGTCAGACAATGGAGCTGATAATCATTACGCTTAAACCACAGTGTCCAGGCAGACGTGGGTTAATTGTGGAGCTAATGGTGCTTAAACTGGGTCCTCCTCTTGCGCTCGCCCTTCCAAAGCTCCGAAGAGCCCGCAATAGCGTCTGGTGGTCGTTCACGAGTTCATAAAATTGCAGAAGTAAGCTATTTAATCCACAACTGGTTTAGACTACTTTCTTCCATTCTTGCATCTCCTCCGTTAGCGTTGATGTGACTGATCCTATTTTTAGGATCTGGCTAAGACACAACAGTGTCCAGGCAGACGTGGGTTAACTGTGGAGCTGATGGTGCTTAAACTGGGTCCTCCTCTTGCGTTCGCCCTTCCAAGGCTCCGAAGAGCCCACAGTAGGGTCTGGTGGTCATTCATGAGTTCATAAAATTGCAGAAGTAAGCTATTTAAGCTACAACTGGTTTAGACCACTTTCTTCCATTCTTGCATCTCCTCTGTTAGGGTTGATGTGACTGATCCTATTTTTAGGATCTGGCTAAGGAGAAGTTGAGTTAGAGATGCATTTAATTTCCGTTTAGTGGGACATAATTATGCCGTTTGCAATCAGTTTCATGTATAGTGAAGTTACTGCTAGCCATTCTGGTTTAGGAATCATTTCCAAAAAGACTCCTACCACCCGCTGTGCCCGCTCATCTGGCATTTGTGACACAGAGGTACACAAAGCCAGAGGTGGTACTGTGATGTGAGAAGAACAGAGGAAGAGAAACAAGGTCTGAAATAAACAGAGCCAGAAAGCAGTCTGTGGGAAATTCTTACAATCAGACACATACAAATTTAAGTGAAAGACTTAGTTTCCATGGCCACCTGATCTTTTGCTGCGTTCAATCATGTCTTAAATGCCCCTTTCCCTTTATTTAATGGGAATCGAGAAACAGAAATTATATACCTCTCTGACAATAGTTGGCACATCTACAATAGCTCAGATCTGAGAAAAACTTGATAAAGGCTGTGGCAGATTTTATTTTTCTAATCATGTTTGCAACAATACATCCTGTCCTTCATGTTATCGATGTAGGAAATGTCCAAATCTGGAGAGATTTTTTATGAGTCAAATTGACGACATATACTGGGGAGTAAGATCTCAAATGCTCTGGAGAATAACAGTTTTGCAGCTTCTTTTATGCATTTGAAATTAAGAAGGGAACAAAGGAAGGTTCCATGTAGATGGGAGAAGCAAGGCAGGCATTGGATTACAGCAGCGGTTCTCAACCTGTGGGTCGCGAGCCCTTTGAATGTTTGCAACAATATATCCTGTCCTTCATGCTGTCGATGTAGGAAATGTCCAAATCTGGAGAGAATTTTTATGAGTCTAATTGTCGACATATACTGGGGAGTAAGATCTCAAATGCTTTGGAGAATAACAGTTTTGCAGCTTCTTTTATGCATTTGAAATTAAGACGGGAACAAAGGAAGGTTCCATGTAGATGGGAGAAGCAAGGCAGGCCTTGGATTACAGGATAGTTAACAGCACTATGTGCTCTCTTGAGGGTGGTTACAGCTTATTTCAAAGGTGTGTCAACCTAGATGCATAGAAACAACGGACAGGGCTTGCTTAAGGCAAAGATTAACCTTTTACTAAAAAGCTATGCAATTGGGCCCTAGCTGATTTGGCTCAGTGGATAGAGTAACTGCCCGAGGACTGAAAGGTCCTGGGTTCAATTCCAGTTTATGTTCAATTTGTAACAATGAAATTGGGGGTCACCACAACATGAGGAACTGTATTAAAGGGTCGCGGCATTAGGAAAGTTGAGAACCACTGGATTACAGGATAGTTAACAACACTATGTGCTCTCTTGAGGGTGGTTACAACTTATTTCAAAGGTGTGTTAACCTAGAATCTAAGATGCATAGAAACAACGGACAGGTCTTGCTTAAGGCAAAGATTAACCTTTTACTAAAAAGCTATGCAATTGGGCCCTAGCTGATTTGGCTCAGTGGATAGAGTAACTGCCCGAGGACTGAAAGGTCCTGGGTTCAATTCCAGTAAAGGGCACATGCCCAGAATGTGGGCTTGATCCCCAGTAAGGGGGTGTGCAGGAGGCAGTCGATCCATGATTCTCTCATCATGGATGTTTCTAGCTCTCTCTCCCTCTCCCTTCCTCCATGAAATCAAGAAAAATATACTTTTTAAAAAAGTTATGTGATTATTGTGTGACTGTTCATCATGACCTTCCCAGCTGGGACTTCGTGATCAGATCCCCCTGTGAGTTACTTTCCATAGAACCCCTTTCCCGTCCACAATGCTCTTCTAGAACCATGCCACTCCCTCCGTTTGAATCTGGTGGGCTGGAGAGTCTGATAGGATGTGAGGGACTTGATACTGCTTGGCTCTGAGTGTAGGTCATAGAAGGTGATGCAGCTTCTCCTGCTGAGAGCCACCACATGAGACGACCAAGTCCCCGGAGGTGCCTGTGCCGTGAGGGAGCCCCTCCACATGGAGAGGCCATGAGTCGGTGCCCAAGTCGGGGATCCTCATCTTCAGGTCCTCCCAGTCCAGGTCCAGACATGAGGATGAGCCCTCAGATGACTCCAGCCCAGCTGTGGAGTCACCCCAGCCCGTGCCCTTTCTGAACGCCTGACTCACAGAGTCTATGAGCCTAAGAAAGTGGTTGCTGTTTTATGCCATTGGTTTAGGTGGTCTGTGGCCATAGTAATAAAATCAGAGGTTTTCCCAGATCTGCTAACAATCCTAAAGTTTTACAGGGCATTGCCAATGAAGAATTGTGAAATGGAAGGAAACTATCAATAATTAACTATTAGTAACTATGAATAATTTTTTTTTAAATCTCAATCAAGCAGGCTAGAGGGAAAATTGCTTTCTCTTTGCGCTAAAGAAAATGGTATTACAAAATTGTTGAATAAAAAGGCAATCAAAACAATGAAGGAAAAGGTATAGAGGTTAATTAATGTTATGTTGTTTAAAAAGTATTTTTGGGTGATGTTTTGGCATTTGTCAGCCATTCAAAATTTGTATCTTTTATAATTCTAGATAAACATTCACATTCTTACCTAATTATGCATCAGTTTGTATAAAATTCAGGCTTCATAGCCTATGTGTCACACTGCTCGGGCACTTTATAGATAAGACATATTTATTGATTCCGCAAACCCTATGAAGCAGGTATTATTATCCTCACTTTACAAATGAGACAGCTTAGGCAGGCATTACTAGTAGTTGAGGAACTGCCCCCAGATCACCTCAAAATCAATCCCAGAGGCAGTACCCTTAACCATCACCTGTGATACAGTCTCTCTCCAGCAGAAGTGCAGGCAAGAGGGAGCACAAGAGAGTCCCTGGATCAAGCCTTGCCTGAAGGAGCAAATCTAGTTCTGGTCTTCTCATTTCCATCTCAGCCCTTCCTCATCTACTTCAGCTCCAGGAAGGAAGGGTTCAGTCACTCCCCTCCCTCACCTTCCCCTAGAATAACACCCAATGACTGTCACAGAGGAGAGGAGGCACCTGACAGGGGTGGAGAAGGAGACAGAGCTGAGGCCCAGCTCCTTCCAGGCAAAAGCAGGTGGTGGGACAGGTGGCAAGACATGTTGTGTGAGGCAGGGATGACACACGCTTCAGTGTTCGGCACTAATCACCATGTCAGGATCAAGGCACAGGCAGTTACTCATCAGATGACAAGAGACAAGGGACATTTCCTGTTCACCACGGCTCAGGACCCAGCAGGAAAGCAGCACCAGCCCCTGGCCTCATTCTAAGGCTATTGGAAAGGACGTGCCTCTCCCTCAGCGAGGGGCAGGATACCACGCAGCCAAGCTACGCATTCACCCAACAAGTATTTATTGAGTGTCTACCGGGTCCCAGACAGGGCCAGGTGAGTGAACACAGGCCTGCTCTCACCTCAGGAAGCTTCTGATCGGTGTGCAATCTGCCTTCCACTCCACGTCCCTCAGCCAGTGGAGCACACCAGCGTCTTAGAACCCGGGACTTACACTGCCGGCCCCTGAATGCTGCTAGCTAATATCTGAGAGTAGAGCCTCTGGAATGTCAAGGTAAAGAGCTATGGAAGAGCTGTAAACGCATATTATTTATCTTGTTACCTTTGTCTGGAGGAAGTGGCAGCAGGGGCATGAGCTGCAGGATGTTAGGACATAGGAGAATGTCTCATGTACCTGGACCAATCTCCCTGCAGGATTCATCTGCCTTCCCCCATCTGGCCTCTCCTTCTCTGCGGGGCTCTCTCTGCCCCCCACGCTGCCCTGTTGGTCTTTTCCTCTTTGATTCCTCTTCCCATAAACCTCCCACACATTGGAAATAGGTGTGAGCATCTAAAATGTATAGTGTTTATAACTTTTATATCCTAGCTCATAATTTTAAAAATAGAGTCATTAAGGCTTTTATATGTTTTCAAAACACAAACCAAAACCAAGCAGTTTTGAGCATGAATGGGCCTTTTAATGATCTTTATTTCTGTGGTTAGTTTATCTCAATAGGAAAAGTCTTTCCCTAAACTCCAGTGGTGGCCCCTCCCCGCAGCACCAGATGGCACAGGAGAACCCCACCCAAACCCATGCCCAGAATCTCAGGCATCCTGCTCTGTTGCTAGGAGTTCATATAAAATGCACCCTTCTCCCTTCACCCAGCTTTGACTCATCTGCGATGTGGTAGCTTTCCTGTAAACACTCCACAAACCTGCAACCCCCAAGGGCAAGGACCATGAGGCAATCAGCTTTTTTGGGTTTGGGAGGGGCGTGTCCTAGACCGGTGCCACCTGCAAGGCCTGGATCCCCAACTCACCTGCAGCTGGGAAAGCCGCACCAGCTGCCTCCCTCCCTCCTGCTCCACAAGGGGCAGAAGCGGTGCCTGGAGATGGAGCTGAACCCTGAGGGTCATCACACTCCCCAGCCACAGCCACAGCCACAGTAGACATTATTTCTCATGTAACAGGATTTTAAATGTATATGTTAATGTGCTTTTCATGTTTTGGCCTTTTGTCTTATACAAGCTGTTATTGCAACACCATTAAATATTCTGTGCTACTTAAAAGCAGAGTAGCCTCTTTGGCTAATGGCACCCGTCTTAGCTGGGGCTGGGGCAGGAGCTAAGACACACAACACAGGGAGGCCCACAGTGGTTGTTAGAAATGATTGAGGAAGGGTCCACGTAAGGCAGGGGCCATCAATGGTGCCCCCAATCTTCCTAGGCCCCCTTGTGGTATAGAAGGGACCCAGAAGTCTTCCTGAACTCCCACTGAGGGTGTAGAACAGTGATGGCGAACCTTTTGAGCTCAGCGTGTCAGCATTTTGAAAAACCCTAACTTAACTCTGGTGCCGTGTCACATAGAAATTTTTTGATATTTGCAACCATAGTAAAACAAAGACTTATATTTTTGATATTTATTTTATATATTTAAATGCCATTTAACAAAGAAAAATCAACCAAAAAAATGAGTTTGCGTGTCACCTCTGACACGCGTGTCATAGGTTCGCCATCACTGGGGTAGAAGGTAGCTGAGTGAGAGTGAAAGGCCTGCCTGGGGCTGCCATGGAGAGCGGTGGGCTGTGACAGAACCTGGGGGTGGCCAGCCTGAGCCAAAGGATGGACAGGGTCTGAATGAGGCACAAGAGTATTCTCAGGCCCCCAAAGAGCTGAGGTGGGTCCAAGTCAGCCAGTGGCCGACCTCACCAGCATAGAACAGGACAGTTGCCCCACCAGCTGTGATTTCAGCCAGCAGGAGCCCAAAGGCCAGGCCAGGAAGACTCCAGAAAACCCCAAATAGATGCAGCCGACATTCCCCATCCCCCAAGGTGGTCTGAGGCTCCCCCTATGCCCAGCTGCCATATTGGCTCTGAAATATGCATTTCCTAAAAAAGGTTGAGTTTACCCAAATGTAAAACTGAACTTAGTTTATGTTAAGTGGCAGATTTTAATTCCTCCCGGTCCTTGGCAACCTCTCCCTTCCACAACCATCCAGAGGCTTGGGGACTTAGAAACGAGATAACATCCTATCTAATAATAGACAAACAGGGTAATTGACCGTACCTTCGCTACGCCTCCCATTGGCTAATCAGCGAGATATGCAAATTAACCGCTAACAAAGATGGCAGTTAATTTGCATACGTAGGCGTGAAGCTGTGGAGTGAAGACTGAAGGCGGCTCTGGCTGGAGCCGCGCGGGCTGGAAGGCGGCTCTATCCAAAGCAGCGAGGGCTTGAAGGCGGCTCCGGCCAGGGTCCCGGGTGCTGGAGGAAAACTGGTGCCGGCAGCCAGGGGGAGGGAAGGTGTATTGCACGAATCTTTTCGTACAACAGGCCTCTAGTAAGTTATAAAAATGAAAAGAAATCTAAATGGGACATCTGGGAAAAGATTCACAGAGGAGACATTCCTTAAGCGGAGACTTGGGAGATGGGTTGGTACTTATTGTTATTGCAACACCATTAAGTATTTTGTGCTACTTAAAAGCAGAGTACCGACACACTTCCTGGTGTAAGATGTTATTGCAGAGGTCATCCTTTTGGGCTGTCTGTAACCCCTCCCCATCCCCCTGCATACCCTTCCCAGACCTCTCACCATAGGCCCTCTGAAACCTCTTCATCACTCAGCTCCTACAACCTCTGTATCCCGGCCCATATCATATTGCCAGCCCTTCCCATCCCCACTTCCCCAGAAAGGCTGAGTGCAGGAGCCCTTTAAGCAGAAGCTTCCCACTAGGCCTGGGTTAGGCACCCAGCAGAGTCCCTCCCCCGCCCCACCCTCACCACCAGGCAGAGGAGTGTCTCAAAGCTGAAGTCCCAGGAGCCCCATTCCCAGAAGTCTCAGACAGCAAGCAGGGGACCAGCTGCAACAGGGGATGGGAGGGTAGAGGTTAGGGGGCGGGGGGACAGGAGGGGATGCCCCGCTGAGGACCCCCAGGCAGGAGGGCCCTGAGATCAGAGGCAGCAGAGCCAGCCTTGCTAGAGGATCAGAGTCTTTACATCTGGGGCTAATGTCAATGACTCTACATAACATTCCATTATGCTGAGCACGCTAACTGAGCACAACTCATTCCCTTCCGAGTTGGGCATTACAGCAACATTTTGCATCAAATTAAGGTACATTCTAAGAAAGCATTTATTTATACTTCCTTCATCTTTAAGAAAAGGAAGAAAATTACAATCAACAAGGCAAAACTTCTGTCGCAAGAATCATGTGCACTCCAGTGAAAGACTTCTCAGAACACCGGGAATATAAATGTGAAAGTACTAAAATCCATGAAGGTAACTCTGAACAGGATATTCTGTCTATACTCGATGAAACAAAACCAAAACAATCAGTAAATGCTTTCTTTGAAACAAAAAACATAGCTAGATGTGAAAAGATTGAAATCTCTACAAAAAGGTATAAACAAGTTTTAATACTGTCTTCAAAGTTATCAAACAAGGGGGTGGCCTTATTTGAAGAAGGACCCAGAGGAAGGTTAGAAGTTTGAGAGTTTCAAGTTAGCTTCCAATGAGCTCTTGACCATTCCTTGACTTGTATGGATTCAGAGAGAGCTTTTCCAGCACCTGGGGTTATTGGTTCTTAACTCCAAGATAACACCTTTGACATACTTAGTTTCTTAATATCATACTTTTTAAAAGTATCAAATAATATTATTTCTCAGTTTTTCATTATTAGTCACCTTTTTATATAATGTTTCATTTGCTAATTCAAATATTTTCTTATCTACTTTCTATGCTGACCATATATTATGTATATTTAGTGGTAATATTTATGTAAGTGGGGCAAAGAGCTGTGGGAGCAGGGGCCCCGGCCATGCAGCAGCCTGACTATGGGCGGCTCAGCACTGAGGAAGGGGAGCCTGTGTGGAGAGGGACCAGACCGCTGGGCCAGAATGAGTCTTTTTCATCAACCTAAAACCCGCTGACCCTGGAGAAGTTCTCAGTATTTGGTGGACCAAAGTGGCTTGGGAGAGACAGACTTGTTCAGATCCAAAGAAGCATCTGTGAAAGAGCCACAAAGTCGGGCCAGGCTCTCTCGCATGCACACACACCCATCCTGTTTCACACACGTTAGCTTCCAGGACAATGAGCCCATGTCTGCATGAGGTGGCGGCTGCACACCTGGCCCAAGTTCAAAGAGCCGACTGCGGCTAATCAGGGAGGAAACTGCAAACCCACTAAGGCGAGCCATGCCAGCATGGATCCATCACCCCACAGCCTTCAGGAAGCTGAGCAGAGAAGGCGCTGAGTTGTGAGGAGGGATGGGAGTGGCTGCCAAGCAAAGAGAAAGAGATGAAAGGATGGTGAACCAGAAACCAAGACCAGCAAGTAAAAACAAAGTACCTGTATAGTCATAATGTTTTGTTGCTGTTGTTGTTGCTGTTAATCCTCACTCGAGGATATTTTTCCATTGATTTTTAGGGAGAGTGGAAGAGAGAAGGAAAGACAGAGAGAAACATCGATATGAGAGAAACACATCAATTGGTTGCATGAGCCCCAACCAGGGCCCGGGCCGGGGAGGATCTATGTCCTCCCTATGTCCAAGGTATATGTCCTTGACCGGAATCAAACCCAGGAACCTTTGATCCACAGGCTGATGCTCTATCCACTGAACCAAACTGGATAGGGCTGTTTTTATTGATTTTTAGAGAGAGAGGAAGGGAGAGGAATAGAGAAATAGAACCATTGCTGAGAGAGGAACATTATCCATCAGCTGCCTCCTGCAGGCCTCCTACTGGAGATTGAGCCTGCAACCTGGGTATGTGCCCTGACTGGGAATCTAACTGTGACCTCTTGGTTCCTGGGTCAATGCTCAACCACTGAGCATTGACCTTCCCATTGATTTTTTTTTTCAGAGAGAGTTGAAAGGTGGGAGGGGAGAGAGAGTAAGAATGAGAGAAACATCCATGTGAGAGAGACATATTGATGGTTGCCTCCATCATGCACCCTGACCTGGGGTGGGGGGTTGAACTTGCAATCCAGGCACGTATCTTTGACTGGGAATCAAACCCATGACCCTTCGGTGTGCAGGCCGACACTCTAACCACTGAGAAACACTGGCCAGGGCCAAACAATGTTGAGTGAAAGATGCCAGGCACAGAAGAGTATACACTGCATGATTCCATGTATGCCAGGCTCTGGAGCAGACAAAGTTAATCGATTGACAGAAGTTAAAATGAGGCTACCTTTGGTTGGAATTACTTTCTGGGAGGAGACGCAAGAGAACCTTCCGATGTGTCTTGTATCTTGATTGTATCTTGAAAGTATTCTGTATCTTGATTGAGTGGTGGTTACTCCTGGTGTAAATATCCATACAGCTGCACATTCATCTGTATACACAATTGAGAATTTAAAGATATACACAATTAAGAATTTAAAAATATAACAATGAGTCTGCAGGTGGGTGAAAGCAGAGAGTCAAAAATTAAACTGATTAATGAATCAAAACCCTAGAAAAGCTCAGATTCCTCTAAAGGTAAAGGTGCAGATGAACCTGAAAACAGGAGGATTGTATGGAAGCTGGAAGAATGTCCTTGTTCCACAGATCACCTGCCCAAACCCAGCAAAAGATTAAAGATTTACTCTCTGAAGAGGAGGGAGAATCAAGGACAGCAGACTCCAGGACTGCAGGCACAGCAGGGACAGGCAGATTGAGGGGAAGCCCTCATACTGAAATGTGAGTTACCACCCACAGACTTCTTTCCCACTCAGCCCTGAGAATGCTGGCAGCCAGTCTTACACTCACCGCCATCACCATTGCCACCACCACCACCAGGCAGGAGAACAGAGAGTCCCTTCCAGTGAAACTGACCCACAAAAGGGACAAAAACCTTCCAATCTGACAGGTAAGGGTTGTACTACACAGTTCTAGGTCCCGGCCTGATCAACTTACAGTGAAGTCCTTACTCAACCAATTCGGACCATATGCACAGGGCTTCCAGAGGTCACTTTAGTTCCTCACTCTTAAATGTGAACAAACAGTGGCGGATCACCAAACATTGGAAGAAATCCTAAAAGTCATTTACTGGTAACTGAAGATAAAAACTACAAAACAAAGAGACTTGGAGGAAACAGACACAATGCAAGAAGCAGGAGGGAGGGGGGTAAGAGATCCTGCTTCTTGCATTGTGTCTGTTTCCTCCAAGTCTCGAGGAAACAGCAATGCAAGAAGCAGGATCTCTTACCCCCCTCCCTCCTGCTTCTTGCATTGTGTCTGTTTCCTCCAAGTCTCTTTGTTTTTTTGTTTTTATCTTCAGTTACCAGTAAATGACTTTTAGGATTTCTTCCAATGTTTGGTGATCCGCCACT
>NW_005354718.1:3038436-3069994 GCF_000412655.1 Myotis brandtii
GTCGGCCTGCGGACTGAAGGGTCCCAGGTTCGATTCTGGTCAAGGGCATATACCTTGGTTGCAGGCACATCCCCAGTAGCGGGTGTGCAGGAGGCAGCTGATGGATGCTACTCTCTCATCAATGTTTCTAACTCTCTATCCCTCTCCCTTCCTCTCTGTAAAAAAATCAATAAAATATATTTTTTAAGAAAATTAAATTAAATTTAAAAACTGTAATTAATATCTTTGGTCAGATAAAAAAGATGATGCATCTCTGCAAGAAAAATGAGATGCCACAATATGGAACATTCAGAGAATATAAAGAACTCCTACACGTTAAAAATATGACAGAAATAAATAAAGTTAATAGAAGAATTAGGCAATAAAGTTGAGAAAATCTCCCTGCAAGCAAAACAGAAATATTAAGAAATGAAAATAAAAGATTTAAGATAAGAAAATTCAGAAAGGCACCAGGAAATCGAATACCTTCTATTAGGGGGTCCAGGAACAGATAATGAAGGAAATGATTAGAGAAATTAACCTATCTAATAAAAGAGTGATATGTAAATTAACTGTCACTCCACAACAAAGATGGCGGCGCCCATAGTGGCCCGTGCGGGACGCTGGTGGCGTTGCCCTGGCAATGCGAGCCCAGTGTCCCCACCCTGGCTGCGTAGAGGTAGGGGAGGGGAGGGTCCCTGGCCATGTGGAGGGAGGGGAGGAGAGGGGCCTCGGGCCGGAGGCCAGGGCAAGGGTTGCTGGCGTCATTGCAGACCAGCTGAGGGATCCCCCTCCCCCATGCACAAATTTTGTGCACCAGGCCTCTAGTTAAAGAATAACAGGAAAATATTGCTGAACCAGAAGAGTCTCTAGATTAAAAGTGTTCACTCAGGGCACAGGACACTCGATAACAACAAAAAGATCCTTACCAAAGGACACTGTCATGAAACCTCAGAAATCTGGACTAAAAGTACCTGGAAGAAACAACAAGGTCACACACAAAAGACTGGAAATCATAAAGGAATTGAACTTAACAGCAACACCAGAGGTTAGAACGCAATGGGACACTGTCACAAAAATCCAGACAGAAAATGACTTCCAACTTTGAATTTTATTCCTAATTAGTCTAAAGTGAGAGTAGAATATAGGGAAATACAAAAGCAAGGCCTTGAGTCACTTTTACCTTTCTCCTGAGCTATCAGAGACATGCTTTCCAAACCTTGATAAACAGATGGGTCCCCTAGTGAACTTGTTAAAGAGCAGATTCTGATTCAGTAGGTCTGGGTGGGGCCTGAGATTCAAGTCACTTTTACCTTTCTCCTGAGCTATCAGAGACGTGCTTTCCAAACCTTGATAAACAGATGGTCCCCTGGTGAACTTGTTAAAGAGAAGATTCTGATTCAGTAGGTCTGGGTGGGGCCTGAGATTCATAATTTCTTCCAGCTTATGCCAATGCTGCTGGTCCATAGACCACAGCTCAGGAAGTAAGGTACTAGAGGATGTGTCCCACCAAAATGAGGGAATAAACCAAGAAAGAGGAAGAAGATCCAAGAAACTGAGGCTCCAGCATAAAAGGCAGTCAAAGGAAATACCCAGAAGGAAATCCCAGGACATTACCTACAGGGTAACCAGTCTAAACTGGAACATCAGGAAGCATTAAAAGCAGGAGGAGGTCAAAGAGAAAAAATTATGAAACTGATAATCACTTGACATACTAACAGTCAGCTTACACTCTGGTGGAGAGTTTGAGGACCAATTAGTGACAGTAACATAGAGAACTAAGCAAAGAGACTCAGCATCCTGCAGCCGCCGCCTCCAGGGACAATGGTGGCCCACCTGCTGCTGTGTGCCTAGCCCAAGGTCCCTGCCATTGGCCAGGGAGCTCCCCCCTGCCAGCAGTCCCTGAGCACCTGCTCTGGCCTGGACAGTACCTGCAGCGCAGCATTGTGCCCACCATGCACTACCAGGACAGCCTGCCCAGGCTGCCTGTTCCCAAACTTGAAGACACCATTAGAAGGTACCTCAGTGCACAGAAGGCTCTCTTGGATGATGGGCAGTTCAGGAAAACAGAAGTATTTTACAAGAATTTTGAAAATGGGATTGGAAAAGAATTGCACAATCAGCTGGTTGTTCAGGACAAGCAGAATAAGCATATGAGCTACATTTCAGAGTCAAGGAAGGAAAGAGAATGAGGAAGAAAAGGTCATTAATAAACATTAGGGCAATACAAAGCAAACCACAATGATGGTTACCCACCAGACTGGCTCCAATCAAAAAGACAAACAATAACAAACATTGCAAGGATGTGGAAAAACTGGAACCCTCATACACTGCTGGCGGTAATGGTGCAGGCACTTTGGAAAAGACTGTAGCAGTTCCTCAAAAGGTCAAACATATACTTAACATCTGACCTAGCCTTCCACTCCTAGTTATATCCCCAAGAGAATTCATAATAACCAAAAAAGTGGGAACAACCCAGATGTCCATCAACTGATGACAAATGTTCTAGCTACACTAATAAAAGAGAAACATGCAAATTGGTGTCACTCCACTATGCCCACCAGCCAATCAGGATGGGTATGCAAATTAACCCAACAAAGATGGCTTTAATTTGAAGACTGAAGACTGAAGACGACTGAAGACTGAAGACGACTGAAGACTGAAGAGGCTTGGCTTCTCTGCTGCAGCTGGAGCGAAGGCCTGGGTCCCAGCAGCCAGGGGAAGGAAGGCCTATTGCACAAATCTCTTTGTGCAACGGGCCTCTAGTATCTATATAATGGAACATTATCCCAGGTTTGATTCCAGCCAAGGGCACATGCCTGGGTTGAGGGCTCGATCCCCAGCAGGGGATGTACAGGAGGCAGCCGATCAATGATTCTCTCTCATCATTGATGTTTCTATCTCTCTATCCCTCTCCCTTCCTCTCTAAAATCAATAAAAATATTTTTTTAAAAACCACATTATTGCCCCTGGTTTGATATGTACTTAACTGCTCGAGACCTCATTGTCCTGAACTTTAATCCATTTATGGCATTCAACCCTGACCCAAAGACTGAGTATAATGAACAGCTCACCTGGGCGACCAACATGACGGTTTCTGCCATCCGGTTTCTGAAGAACTCCCGGCTGGCCTTTTGGAACCAGAAGCGTTCCACTTGAACCCTGCCAAGAGTGGCACTGATACCTTCAAAAAACTCACACACGTTGTGCCTTCCTCTCTGTCTTGGTATAGTGCCTACTTGGTCAATGCATATCCACTGGATATGTCACAGTATTTTCAGCTTTTCAATTCAACTCGTTTACCCAGACCCAGTTGAGATGAACACTGATGACAAGGCCAGACACCTCCTGGTCCTTGAAAAGGACATTTCTATGTCTTTGATGTCCTGGATCAAAATGGGAACATTGTGAGCGCCTCTGAAATCCAGGCTCATCTGAAGTACATTTTCTCAGACAATAGCCCTGCCCCCTGAGGTTCCACTGGCATATCTGCCCAGTGAGAACCGAGATATCTGGGCAGAAGCTGGTGAGTGGTGGCAGCGAGGAGACCCTGAGGAAAGTGGACTCTGCTGCTGTGTTCCTCTGCCTAGATGACTTCCCCACTAAGCACCTTGTCCACTTATCCCATACCATGCTGCACAGTGACGGCACAAACCGCTGGTTTGATAAATCCTTTAACCTCATTATAGCCAAGGATGGCACAGCCGCTGTCCACTTTGAGCATGCTTGGGGCGATGGGGTTGCAGGTTTTTCAATGAAGTGTTTAAAGACAGCACTAAGGCCCCTGCCATTATGCCACAGAGCCAGCTGGCCAGCACTGACTCTTCTGCTGCTGTGCAGAAACAACTTCAAGCTGAACGATGCCTTAAAGACTGGCATCATTGCTGCTAAGGAAAAGTTTGATACCACCATGAAAACTGACTGCATCCAGGTTCAGAGAGGAGGCAAAGAATTCTTGAAGAAGCAGAAGCTGAGCCCTGACTTGGTGGCCCAGCTGGCCTTCCAGATGGCCTTTCTGCGGCAATATGGGCAGACGGTGGCCACCTATGAGTCCTGCAGCACTGCAGCGTTCAAGCGCGGCCGCACAGAGACCATCCGTCCTGCCTCCATCTTCACAAAGAAGTGCTCCGAGGCCTTTGTCAGGAAGCCTTCCAAGCACAGCGAGGGAGAGCTTAGGCAGATGTTGTTGGCCGAGTGCTCCAGATGCCACGGCCAGCTGATCAAAGAAGCGGCAATGGGCCAAGGTTTTGACCAACACTTATTTGCTCTGCGGTACCTGGCAGCAGCCAAAGGGATTGTCCTGCCTGAGCTGTATCTGGACCCTGCATCTGGGCAGATAAATCACAACATCCAGTCCACTAGCACACTGACCAGCCCAGCCGTGAACATTGGTGCCTTTGCCCCGTGGTCCCTGATGGCTTTGGTGTTGGGTATGCCGTTCATGACAGCTGGATAGGCTGCAACGTCTCCCCCTACACAGGCCGCAATGCCCGGGAGTTTCTCCAATGAGTACAGAAGGCCTTAGAAGACATGTTTGAGGCCATGGAAGGCAAATCCATCAAAACTTAGCTTCTGGGCAGGTTAAAAGCCTCTGTTTCATAGTAGATGCTTCATCTACATGAAAATTGAGGCCTCTGTAGCCAATAGGTGCTATTCTGTGACTATTGGAACAAATCATGCGGTGCCTCAGCGGCCAATGCAGTGAAGCCTGAGCTTTAAAATTATGGTTTTAAAACTAAACTTGTAATTTCCAGGTGGAATTAGATCACAATGAAAGATAATGTGAGATTTTAGTTTTAAGGGCATTAGATTAGGAGGGTAGGATTTGGAAAAATAACTCAGGTTTATTTATTGTTGAAGCAGAAATAAAATTTAATTGTTGCAAAAGAGGAAGAAAGAAAGAAAGAAAGAAAGAAAGCAAGCTAAGCAAATGAAAAGTGAGGTAAGTATTAACTCCAAGAAAACTAAAAGTTAAGGTTAAAAGGATATAATCATAAACTGCATAATCACAATAATGTAAATAATAAGTGTTGACCCAAAAATGATAACAATATTGAGAGTTGAGGGAGCGTAGGTAACTGGTGGGCAATCAAAAAGAACTAAGTCCTCATCTTCCATAGTAGGAAGTAAATAAAAATCAAGAAAAAAATTATAAGCATGTTGCTTAGAAATATGGAGGCAAATACCAACTAAAAGAGTTCAGTGCAGTTGCTGCCAGTGAGTGGGAGTGGGGCAGGGGGTTAATGCTTTTCATTATAAGCTTTGTAAAAATTTTTTTTTTTAAATCCTCATTTGAGGACATTTTTCCATTGATTTTTAGAGAGAGTGGAAGAGAGAGGGAAAGACAGAGAGAAACATCAATGTGAGAAAAACTCATTGATTGGTTGCCTCCTGCACGCGCCCCAACCAGGGCCTGGGCTGGGGAGGAGTCTGCAATCGAGGTACGTGCCCTTGACCAGAATCGAACCCGGGACCCTTCAGTCAGCAGGCCACTGCTCTATCCACTGAGCCAAACTGGCTAGGGCCTATTTGATTTTTAAAAAACTAAGTGCATGGATTACTTTAATAAAAATAAAGATAATGTCTGAAATGTAGATGCTTTGTCGTTAACAGACCACTTATAATACACATCACAATTTATGGCCACCCCCCGGTGCTTCAGGACCCAGGGCGGCAAACCACAGCTCAGAGTCAGTTCATTTTCTTCAGATGCTCAGTTCCAGCCGAGGCCACAGAGACAGGGGAAGTTTGGGGGTACAGCAATAGCAAATTACAGCGATGGTTCTGAAAGTTCCTGACATCCAGGAAGACATTCAACAGGTTTCTGGACAAGGTAATTCTATGCTGTGCCTATCTTTTCCAAAGGGAAACTTTCCCTCCTGAGTTTTCTTTTTCAATAAGTAGCAGCAATATCCACTCAACTGCCCAAGGATTAGTCAGAATTTTTCCAGGTGCAAGTACCAGAAACCAAACTCCAACTGGCTTAAGCAGAAAAGCAATTCATGGAGTCCATGAAGTCCAGGGGAAACCCTGGGAGAAGCCCAGGTTCCAATCCTACCTTCAACATTCACCATTCTGTAACTTGGATGAGATACTTCAGTTACCTATAACATGAGGGTTATAATAGTACTAGAGGCCCAGGGCACAAAATTCGAGCACTGGAAGCGGGTGGTCCCCTCAGCCTGGCCTGCGTCCTCTCGCAGTCCAGGACCTAAGCCAGCAGTCGGACATCCCCCTTGCCGTCCAGGACCCCTTGCTCCTTACTGCCCACCTGCTCACTGCTTCTTACCACTCAGCTCGCTGCTCCTTAGCATTGCCGCGGAGGTGGGAGAGGCTTCCGCTACCACCACTGAGCTCGCCAGCCGTGAGACCTGCTTCTGGCTGAGCGGCGCTCCCCCTGTGGGAGCACACTGACCGCCAGGGGGCTGCTCCTGCATTGAGTGTCTGCCCCCTGGTGGTTAGTGCGCATCATAGTGACTGGTCGTTCCACTGGTTGGTCCGCTGTTCAGTCAATTTGCATATTAGGGTTTTGTTATTAGGATTGTTGTGACTATGAAATGAGTTCACATTTTAAAGTATTTTAAATAGTGCCTGGTGCACAGCCAACACTTAATAGATAATACCTATTATTCTAAGCTATTATCCAGGAATCACAACAAATCTGGAGGACTAATAAAAATATTCATCCTTGCCAAACCGGTTTGGCTCAGTGGATAGAGCGTAGGCCTGCGGACTGAGGGGTCCCAGGTTTGATTCCGGTCAAGGGCATGTACCTTGGTTGCGGGCACATCCCCAGTAGGGGGTGTGCAGGAGGCAGCTGGTCGATGTTTCTCTCTCATCGATGTTTCTAACTCTCTATCCCTCTCCCTTCCTCTCTGTAAAAAATCAATAAAATATATTTAAAAAAAATATTCATCCTGCCCAGTCGGTGTCACTCAAGGGTTGAGCGTAGACCCATGAACCAAGAGGTCACTGGTTCAATTCCGGGTCAGGACACATGCCCAGGTTTTGGGCTCGATCCCCAGTGAGTGTGCAGGAGGCAGCCAATCAATGTTTCTTTCTCATAGATGTTTCTATCTCTCTATCCCTCTCCATTACTCTCTCTGTAAAAATCCATTAAAAACATATTTAAAAAATATATGCATACATAAAACTGTATATTTGTTCGATCTGATTTATCAAGTGACACATAAATATAAATAAAATTTAAAACTGCAGAAAATTGAAAGAGTGGAAAAAAATAGTCATAATCTCATCATCCAAAAACAGTACTATTAACATTTTAAAAAATACATTCATCCTGGAGTCCAGGACCTGGACAAATTGTAGTGTAACTGCAGAATAACAAACTATAAAGAACAAAATATTAAAAGCCCTCAGGAAGGAGAGACCAGTTGCCTACAAAGGACTGACAATCAGTAAAAGAGCCAGAATTAAGTAAAATATCTTTGCCCGGCCAGTGTGGCTCAGTGGTTGAGTGTTACCCTGTGAACCAGGAGGTCACAGTTTGATTCCTGGTCAGGGCACATGGTAGGGTTGTGGGCTCGATCCCCAGTGTGGGACATGCAGGATGCAGCTGATAAAGAGTCTCTCTCATCATTGATGTTTCTCTCTCTCTCTCCCTCTCCCTTTCTCTCTGAAATCAATAAAAAATATATATTTTTAAAAGACAGCAAAATATCTTCAAATTGCTGAGAGAGAAAAACGGCCAAATAAGAATTATGACTCAGCCAAACTTAAAACTGATTGGTAAATGAAGAGCCTATCAGACCCACAACTGAAAATTTATCACCAGCAACCCCTCATCAACCACTTCTAAAGATTCACTCCTGGAAGGAGGAACTAGAACTCAGAACAAAGGGTGAAATCATGGTATTGATGGGAAAACAAGTTAGTAAACATATGGTAAATCAAAATATTGACTACACTAATAATAATGATGCTGACTAATGTTGGCAATAATAAAGATGGAAGTAAAACACAGAACAATGACAAGTCAAATGGAAAATGGGACAGAGCTAATGCATTCTGAGGTTTGTGCTGGGAGTAAAAAAATTGATTAACTTTAAACTTTGCTAATTTAAGTAAGCAAATTAAGTAAACAAAGTAACATTTAGCGTATTTACAAACAGAATAGAAACAGAGCAGATAAATCTCAATACAATAGGAAGGGGGTTAAAAAATAAAAAAGAATTCAGGAAAAAAAAACTTAGAAAAAGCAGAGTGAATAGAAGAAAGTGGTAATGAATCTAAATATTTCAATGATCACAATAAATATTAATGGACAAATGCATCAATTTACTTTTCCGTATGATTAAAGTTTATAATAATAAAACATTTTTTTAAAGTATGTTTTATTGATTTTCTACAGAGAGGAAAGGAGAGGGATAGAAAGTTAGAAACATCAATGAGAGAGAAACACCGATCAGCTGCCTCCTGCACGCCCCCCACTGGGGATGTGCCCGCAACCAAGGTACATGCCCTTGACCAGAATCGAACCCGGGACCCTTGAGTCCGCAGGCCGACGCTCTATCCACTGAGCCAAACCGGTTCTGGCATAAAACATTTTTTAAAGAGTGATTGTCAGCCTAGAATTTCTAAAAACCACCAATTGCCATTTTCAAGGGTGCACTGAAAACATACGGAGCCAAAAAGTTGAAAATAAGAGACTAGAAAAAGCGATATCAGGAAAACACTGATCATCAGGAAGCTGGTATACATATAGATAAAAGGGACTTTAATGGAAAAGTCATTAGGGATAAAAAAAAAACTGAATGATTAACAAAGACCTTAAACATGGGAAAATATGCCCTGTTCCTAGATAGAAAGACTCCGTACTTAACGATGTCGATTGTTTCCAACGTTAGTCTGCACATTTAATGCCATTCCAAGTGAAATTCACAAACAGTCCTCAATGAAGCTTGACAAGTTTTACCGAAGACTTTATACCGAGGGGAGTGCTTTGTACTTTGCTTTTCCGCAGGGAGTGCTTTATGCAATTCCTCACAAGGGCACTGTGTGCCCAGGGGCTAGGGCACAAAGTGAGAAGGCCCCATGGTATCTTGCAAACTCTTCCTTGTTTTAATAAAATAAAAAAGCAAATTTCTGATTAATCAGAAAGAGAAACTGTAGCAGTCTGGGTCCAACCAAGAGTAGGTTAAATGGGATGTTTAATATAATGTAAAGAAGTATTAGCTATGGCAAAAGAATAAATATAAGGTAGCCTACTGCTGAGATAGAGCACCCAAGGAGGGACAATCTCGGAACGGGTTCAGCCCCGTGGGAGAAGGTGGGTTCAGCCCTCCGGCTGGCCGAGACGTTTGCTGGTTTGGCCAGGCCGGAGCTGGTCTGGAGTTGCTGGGCAAGCAACAGGCACCCCTCCAGAGCAGGTGTCTGCAACTGGTGGTGTGGGTGTCAGTGTGAGTCCAGGCACCGAGGAGGTGGGCAGGAGCCCTTCACAGCCTGAGGGCAACGTGGAGGCTTTGCGGGGAGTCCAGGCCACTCTCTGCAGTGCAGGTGGGGGAGCAGGTGGTCAGAACGGCTGGAGCTGGGCACCGGTGGGGCAGGAGCATTCGTGTGCTCAGAGGCCTGTGCCCTGGGCAGGCTGCACCGATTTCTCACAACCACGCCCTATCCCCAGCCCTGGCAACAGCAGGGGAGTCTCTCCTCCTGCCATGTCCCTCCTGTGCCCTCCTGAGGAGCTTCCCAGGTGCCCATCCCAAAGGAGAGACACTCACAGGAATCTTGTTTATCCCGGGGCACATGCACCAGGGGGCATTGGAGCCGAGAGGCGATAAATTCATAACTGACAAACCTCCCGTGACCGTCCGGGCAGCACGGTTCTCTCCCTGACACCGTCACTCTTACTAGTAGTTTCAGGCCAACCTTGAGGAGAATCTTTCCTTTCCTCTGGCAGACACTGCCTGATGTGTCGGTAATTCATGCATTCTCCCTCTGAAAAGACTCAGAACCATGCTCTCTCACTCTACTCTCTCTCCCTGTTCTTGAGCTCTCGTTCCTCAGCCCCCAAACCCCGTTTCAGGACTCTTTGGCTCCGTTCTCTTCAGCTCCTTAACTCCTCCTTTATTTTCCATCTTTGTCACACACATGCACACCCTCAGTCAAGAACATATAAGAGTTCTGACTTGCCAACCTCACTGAATCCAAACCCTCCTACCAACTTGCGGGGTCCCCACTGTCTGGCTCTCCCTGGTGCAGCCAGTGACCTTCCTGCCCCCGACAGCCACAGTGGAACTCTTCTCACGTCCCCTCCAGGACGACCCCTCCCCCACTCTCTGCCCCCCCCCCTGCTCTGATGGCCTCTCTCCCCTCCTCTGACTGTCCTCTGTGACCTGATTAAGCTCCTTCCTTCAAGAAGTCTTCTCATGAGGATGTGCCTTCCTCCTCCGTCTCCTCACACAGGCAGCCAGCACCAGGCAGCTCACCCCTCGGCAACTAGCTCTGTTCTGAGCACCCAGTGTCTTCCCACAAAAACTGCTGAATGACTTCTCATCTTTTCCACAAACTGAGTCCTAAAGCCCCATCCCCAGGCTTTGGCCACGGGGGTGGCCCGGAGCTGTGCCTGTTGGATGGGAGGATTATTAGGTGGTGCGGCAGATTGGGCAGAAAGGGCCTGTGTCGGTGACTAACAGCTGCTGGCCCTTCTGCGCTGAGGCCACTGAGGCCACTGAGGCCTGGGAGCAGCTGGCTCTGGGCCCAGCCCCGAGGGGCCCACAGGCTGCAAAAGTACCTTGTGCAATGCTCAAGGGAGCCTGAGGGTGGGGCCTGACAGCTGCCCAAGTCACAGTCCACCAGGGGAGGGTGGGGCTGCCAGGCCCTGGAGGGGCTGGTGGCCTGGTTGTAACAGCAGCCAGTTGGGTCAGTATGTGACAGACAGACACACCACATACTGTTCTTGAGGCTTAGCCCGCTCACTCTGGCGTACCCTTCTGCCCTGTTTCTGGCTTTATTGAAAGTCCCCCAGGTGCAGAGTCCTTTTTTCTTTTTAGGCTTCAGCCTCTCATGATGTTCTCCACACCCGTGCCCCAAAGAGAGCATACTTTAAGGAAGCACTCAAAGCTATAGGGTGGTATGGGGGTTAATTGCCTGCATGTTGGAATTTTTTAAAAACCCTGAGTTGAGACGTTTGATGAGCGTGAGTAAGTGTCCCTCCCGCTGCAGTGGGAGTCTCCCTTTCGCTCCGTGTTTCCGTGAGGCTCTGGGAGCAGCCTGGCTACCTTTTGGTCTCTCTCTTTTACAGAAGACATCGAGAATGCTCCTGGAGGCCTATCCACGCCTGTCCTGCTCTCTGTTGGCAACTTTGCTCCAGAACTCCCCATGGGCCAAGCTGGAATTTGCTCTTTTTCATTCACAGGAGTTTCTCCCAATACATTTCTTGCACAAGTAAAGCCCCTTCTCAGGGAACCTTCTCAGGGAACCCTAATGTGGGGCTTCCTTAGAAGAAGAACCCTAAGAGGAGGGTCTGTCCCAAACCCCTGCAGTGTGCCAGCTGGGCAGAAGAAGAACCCTAAGGGGGTCATGAGAAGAGGGTCTGTCCCAAACCCCTGCAGTGTGCCAGCTGGGGTGATGCAAATCTTGAGTGGGAAGTGGGAGGTGAGTCTCCTCATGCCTCATGTCCCACATTCTATTCTGTGCTGGAGTCGCCTCTCAGGCCAGGCCAGGCCATCCCTGACTCATGTGGCCCCCACGCCCTGACCTGAGCCCTCTGGCCCGCACTGCAAATCCATTCTTCTGGGGCACGAGAATAATTGCTGTGAATATTGTTTGGTTGGGCCAGTGTTCCCATAGGACTGGGGAGAAGTTTATTGCCAGCTCCTCTCAAACCAGCCATGGGGGTAGAGAGAACTTTAGGTGGGGTGCAGCCCCTCAGCACTGAGACCAGCTGCTAAGGAGGCCAGGTCTGGAAGGCCAGGAAACTCCAGCCCAGAGAGGGTCATGGCTGTGCCCAGTGCAGATTGGCTTAAACCTCCAGACCTTGGAAGAACTGAGAGTGGCTCTTGGGGTCTCTGGAGGCCTCCTCCTGCCCCTAACCTTCAGGATATCAGTGTGGCTTCAGGATATCAGTCTGCAGCATGGCACTGTTGCCACATGGGTGCAAGAAGTGGTCAAAGTCTTTCCCTTTGGACATAAATGTAGGAAAAAGAATAGAGTGAGGAGAAATTGAAAAGTTTACTGGGCTACCAGGGACACCTGCCTCAGGCGGGAGAGAAGGCGTTTAGGAGCAGGTCACAGAGGCCTCTCACTCAGCTGGTAAGATGAGGCCTCCAGGATGGGCACAGGCTGGCTTTCATGTGTGGAACTAGAAATACGGGTAGACTGGTCCCCACCTGCAACTCCAAAGGGACCACTGCTCTTTATCATTCTTTCTCTGGAATAACAAGAACAATCATCAGGTCTATGGTCTATCATTGCAATCATTCACTGACCCCCACTCTCAACCTGCTTGCCCATCTCTTGCTTCATTATACTCACTTGGCAGCACACAACCCTGATGGAACCCAACACTTGGACCACTTGGCACCTGCACCCACATAGCTGATAGTCTCACTTAACTCCATGACCATGAGCTTCAAGTAGGCCCTTGTGCTGCTCAGCAGATCTGGCCTGTGTCTCTGTTCGATGTGTTCTTTCACTCTAAAGCTCAGTCATACTTTCTCCTCTATCCAAAAACCTCCTCCAAATGCTCAGCTGATGGCCTTGGTTCCTATTTTCAGGTATACTGAGAAGTAGAAACAACTAGAAAAGAAGTTCCCCATGTCCTCACCACCAACAATCTCTGTTCTTGCTCTGTCCCCAGCCTTCCCTTTCGTAACTAGTGGTCAACCAGCCACCTCCTGTCTAAGGCCAACCCACCCACTGTCCACTAGGTCCTATCCTTGCTCCCCAACTCATGGACATTGCTCCAGAAATTTTTCATCCTCTTTCCTGCATCATCATTTTTCTTCTATTGGATCATACCCGTCAGTGACTAAACATGCAGTAATTCTTCATTCTCACAACAAAAACTCTCTTGCCCCCCAACATATCACATCTCTTTAGCCACTTCCCCATTCCTTTGTTCTTCTTTATAGCCCCTCAAAAGAGTCATCTATATTGCCACCAATTTCTCTCCTCCCACTCTGTCTTGAACCATCAGGTTTCTCTCCTACCACTTCACCAAAGTGCTCACCAGGCCCCCAGTGAACCCACATTGCTAATCCAGTGATGAGTCCTCAGTCTTTACCTTACTTGGCCTCTCAGTGGCATGTAAGGCGGTTGGTGACGCTCTCCTCCTGGAAATGCTCTCTTCCGCTGGCTTCTGGACACCACACTTGGTTGGTATTTCTTCTCCCTCACCAGCTGCTCCTGCACAGTCACCTCTGCTGCCTCTTCCCACCTTCCTGACTTCTCAAGGTTGGAGTGCCCATGACTCAGCTCTTAGACTTCTTTTTGTCTTCTTTTCTCTGTCTATACTCACTATGATTTTCTTCCAGTCTCTTGGCCTTAAGTGCCATTTCTAAAGTGATGGTTCCCAAATTTATATCACTGGACCAGGCCCCCCAATTCCAGGCTCGTATTGCTGAGTCCTTTCTGGAGACCTGGCTTCTCTTTCAGTCAATGGATTTCAGGTCCAGAAACTAAAATGTGTATAAAATCATATAGTCATATATATTAATTAGATATAATAATATGTCAATATATTCATATATAATTAATAACATGTTTTAATTACATATATCATCCAAGGCAATTATACATTCTTTTCTATGTACTGCCTGTTCATCTACTTTGCCTATTTTTCTATCAGGTCTTTGGGCTTTCCTTTTTCTGAATTTTAATCTTAGCATATAAGTAAAATAAACCAGACAAGTACCATATGATTTCACTCATATGTGAAATTTAATGAACAAACTGAACTACCACACAAAATAGAGACAGATTCATAGGTAGAGAGCAGCTCTAGTGGAGAAGGGGTGTGGGGGGATGGTGGAGGGGTTGAGCAAAAAGGAAAAGAAGAGAGAAAGAACTCATGGACATGGACAACAGTGTGGTGATTGTGGGAGGAGGGGGAGGTAGAAGAGGGCATAGAGGGATAAAGGGTGATGGAAAAAATAAAACAAAATAGTTCTGAGCATAAACTACAAAAAAGGCCTCCAAATTTGTCATTTATCTCTTGACTTATTTGGTGTTTTTATCATGTAAAAGGTTTTAACATTTTTAAATGTAATTAAACTTATCAATTTTTTCAAAGATTGTACGTATTTTGAATCATAGAAACTATGCCTGTGCTCATGTTTACTGTTAGTACTTGTTTGGCTTCATTTTGTACACCTAGATCTCTGGTCCACCTGGAGCTTTCATGGTACCTGATATGAGGTGTGTGGACTCAATTTTATCTTTTACCAAATAACTATCTGGTTGTCACCATACCCCTATTAAAAATTCTATATTTTCTCCAGTGATTTGAGATATCACCTTTATTATGCACTAAATTTTCATATATACTTCCATCTATTTTTATACTTTACATTGATTTATGTGCCAATAGCTTATAATTTTAATTATAAAGGCTTTATTATGATTTAATATTTAATAAGGCTAGTCCCCTGCCCCCCACTCACACTTGCAAACATTGCTTTTCTTTTTCATGTTTTAAACAATTTGTCTAGATGAAAAGAAAAAAATTATTTATAATTGAATCACATTAGGGAAAATCGACATCTTTGGGACAATGAGTCATTCTATTGAAGAAGAGAAGCCTTTTGATTTATTCAAGTGAGCTTTTTATGCCTTTCAAAAGTTCCTTATAGTTATTTAATACAGGTTTTTCATGTTTCTTATTACATTTATTTTTTTAAGTACATTTCTTTTGTTATTATAAACTAGAGGCCTGTTGCACGAAGAGATTCATGCAATAGGCCTTCCTTTCCGCTGGCTGCTGGGACCGGTTTGCCTCCGGCACCCGGGGCCCAGGCCTTCGCTCTGGCCGAGTTCTGGCCGGAGCCGGCCCTGGAAATGTCAAGCTTTGCTGCTCTGCCGGCCCTGGAAACATCAGGCCTCGCTGCTCCGCCTGCCCCGGGCCGTCAGGCTTCGCTCCACCGCTTGGAGCCTACGTATGCAAATTAACCGCCATCTTTGTTGGCGGTTAATTTGCATATCGTGATTCGCGAATGGGAGGCGTAGTGAAGGTACAGTCAATTACCATGTTTGTCTATTATTAGATAGGATCTTCATTTCTGTTATCTCTCCTAATTGACTGTATATATGAAGGCTCTTAATTTATCTTGCCATCTTACTGAATTACTAGAGGTCCGATGCACGAAGATTCATGCAAGAATGGGCCTTCCTTCCCCTGGCTGCCAGCACCACCTTTGCTCCGGCCGGAGCTGCCTTTCCGCCTTCCCACACTGCACAGAGGCCCCGAGCAGCTGGGGCAGTGCAGAACACCTGTGCCCCACCCCTGGCCACTTGGCGCCTGTGTATGCAAATTAACCCGCCATCTTTGTTGGGTTAATTTGCATACTCACTCCTGATTGGCTGGTGGGTGTTGCGAAGGTATGGTCAATCTGCATCTTTCTCCTTTATTAGTGTAGATTTTATTGTGTGTATTAGTTTTACCATTGATTCTTTTGGTGTTGTTGTTTTTTTAAATATACTTTATTGATTTTTTACAGAGAGGAAGGGAGAGAGATAGTCAGAAACATCAATGAGAGAGAAACACTGGGGATGTGCCCGCAACCAAGGTACATGCCCTTGACCGGAATCGAACCTGGGACCTTTCAGTCCGCAGGCCGATGCTCTATCCACTGAGCCAAACCAGTTAGGGTTTGGTGTTTGGTTTTTTTTAGGTATAATATTATTTGTAAACAGAGATAGTTTTACTTCTTGTCCAAATCTTTAACTTGTAATTATTTTCTCACATCTGATTGCATTAGCCAATTCTACCAATAAGATATTAGACAATATAGCTAATGTAACTTTCTAAAATATTTTTATTTTATTTTTATGACAGGATCAATTAACACTTGACTATCAGACTTGAATACTGTTTTAATTACCAGCAATTAAATGAAATGCAAGTTCAAATGTAATTAAATTAAATGAAAAATATATCTTAGACAAAATCTGTGGGATGCTGCTAACGCAGTGCTTAGAGCCAAGCTTGTAAGTTTAAATACATATGTTAGAAGAGAACCAAGTTTAAGTGGTCCAAGCTTCTGCCTTAAGGAGCTAGACAAAGAGGAAATTAAACTTAAAGAAGAAGAAAACAATAAAGAATGGAGCTCTTTCAAATAGAAAATGGGAAAATAATACATGAAATCAACAAAAGCAAAAGTTAGCTCTTTGAGAATAATAATAAAATTGATAAACCTCCTAGCTAGGCTGATCAAGCAGAGAGACAATATAAGTGAACAACATCAGGAATGAAAGAGGAACATCACTCCACGCCCTGAAAGGAAGGCCTTGACCCAGGTAGCCTCTGCTGTCCTTCCTGGCTCTCGCTCAGCGTCCTCCCCTGTCTCCCGGCATCTCTACTTCCATTCACCTGCACTCACCAGGAAGAGACCCCTCAGTGGCTTCTCCACCAGCCCAGCACTCGCAGACTGAGATTCAGGTCCCAGGGACAGGACCCTCCAGTATGAGGGTGACTGGGGGCCTCTGAAGGAAGACGTTTACTCAGCTGGTAAACAAGAACCAAATGGTGGTGAGGAGGTTTGGGGTGGGGGTTCCAGAAAAAGGGTGTAGAACTACAGACAGAGCTGAGGCCCTGCACCATAGTAGCTTTCTCCCTGCATCAGACCACCCAGCAAGCAGGATCCACAACAGTCCTGGATGCCAGCCTGCTCTCTAGCTCTGTTTTCCCACCCACCCCGTTCCTGCAGCTTTGGTTCCTCCCAACCGCTAGAAGACATGATCACCTACTAATGGACCATGTTCTGGAGCAGCTGGAAACATCAGGACCTCAGGCTGGCATAAGCTATGGTGGCAAGTGCCTGTCATATTGTTCCTCCATGAAAGGGGATCTCTGGCCCTGGAGCCCCCAAATGCCTCTCATTCCTGAATTCCCTAGAGTCAACCTGACCCCACAGCAAGACTTCTCTGGGATTTCCAATCGGAAGCTGCTTATCTAGACCCAGGTCAGGCTTACATTCCAGGGTCGAGGCTCCAGAAGCCAGGCACAGTCCCGGAATGAGACAAGGAGCCTCAGGATAGTGGCCTATACTTCTCCACTCTTTTTCCGTGTGTGTGGTGCTCCCACGGAGTGGAGCCCTGCCCTGGCACACAGGGGTAAAGAGACAAGTCTGCAGGGGCTAGAAGAGGAAAACTGAGGCTCCAAACACCCAGGCCTGTGCAGCCACTTCAGGGCCTGAGGAGCTCCATGCTTCCCATTCAGGAATATTGGGAACAGTAGCTAGTACCTGGTTGCCGTCAGCTACCAACTCACCCTGCCAGCCCCTCCTGCCCTGGCTCCAACCCTGCTCTGGCTCACTCCAAGTCCAGCTCTTGACAAAGACACCTGCTCCCTGAGCAATGACAGGGGCAATCGCCCAAGGATGGACTGTCGATCTGCCCAGCTCAGCAAGGCAGGGACCTGCGAGGATATCAGGTCTCTGCCCTCGGGGTGGTCCTCATGCCAAGGGCTTTTCCCCAACCCCCTGGAGGTCAGCCAGCACAACCAGGAACCTCTGGCACAGCTGATAAAAGAAAGAGAAAGCACATGCATGTGCACACGGGGATATGCGAGGTGGAACATCTCCTCCCAGGCCAGGAAGAGGGAAGGAGATGAGGCAGATCCATGGGGCAAAGACAAGGAGACTTGTGAATTGTCCCAGAAGACCAGGTCCTACCCTGGCCTAGGGGAGAGTTGGTCCTGAGTACCCGTTACTCTGGTCAGCAGCACAGCCACCCCTGATGGCCGTCGTGTGGCCCAGTCCTGAACCAGCCTGCTCTGAATGCACCTGGCAGGTGCAGGGAGCAGTGAGGACCAATCATGTAGGACCAGCCAAGAGGTCTTCTCTTCTTGGCAGCTCGGAGCCATCAGCACCCCATGCAAAAGAGAAACCACCACGTATGAGGGTTTGCAGCATGCCAGCCACTGTGCTCAGCTTGTCACACACATTGTCTCATTTCCCCTCACGGCACCTTGGGAGAGGCCCCTGCGAGCCTCAGGGAGGCGGGCAGCTCTCAGGCCAAGAGGCTCCCCTCCTTCGAATGTGTCAGGTTCAGCTGGTCCAGAGGAAGAGTGGACGCCAGTTCAGATTGATGGTGCATTTGGGGACTAAAAAGTACAGTGGGGGTAAAAAAACTCAGATATTGTTAATAGAATAAACTTTTATGCAATAATAATACCTAAAATTTCTTTATTATTTAGGATGTACAATAGTTAATTCAACTTGGAAATATTTCTTAAAATAACAAATTTAGTAAACTTACTGTGTAATTACTTTTTTTAAGGGTTGGGGAGTGATCTTAGCCTGTCCTCTTTTACCTTGAAATTGGAAATTCTCCTTTAGAATACTTTACTTACACCCCGCCCCCTACCAGATTAATGATGGGAAAGACATCCATGTATAAATTCATAGCCCATGATTGAAAACAAGAAAGGGAGCTCTTTAAGGATCAAAAACTCCGAGGCAACACTAAATAAGGAGACAGATTGGAGCCTCAGCAGTACCCCGGGCTGCCAGTGCCAGGTGCCATCCATGCCACTGCTGTACTGTCACCCAGGGGCTGGACCATAGCTTTTCAGTCACTGCAACTGAGGCACTTCCGCCTCCTCCCCAAGTCCCACACCGCCACCTAATGGCCACTATTGCCATTGCATGGCCAATGACCTGACCAGGAGCCATCACAGCCCAGCACCTTTAGAGATGAGACTACAACCACGAATTACCGAAGATAAAAAGAATGCAAAGTCCATGAAAGAGGGGGCAACAAATAAAGAACCTACCCAAAGTAAATAGTTCACAGAACAATCAGAAAAATTTCTTAAAATGCTATGTATTAATACCATTTGAGTTAAAGGAGTGAAGCACACCATGAAGTGAAAACAAGCAATTTTGGAAGATCCTACTAGAGAACTTTAAACTGAACAATGTGATAGTCAACAGTGAGACAAAAACTCACAAGAGCTGGGCAGAGGAGCAGACTGGACACAGACGAAAATGTATTCATGAACATGGAAATGAAAAGACAGAATGTATAAAAGGAAAGTTTAGAGATATAGGGAATCAACTCAGATACGTATTTCTAAATCCATTTAATAGGAATTCCAGAAAGAGAGCATGAAGAAGACTGTGTCCAGATAAAGTTGGTAGAGAACTTCTTAAAGCTTCAAAAAGACATAAATCCCAAAATTGAAAGAGCTCACTGATATTTTTTAAGGTCACACTTAAAAGAATCATAATGAAACTTTTGAAAATCCAAGACAAAGAGAAAGCCCTAAAAGTTAGATAAAGACAAATTACCTAGGAATAAGAATTCAACTGATATCAGATTACCATCAGCAATATCAAATGCAAGAAGGCATTCATATCTGAGTAAATGTATGTTTGAACCAAAAATTGCATACTCTTCATAAGTCAGGGCAAGAAAAGACAGTTCCAAACGTAAAGAACTCAGAAAGTTTACCATCCATGGACCCTCTATTTAAAAAAAAAAAACTATTTAATTTTGAAGTCCAACAAAAAGGAAAATAAACCCAAAGGGAAGAAGTTATAAGCAATGATGAGCAAATAAATCAGTAAAATATATTGTAAAGCTGAATTAAATATTTCTATTTTGAAGTTTGCAATACACTGGAAATAAAATTCAGGTAAGAGCCCCTAGATCAGGGGTGGGCAAACTTTTTGACCCGAGGGCCACAATGGGTTCTTAAACTGGACCGGAGGGCCGGAACAAAAGCATGGATGGAGTGTTTGTGTGAACTAATATAAATTCAAAGTAAACATCATTACATAAAAGAGTATGGTCTTTTTTTTTTTTTTTAGTTTTATTCATTTCAAACGGGCCGGATCCGGCCCGCGGGCCATAGTTTGCCCACGGCTGCCCTAGATAGTGAGTGGAAAGTTTGGGTGGGTGGGAAGCAGGATGTCGGCAGGAAACACGGGAAACATGTTAGCATGCTAAGGTTCTTGTCTTATTTGGGGAGAGAAGATGGAGACTGCCTGGCTTTTTAAAGGGGCTTTTTCTTAAAAAAAAAAAAAATGAAAGTTTAAGCCCTAGCCGATTTGGCTCAGTGGATAGAGTGTTGGCCTGTGGACTGAAGGGTCCCGGGCTTGATTTCGGTCAAGGGCACATGCCCGGGTTGTGGGCTCGATCCCCAGTGTGGGGCGTTCTCTCTCGTCGTTGATGTTTCTATCTCTCTCTCTCTCCCTCTCCCTTCCTCTCTGAAATAAATTAAAAATGTTTTTAAAAATTGGAAGTTTAAGCATTAAAAGCTTAATGAGAGCCCTAAACTGGAGATAACCTAAAATTCCATCAGCAGGTGAATAAATAAACAAACTGTGGTATATCCATACAATTCCTACTCAGCTGTAAAAAGGAACAAACCACTGACACATACAACACATGGATGAATCTCGAAAGCATCGTGTTGAATGAAAGAAGCCAGACAAAAAAGAGTGCCCATTATAGTGACAGAGAGCAGATCAGTGGTCACCGGGACCAGGAATGGGAGATTGACTGGGATGGAACACAAGAGAACTTTTGAAGGTGGTGGGAATATTCTATATCTTTTCTTTTTTAATATATTTTTATTGATTTCAGAGAGGAAGGGAGAGGGAAAGAGAGAGATAGAAACATCAGTGATGAGAGAGAATCATTGATCGGCTGCCTCCTGCAGGCCTTACACTGGGGATGGAGCCTGCAACCCAGGCATGTGCCCTGATGGAACAACTGTGAGCTACTGGTTCATAGGTCGATGCTCAACCACTGAGTCGGGCTTATATCTTGATTATAGGATGGTTACATGTGTATATAAATTTGTACACTTCATTCCTTCCTACCTCCCATCCCTCCCGCGCTTCTTTCCAACCACTCCTCTTTCTTTTTTCTGCAGAAGACTCTTCTGTAATCCTGGAGATGTGTCTGAAGAAGCCACATCTAAGGAGCAGGAGCCAAACTGGCCAGGACATCTCTGACCTCCCAACTTCTCACTCTCGTTGGCTCCCACATCTAATCCTGGAGAGGTTTCCTCATTCTGTAGCTGAGATTACCCCTGCACCTGCTGACCAAGTTCTCGGCTATAGCACTGGACCAGCCTCCCCCTTCCTGCCCTCCCAGCTTGTCTCATATGTCTTTCGAAACCTAATATGAGCCAACATGGCTCTTCCTATTCTTCTGTGAGAATGAAGGTACCAACCAGCTCTGCGCAAGCCCACATGCCTACTTTCTTCACAAAACTTGCTGGCTTGGGAGGGCAAACACCGGCTCCCACCACCCTGGGGGTGGTGATCACATAGTGAAGCAGAGACCTTGTTGTACACAACTTTTCATATATATTTGCATTTTGTGGGGAGAAGGCTTTCATAGGCTTTTCAAAAAGATCCAAATAGGTTAAGAACCACTGGAGTAGAATGTTATACACCTTTTCGTGGTTGGTAGGTAGTGACCCATCTCTTTAGACTGTAGGACCCATTCATTTATTTGTCAAATATTTACTGAGCACCTACTATGTGTCAGCTACTGCTCTAACCACTGGGGATAGAGCAGCAAACAAAACACAAATTTCTGCCCTTGGGGAGGGTTTACTTTTGGGGGGTCAGAGACAGCCCGGGACTGTGTGAAGCATTAAATGAGACAGACTAAAGATTCTGAGTGTTGATCCCTAGAAAGGTCTAAGAATTCTGTGAACTTTATGAGTTCAAGTCCTAAGAAATCTATGAAGTTCTAAGTTATAAACTCTATGGAGGCCCTAATAACAAGTTATTGATGATGGTGGGTGAAGCAGTGGTGATAACAGTTGCCATAACAGGAGCTCAGGGACCAGCCTGGGGCTGCCCCAAAGGGAACCTCTTACTGCTGAGCTGAGAGGCAGGGGCGGTGTTGGCCTATGATGAGCAGCAATGGCGAGGAGGCAGGAGAGAACCAAGCTGTCCCCACCCTATGCCAGCAAAAAGCACTGGGCCTTCGAGGCCCAGCTCCCTCAGTCCTCCCAGCTCATGTCCAGCTGGAGGCTGGGGGGTCCCAGGCCAGGCCAGGCCAGGGCCAGAGGCTGGGACCCAGCTGCCTTCTTCCCAATGGAAGTCAGAACTAGGGTCTTCTTCCCAGAGTCAGCACGCCTGCGGCTTTGTCCTGATTGAAAGAGAAATGGTGACTTTGGTCCTGGAGAGCATGCGTCAGGAGAGGAGGAGGTGCAGCCAAAGAGGGCACTCCAGGTGGAGGGGGCAGTAGGAGCACATGTTCACATGGCTATGCCAGCTGGGTCATGGAAGGGCCTCAGGTGGCCCAGGGGCAGGGCTGAGGAGGACGAGGCTGCGAGGCTGCAGGCAAGGGACCTGGAGCCCCCAGACCAAGCCTGGGCAGAGTGATCTCCTCTCCACTGACCTAAAATCTACCCATGCCGGAGAGGCTCCAGATATTTCGAGTGTCCCAGGTGGGTCAGGAGAAATGAGAAACAGGGAAAGAGAGAGAGATTGCTCAGATCATCGGCCGAATCTGTGAAAGAGGCAGGAACCAAGGTGCCCGAGTTCCCAGCCAGGTTCCCTCTGCCACTGCACAGCCCTGGCCAACAGATAGCTGCTCTGCAGCCTGCCCTCACTAGGAACATGCACACACGTGCAGGGGCACATTCACTCTGTCCCTTGACACATGGGTACGCCCTCTAGACACACCCTGATGGGATGGTGAGACTATTTGCATGGGTGGAAACTGTACAAATGGTGAGGGAATGTGGCGCAAGTTTAAAAAGTGCAGTGTGAGTGATTAGCAGGGAGACAATGTGCACACCCACCAGCTGGAGCCTGGCCAGGACTGGCCATCACCCTACGGCCTTCAGGAGGCTGAGCATAGAAGGGCCATGAGCAGTGAAGAGGGGTCGGGGTTAGCAAAAAGGATGATGGAGCCCAGCAGCATAGCTCAGTGGTTGAGTGTCAACCTATAAACCAGGTCACGGTTTGATACTCAGTCAGGGCACATGCCCAGGTTACGGGCTTGATCGTCAGTGTGGGGCATGCAGAAGGCAGCCAATCAATGATTCTCTCTCGTCATTGATGTTTCCATTCTCTCTCCTTCTCCCTTCCTCTCTGAAACCAATCTACACTAATAAAAGAGAAGCATGCAAATTGGTGTCCCTCCGCTACACCCACCAGCCAATCAGGATGAGTATGCAAATTAACCTAACAAAGATGGCGGTTAATTTGCATATGCAGGCGCAGAGCAAAGACTGAAGACAACTGAAGACTGAAGACGACTAAAGACTGAAGAGGCTTGGCTTCTCCGCTGCAGCCGGAGTGGAGAAGCCTAGCCTCGCTGTGGCCACAGTGGAGAAGCCAAGCCTCGCTGCTGCGGCCGGACCAAAGGCCTGGGTCCCGGGTGCCGGAGGAAAACAAATGCCGGCAGCCAGGGGAAGGAAGGCCTATTGTGTGAATCTACGTGCAACGGGCCTCTAGTAAAAACATATTTTTGGGGGAAAAAGGATGATAAAGTTAGTGACCTAGACTGGCAACCCATGTGGTCCCCCTTTATTCTTGATAGCACTCACACTGCACCCAGGAGCAGGGGACAGGGCAGGGGCTGGGGAGGAGAGGGTAGCAGGGATTGGGCCATGTGTGTATTGGATGGATGCATCTTTGCTCTTAGTCTCAGTTTAAGGAGAGTAACCTGCACCTCAGCACTCACAGCTCCCATTCTGGTGAGGGTCGCAGGCCCTTCTGCATGTGGGGTGGGCCCTGGGACTAGACTATTGCCTCGATCCCCTCTAAAATGAGCACTGCTCACTTCTGCCTCACATCCCCAAGAGCCCCCGGAGAGACCTACTGCCCCATCTTCTCCCAGAAACACATATGAGAAGGGCTCTGCCAAGTACAAGCTGAAATCTGTAGGAGCTTTTGGAGCCTGGTGGACCTTAAGGCAGGGAAGATGGGAAGATGGGAAGCAGAAGCCCCACAGAGCCCACTCCTCCCTCTACCAAGCCCTGGTCTGGAGCCCACAGTCCCTCCTGCACCACAGTCCTTGGCTCCAGCCCGGGTCAGCCTCCAGCCTGGGCCCCAGCCTGCCGCCGGTCCAGAGCCAGCTGGAGGGCCTGCTTGATGGTCTCCACGTTGTTCAGAACATTGTATTGACTCAGGGCTACCAGCCGATCAAACTGCTCGGGCTCATAAGTGAAGTTCATCATGCCATAGGGGGTGTCTGGCCCGTTGATGTCAAAGTCCCCAAAGGCCTTCTCTTCAGCTGTTTGTCGCTCCACACCTGAGGGTTGGAAGAAGAGGAGAGACCAGGCTGGGGCACTCTGTGACTAGGAGCTGCCAGCCCAGGAGCTCCCCTTTGCCCAGGACATCTGACTGGTTTTTGTGGGCTCTTCCTGGGCTCACATGCCTGCTCTCTTGCCCATCAGGAGGAGCGGGGCTGGTGCCAATGCTGAGGCCCAGGAAGCAGTGGCTGTCTCGGGCCCTCCAGGGTACTCTGCTACCTTGTCCAGGGGACCCACTCTCAGAACAGCACCCCATCACCACCCCAGGGCTCTGTGGGCCAGACCTAGGCCCAGGTCTTGCCCTTACCTGGGGCCAAGTGTGTGCGGAAGGTTCGGTTGACCAGGGGGAAGTGCAGCACGATGGGTGCGCAGGGGTCCTCGGCCTTGGCAAACAGGTAGCACTCGCGGGGGTTCTCCAGATCCTCAGAGAGCACCTCGATTCTGGGGAAGGGGATGCCTCGGTCCAGGCAGTACTTCTCTGTCATCTGTAAGACCTGGGCAGGAGGCAGACTTCTGACCCTGCCTGCCCTCACCTGGACTCACACAGATCCCGTTTTCAAGGCCAGCTCTGCCTGCTACTAGCTGAGTGACGTCAAGCAGGTGATGTAACCCTTCTGAGCCAGTCTCTTCATTTATAAAATAAAAATGAGAACAACTCTCTCGTGGGGTTGTTGTGCAGATTAACAATAATCACCAGCATTCCCGCTGCCACTCCTCCCTGGAACTGCCCACTGCTTCCTTCTCTGACCCTCCCCGCTCCCTTGTAGGGGCTGATTTCAATTTCACGGGTTGAGACCGAATGATTACAGAAGGTCGCGTTGGATCCAAGAGGAGGAGGAGGGAGAGGCCAAAGAGGGAAGAGCTGGCCCAGCAGTGTAACCAGAACCTGCATGCAGATGGGGAAGCTGTCCACCACACGGGGTTTGAGAGACCCCTGAGGGGAACCTGATGGCTCTGTTGTTACCATAGTAACAAAGGGACAGCCGACCCAGACGCAGGCCCTGATGGGAGCCAGGAATGTTATCAGGCACAGGCAGGGTTCAGACAGGGGTCTACTCTTCATCAGGACAGAAGACACCTGGGGACCCTCTTTGGCTCCCACTCCTCTACTGACTCCCACTCCCTCCCGTAACCTCAGCAACCCTCTCCTCCAACTGGGAGGCCAGTGCACTCACAGTGGCGCCCCCTGCAGGTTAGAACCCAGGCCCTCCGCCAAGGGCCATCCCCAAACCCCAGTCAGGCGGCCCTAACAGGGGATCCCCACCCCTTACCTCAAAAGGGGCATCCAGGGAGTAGTCAAAAGACACAATGAGGTCCACCGCTCTCTGCGACAGCAGGATCAGCGGGAATGGAGAGTTGATGGCAAGGCCCCCATCCACCAGGCACAGGGAGTCCCGCATGGGCGTGAGCTGGTTGGGGAAGGCGTCCGGGTGTGCGTCTGGACAGGGACAAATGCATGCTTTTCTTAGCAACCCTCTTCTCTTCCCATTGGGAATACCCCTCTGTGGAGACCTCTGCTTCTGCCCTTCTCTCTGACAGCCACTCTGTAGTCTCCTACCCCAGTCCCAGCCCAGTATAGTCATCCCCCCCATCAGCCTCTGGATAACAGGAGCCCACACCCCAACCCTGGGTCAAAGGACAGCGCTGGCCCCAGTGAGCCAGAGGCACAGGCAGCAGGAGGGCCCCACCCGGAGCAGCGCCCACCTTTCCAGGCCACAAACTCCCTGCCAGCCACATAGTCCTTGTGCAGACAGAGGCCACTGGTGAAGTTGAAGTTCTCCGCGGAGGTGAAGCGGGAGGTGAATATGTCCAGCACGGCCTGGGAGAAGGGCCCCTGGGGGGTGAAGAGCCTCGTTCGCAGCCTCGTGGGGTCTCGAAGCTTCTGGTGGTCGTCTAGGGAGGGTGGGATGGTGACATGCAGTGAGAAGTGTGCCAGCCTCTGTCCAGTGGCTTTCATGGTGCAGGGGCACCCCTCCTTCTCTTCCTGACACCCCTCCTCCTCTCCCCCACTTCCCAGGCCTCTGACCACTGTTCCTAGAACCCCCTTTAAATGCCTTTTTCCTTTCATGTTTCCCATGTTTTGAAAGTTGCCTATGACATTGCATTTATTAAATAATAATTTATTTTCCACCCTTTTGAAAATGAAGTTGTATATACAATTTCCAATCAGAATTTCATCCATTAAACACTGAGCTGTTGCTACATGTCAGGCACTGGGTTAAGCACAGGGATGCAAAGGTGACTGGGGCCTGGCCCTCGGGGCTCACACCTACTTAGGGGAGAGTCATATAAAGAGAGAACGAATCCTAACAACGTCCTGAGGTAGGGACAATGATGGGGTGTGCATGTAGTCTTACAGGGGCCTTGGTGGTCACACCCTTACCAGCCTGGAGGGGTGACATGGGACAGAGAAACTCCCTGACGAAAGGATGGCTCAGCTGACTCTTAAGAGTTGAGCAAAAGTCCTCCAGGGGAGAAAGGTGGAAAAGATATTCCTCGAAGCAGGGAGCTCATAGGCCATTTAAGGAGCCCTGAGATGTGTGGGCAGAGCATCATCCAGATGCCCAGCGATCTGGGGCTGAGTTGACCTATTCGGAGCTCAAGCAGAGAATGCAGAGGCGTAGCCTGATTACACAGCACCCATGGCTCCCACTGGGTCCCCTGACTTAAGCCCTAGCCCCACCCACACGGCCTCTGCAGAGAAGTCGGCCCCACAGGTCTTCTCTGCACCCAGTGGGATAGCCAGTCCCTCACCATCCTCTCCCTCATTCTCTATGTCTCTGCCAGGATCCGATTGCTGGAAAGAAGAATGGGGGGGGGGGGCCTAGGTGTGACCCCTCACCTGTGACGTTCACACTGCCTCGGTGCCAGTCCAGGAAGCCGAGGTTGAAGCCCGCGGTCTGGAAGATCTCATCCAGGTTGGCTGCAAAGGCGCTGCCCCACATACCTAAGGACACAGGCAGGGCCCAGGCCCTCACAGCTCCTGCACCCACATCAGGGCTGGCCCGGTACCTGCCCTGTCCCCAGCCCTCCAGCTTAGACTCACCCTGCAGGTAGCAGATCCGGGGCTCTGGCCAGAGCTTCAGCAGTCGCCCCATGAAGAACTCTGAGCCGAAGAGCTTGGTGGGAACATAAGCCCCATACTTGGGGAAGCCGACCTCATGGGGGGTAAACTCGCACCACTCTGGGGACCCAGAGTAAAAGAAATGTCACCAGGGCTTCCCACTGGCCATTGTGACTGAGCAAGAATCTTTGCCTTGCCAAGAGTGGGAGGCAGCAACCCCACTGTGCTCCAGGCTCCATCTGTACCCTGACAGCCTGGCCTTGGACACACTCCGACCAACCATCCCCGCCACACACAGGCACCTGCAAAGTCGTCCCCACTGACATCCGTGCGGACGTTGACACTGGCATAGATGGGATAAGGGTTCTGGCTGCGGCTGACTGCCTCCTGCTGGTCAGACAGCTTGGCGGGGTTTTCCTGGGCAGGAAAGAAGGGAAGCTGATTGGCGTTCCCCATCCCAATGGCCTGCAGGATGTGGCGAGCCCACGAGACTGGTTGCCAAGGCCAGTGCTCAAAGGCGCAGGCTTTAGGCTGCAGCAGAGGCAAGGCTCCTGTGGGTTTTGTGCAGTTCCAGGGGCATTGGGAACACGCCCCCCCAATCCCCCTTTCCCATTCAAGAAAGCATATCAAAACCAGAGAGAGTCAGAGCAACATTTTTAAAGGAATAACTGAAAATCTAGCCTACTTTCTTTAAAAAGTAAATCACTAGAAAACACGAATTCTTTGGAAATTAGAAACCACTTGTGATATACATCCATCACTAAGAGCCACACACTAGTGGGCCAGGCCCCTGGCTGGGGCCCTCACTCAGCTCTGAATCTCTCCTCTCCCAGGGCATTCTGGGCTTGCAGTACCAGGAGAAACCACCAGGTGGTGAAAGTCATGGCATCTTGGCCAATGGCTCAGAGTGGTGTTCTGCCTCAGCTGCAGGTTGGAACCACTTGGAACACTTTGAAAACACTCGTGTGCTAGCACTGGACCCCAGACCAATCAGAATCAGTGTCTCTAGAAGTGGGGCTCAGGCATGGGGTGTTTTTGAAAAGCTGCACAGGTGATTCTGCTATGCAGACAGACCTGAGAAGTGCAGACCAGCCTCTCCCGGCCCAGGGGTTAGGAGCCAGGAAAGATGAAGGGGTGCAGCCCGCCCCCCACCCCCCCCAGGGAGCTCACTCTTTGTGCCCAGGGAGCTCAGACCTAAGGGATAGCTTTGCCTAACGGCTAAGGTGGAATTAAGTGCTGCAGGGGCAGAGGTGCAAAGGAGCCATGTTTACATGTTACCTGCCCTTCTCTTACCTCCTGGTACAGGAAATATTCAATGAGGAGGCCCCAGAGGTCAATGAGGGAGATGCTATGGCTGCTGCTTTCCAGGTTCTTCAGTTCCTCAGCATAGTACTGTAGGCGCTCCGTGGATACCGCCCCCTTCTTACTGCTGCAGACCCGAGCCCGGGCCTGCTCAGTGGGGCCCTGCAAGGCCACCTGGGACCAAGCTGGGTCCTTATAGAGTGTGGAGATGCACCTGGGCATGGAGGGCATTCGGGGCAGTTAGGGGCAGGGGAGCACAGCAGGTGTCTATGAGTGACCCCTCCTCCTCCATCACTTGTACCCACTGCCCTGCATCACCCACTCTTGCCCCTCCTAACCCCCTTGGAGGCAGCCTTCCCCACCCCACTCCAGGGACGCCACCAGATCACCAGGCCACACCCCTGCCCCTTCAGAGCTCTCCTTCACTCTGTACCCTGCCCCCACCTCACTTACCAGGTAGACCCCGAGACCCCACTCAGGTAGGTCACAGTGTCCAGGAGATTGAGCTCCTGCCACCCTGCCAGGCTGCCGTACAGGGAAGACATGGCACGGGTTCCGCCTCCAGAGCCCAGCACAGCCACCACAGGCACCTGGGTACAGAATGATCAAGACAACAACATCGACTACCACCACCATTTCTATGTTGCTGCCTATAATATCAGACATTGACCCTCACATTATTACCTCAGAGTCCTCACAGAAACCCAATGAGATCCCCATTTTTCAGATGAGGGAACTGCATAGTTAGTAAGTGATGGGCTGGTTATCAGAAGCAGTGCGGCTCCAGAGATGGCTCTTAACCATGACACCATGAAAGGATGTACCTGTGAGGTATATTGGATTCACCCAAAACAGCTCAAGTAGGGTTTCTCAGTACTGTCACCACTGATGGTTGAGGACCCGATCATACTTGGTTGTGAGGAGCTGTCCTGTGTGTTGTAGGATGTTTAGCAGCATCCCTGGCCTTTACCCAGTAGATGCCAGTATTATCCCTCTCCCCTCCCCCAGTTGTGACAATAACACATGCCCCCTGTGTGGGGTGGGAGGGGTTAAAATTGCCCCCAGTTGAGACCCGCTACACTAAAATGACCAAAACCACCAAGCAGCCTGGACCGGCCCCAACATCAGAGGTGTCTGTGGGATCAGACTGGAAGTTTTTTGGTTGCTCAGCTTTTCCATGAATGTTTTCCAGCCAAGATTTTTGGTTCCTTTCCTTGTCCTCCTTTATTTTTCTCTTAAAAAAATAAAAACCTCCCTGGCCACTGTCCAACAAGGGCAGCGCCCCTTCAGAGAGCTGGATGAGACAGAGCTGCCTGTACGCCGGGCTGTGCCCTCGCGCCCTCTTTACCTTCTACCTACAGAATGGAGATTAGCAGAGCAGGCATTACCCAAACGAACAATCCCAGCTTGTCAGCGCTGGGCACAGGCTTGTCTCCTGAGTTCACTTGCAGCCAGGAAAATGCCACCAACTTGTTCCTGATTTACCACAGGTCTCACCTCAGCACCGCCTTGCCTCCTGTCTACTGTTTTGGACTGAATTGTGTTCCTGCCCCTCCTTCCCCGCCCCCCCCCCCCCCCCCCCCCCCCCCCCCCCCCCCCCCCAATTCAAACATTGAAGCCCAGTGTGGTTATTGAGGAGAGAATAACATTAGGGGGAAATTAATGGGGTCTCTTCTCAGCCTTACTGCTAAATTATTCACAGAACCTGAGGCTTGAGGAAGACTTTTAAACTTGCCTGAAACTTCCGTCCTGCATTTGACATTACAGATTACCATCAGTACAGTACCCACGGGGCCTGGACTCCAGTCAACTGTAAGACCTCCTCAAAGACAACCTCTACATGACCAGATTGCCTGGTGCCCGCGTGACCACCTGAAATCCATTATCATAATGATGGATCCTAGCTCATCCATCATAATGGGTCAATCAAATAGCTAAGAGTGCAAGGCCCCTTTCTCTCTTGTGATTCAGTTACATAAAATTAAATGACTTTTCTTCGTTTCTTAGAACATTTCTAGATTTATTCCTAATTATATTTCCAGTTTCTAAGACCCTTGAATAAATCTCCATCATTTATTTCTAGCCAGAGCCTTCTTTTTTTTTATTACATGTGACACTGTATTTGGAGGAAGGGCCTATAAGGAGGTGATATGGGTTATGTGAGGTTATAAGGGTGGGGCCCTAATCTAATAGGAGCAGTGTCTTTGTAAGAGGGAGAGATGGAGATCTCCAGCCCTGCCCATGCACAGAGGAAAGGCCGTGTGAGGACGTAGCAAGAAGGTGGCCATCGACGACCAGGAAGAAAGGCATCACCAGAAACCAACCCAGATGGCACCTTGATCTTGAACTTCCAGCCTCCAGGTGAGAAAATAAATGTTTGTGTTGAAGCCCCCAGTCTGTGGGGTTCTGCTATGGCCGCCAAGCTGACTGCTCACCTCCCTTGGCCAGGGCTGTTGGGCCCTCATTACATACGGGGTCCTGACTTTTCCAGTCAGCTGAGGTGGACAGGCCTCCCCCTTCTTCCTCTGCTCCCCAGGCTTCCTCCAGGCTTCCTGTCAGGTCTTAGTTACACAGTCCTCTCAAGGGAAGAGATTGGATTTGGTTCTCGTGATGCTGGGGCTGCCTCCATTCCATACCTGGTCACTGGCGGGAGCCTGGCTCAATCCCAGCACCTGCTGCAGGGCCTTGGATACGATCTGCTTCCTCTTGTCCAGAAACTCTCGTTCCCCATCACAGAGGTCAAAGCCAAGGCGCAGGTCAAGGTCCCCAGAGCTGCCTCGGTGGGGTGGGGTGAGGTGGGG
>NW_005354718.1:3070090-3074140 GCF_000412655.1 Myotis brandtii
TGGAGGAGAGCCTCGGCCAAGCCGAGTCTTCACAGGCGCAGACCCACACTCCACGGGACCCCTCAGAAAGATCCCACCGGAACCAGACACGCCCCCACCACCCCTCCCCCCTCTGCTGAGCAGAGCAGGCAGGAGCATCCCCACACTTCCTGCCCAGCCCAGGGCCTTCCTCACCTCATTTCTGCCTTCACCCTCAGAGGCACCTCCTGGCCCTGAAAGAGACAACAGCTGTCCCTGAGCACACTGGTGGGTTTCCCCACCCGCAGCCCCTGTTGCTCTGGTAGCTCTGGCCCAGATGTGGCCCTCCTCTCAGGCCCCTGGCCCAGACCATTTTTGTTGATCACAAAGCAGGACACCCAGATGGAGCCTTACCTTCCCCACAGCCACCAAGTGCTGTTTCTCCTGACCTAGGGCCAGAGAGGAGAGCAGGATGCCCCCCTCGCCCAGACTGCTGGTCTGAGCCTCCAGCTCAGCACTCGGGTCGCTCTGCAGAGAAGAAAACACCATGGAGCCCCCAGAGTGAAGGACACGTGCTCTCTGCAGCCCTGGGGTGCTGCTCCAGCACACTGACCATCTGCCTCTTCCAGGCTCTGGGCTCACTCACCTGCAGGACCGTGAGCTTCTCCCCCACCTCCACGTGCAACCTGGAGCGAAGCACTGGATTCACATGGAAGGTAAAGGTGTCTGGGGGGTGAGCCTCCACGGGAGGCTGCAGGGGCAAGAGCTGTGGTTTCTCGTAGGCCCCGGGCACTGCCAGACGAATCTGCCTAGAGCCTGGGAGCAGAGGGCCCGGGTGAGTGGGGGAGATTAGGGGGTGGGGTGGGGGGTGGTGTGTGTGTGTGCGTGCACGTGCTCGCAATTATGTGTGTGTGTCTCATGATGGCAGCAACACTAGTAGCAACTGCCCTTTCTTCCCCTTGGAAACACTCTTGGGCACCGTGACCCATAGCAGAGGCATCATGAAGGACACTCAGGGAACCTATGAAGTGCCCTGGTCAGAACTGGGAACCTGGGGGAGGGTGGGAGAGGCAGGGAGGGGAGGGCCCCCTGCCCAGAGCTAATGGGGCTGATGATTTTGAGATTATTATACTAAGTATATAAAATATCATTTCACAAACATTGTAATTATCATATGTTAATCATTACATTAATGACCAGTTTCCAACTAGTAGTTCCCCTATCCCTTGCCCCCCATTCAACCTCTGCTCATCGCCTTGGGGGAGATTTGTGGCCAGGCCCCATTTTCTCAGTCCTTTGTTTCCAAAGTGTAAGATCTTGGGGGAACACAGAAGGCTTGCCGAGGAGGTGAAAGAAAGTGGGTTCCTGGGCACAGAGAGAATACTGGGCTTGGAGAAGCAGGACTCCTGAGGCCAGGAGAGAGGCCTGCAGCCAGGAGCAGCAGGGCCGCCTGTTCCTAGGAGTGTTCTGGGGGAGAGGCAAGACCCCAGAGAGCATGGCTGAGCATGACACCCAGGCAGCCTTGTAAAGGAGCCCCAGGCCCCACACACCTCAGGAGCAGGGGTCCGCGTGGAATGCCTCTCCCTGCGCACACTCCTGGGCATTAAATGAGACTTGGAGACTTGCATGACCCAGGGGGGAGGAGTTAGAGAAATAAGGAAAGTATATTCCTTCACACCATGGTCATGGACTGGGATTGATATGCATGTGCTGTTCACAGTGAGAAGCAGCTGCATCTGGTGGAGAAAGCAGATGCCCTGAGCATCGCTGACCTGCATTTGGTCCTGGCTCCACCACCCACTGGCTGTGTGGCCAAGCAAGTTCCTTCTGTGAGCCTCAGTCTCATGAATTAAAAGAGGAAAATGATTACACCGACTTTACAGCGTTGTTATGAGGATTAAACAATAAAACACATGTCAAATGCTTAGCACAAGGTCTGACTCATAATGAGTGCTGGATGTGACCCAGGTGGGACCCATCCTGGAGGCTGACTGGCAGCCTCTCGGCCTTGCAGGGGACCTTAGCCATCACACAGCCTCTGTTCCTCCCCATCCGCCCCTCCAGGGAGACTGCCTCTGTGGCAGATGCGTGGGTGTGCCCAGCTCTTCACTCTGGAATTCTCACTCTTTACCAGGTGACTTCAGTTCCTCCCACTGAGAGGCTGACTAAATTCCCTGCCCTCCACCTTTAGGGTCAGCCTTGGGACTTGTTTTGACGACTTAATGTTAGTGGCCATGACGTGACTAAAGGCTTAAAAGCACTTGCTCAACGGGGCTTGTGCCTTTGCCCTAAGAACCTCTGTGCTCATGGCTTTGGGGGAGAGGAAATTTGTGGCCCACTGGACACATAGTACAGAGCCAGGTCACTCCCGCCAAGCCCAGCCCAGATCAGCCCCAGCTGACCACCAGATCTGTGAGCTAAATACGTGCTTCCTGCTGTCTGCCACTGAGATTTGAGGGAGTTTTTATAGAGAGTAGTTGGACTGATACAACCAGGCTATGCTTGAAAACTTCCAGGGACAAGCATTCACTACTTCCGGAGGCAATCCGTTTCATTTTTGGTCAGCTTTAAGCAGTGAAAATTGAAAACTTTCTGCCCAGACCCATCTTCTTGAAATCAGCAGCCCCTCAACACCCCAAGAGAGAGAAAGGAAGACCCAAGACCACTGGCCAGACTCACCATACTTTTGCTGTGGAGCCGTCTCATCTTTTCCAAGGGTGCCTTGGATTTTCAGACAGGGCTGAGCCTGAGGAAAGCAGAGGCCCATGGGACCCAGACAGACACATCACCCTGCACAGGGCCCGGACCAAGAGGGGGAAGGGAAGGGGGTAACTGGGGCAGTATACAGATAGCAATCTTCCCAGCCAATGCCTTGTAGGCAGGGATCTTCTGTAGCAGCCCCACTCCTAGGACTCAGAGGAAATGGCCCCTGGCAGGAAAGTGGGGGGGAGGTGAGGGCCCCTGATCAAGGCTCCTTCAGTTGCAGGAGACAGGGTTCCGAGTGAGTGATGTGCTGTGCACAGGTAGGAAGGCTGGCTTTTAGGCTGTCCACTCAGATGCCTACCCAGCACACCTCCACTCTGAGGAGGGGTCGAGTGGTCTTCAGAGAGGCAAGTGGGTACAATGGGCTCCCAGCCCTGGACAGCCCCAAGCTGGTGTCTCCTCTACTTACCACCAGGACTCCATTGGTGATGACTTCAGATGCAGGCACCTGACTGCAAAGGATGGTGGGCTCATTGGCTATCTGAGCCCCTCAAGGTGGCTGTTACTATAATAATGTGACCAAAGCAGTTGGGAGAGCCTGGGGAGCATGGCAGGGTTAGGGGGTAGGGGTGGGTGTTGGCCAACACTCAAATTCGCCTTGAGACCAGGACATCCCCTCTCAGGCCAGGCCAGCAGAGGACCTGGTGACTGACAGCTAGGAGCTGTCGGTGACTTCAGAGTAAATGGGAGGACATGGGCTCCACTTGGACTCACCTGTTCTCCAAAACAAACTCCACCTGCAGCTCTTGTGAATCCTAATGGAGGAATCAAGGAAGCACCAGTTTTCAAAGAGCTCCGAAAGCCTCAGGGAGTGTCCCTACCCCCAGCCCAGGGACTAGAAGAGGAGCCGTGTGTGGCTTCCCTGGGACAGGAAGGATAGTGGCATCTCCATGAGAAGCTTCATCCACTGAACACTGTGCGGACGCTGTGCTAGAAGCTGAGGATTCAGCAATGATCAAGATAAAGTGCTCTGCCCTCAAGGAGCTCACATGTAGACTCTACTCAGGGAAGAATTATTTGAGGGACCCCCTGGTAGGATCAGTGGTGCAGGATGGAGGGTCTGTCTTGGAGGCCTGGTCTCTGCTGACCGACTGGGCATCCTCTCCCTGAGCTCAGCGCATTGCTGACACGGGTGGGACAGCTCACCTGTTGGTTGAGTAGGAAGGTGCGTTTGTGGGGTTGACCAGGCTTGAGGCTCTTCAGGTCAAACTGCAGCAGGGAGAGTTCAGTGCTGCCCAGGACGTCCTTGTCATAGAGGGTGAGCTCCAGGACATTCTGGATTCAGGGCGGGCAGGACGTGGGAGCCTGAGGCAGGGCAGGCACCCTGAA